>NC_079433.1:17430703-17450703 GCF_026213295.1 Gadus chalcogrammus | reverse complement strand
GTTGTTTTTGGGCACAAACCAAAAAAATAGATATAATGAATCATTCAATTCTCGATCTCAGGTGGCCTGACGTTCACGTCACAAGCTTGCAGAAGCAGGGAACCTTCTTCAGTAATGGCGTAACAAAACCTCAGAAATCCTGAGGAAGCCATCTCATTGGCTCAAGGGGTTTATGAAACACCCTCCCAACCAACGGACCATCTCTAGTGTTATTACACTGTTTTTTTAGACAAATCTCTTCCCTTTCCTATTGAACTACTGTGCATGAAGTCACTCGTGAGCTTACGAGTGGAAGTCAGACCACACAAGGCTCATTTAACCAATGGATGGATTACACCACACAGAACCATATGCATTGTAAAACAGTTAACGCCATAAAGGTAATGATAAAACAATGCCGTGCCCTTTTTATACATAACCGTGGAGCTTGGATTTAAACATCTTAGTTATTTTGGAGAAAATCAGCCAAGATGTTTTTAAGAAAGTCTGAAAAGCATTTGTATTACTAGCCAGTCACCATACAATGTTACAAATACAGAGGACATGCATTACAGCGCTTTCAAAGGCGTTGGGTGCTTTCTAAAGTCTCCTTCTCCTTCCCATAGCTTAGATTAATTTAAAGGATCATAGTGTTGCTTTTAAGCCTTTTCCCCATCTTTCGAGTGACATGCGAATAATCCCAGTCCCAGTCTAGAGCTCAGTATTATATCAGGCTGATTCCCCTCATGGCTTGGAACGTGTGCTGATTGTTTACGTCCTGAAATCCTGGTTATCAAACATGGCTATTCAATAAAAAGGTATCAAATAAATAATTAGGCGGCTATATGTTGCGTTGCAATAAACAATGGTCCCATGTTGTAAGCTGTTAAGCCTGACTTTGGGGAGGGTCAGCTTTCAATTGCATGCGTCACATATTGCATCACAGAAATCTGACAAAAGGACCCACATACAATGGTCTATATTTGCTGAAAATCGTATCATAGATCACACTGTCGAGATGTTCATAGCAAGATGTTTATATTGACCTCAGAGGACATATATTTACTCTCGATATAGTTAACTCTTGTATCCATAACAAGTTCTGCTCTGAATGTGTACAGCCGTTCTTAGGAGAGAGGAAAAGTCAACAAAGCCAGTATGATCCTTCAAATCAAAACATTTAAGACTCTACAGTGTTCTTCCTACATTTGCGGTTTTGTGAAATAAATAAATAAAGTATAATATAGTACAAAAAAATTGTCACAAATCATCATGGCACGGGTATTGAATGACATCGAATGCACATGCTCATATTGGAAACAATATTTTGGCATGAAGTTGTGGCCTTAAAGGGGAATTTCACTTCGTAACACTTCTGGGCTAATTTTCCAACCTACCTGCGTCTTTGTTGTTGAAGCATAACTTTGATTTCGGCTTTACAGCCTAAAATATTAATGTAATGAGACTCATCTGAATAATAAGGCTTAACACGTTCATTTGAAGGACAATAACAAGCAGGGACAGGTGTTTACAACGAGTCTGACGGGTTTGAGGTTGAATGTGCTTCTATTGGATGGAGGCGGGGGTAGGGGGGTAATAATAATACAGTTATACATCTTATATATATATATATATATATTTATATCGAATCAAGCAATCTTAACACAACCTTGGGGGCACACAAAAGCCCAGATAGGTGTGAATATGACCCCAGAAAAAGGGTTATTAAGTAAAATTCCCATTTAAGTATTAAAACATTTTCCTAAGTATGATTGCTCATAGAAAACAATACCTGATGCTGAATCATATTCAATTCTCTGTCTGCTGTGAGGCTTTTGAAAATAACATAATAGTCATAACTTTCTTTTATTCATTTATTTTCAAGTTAAAGTGAAACCAGGATACTTCGGGTCAGTGTCTCCGTTTTGAAAAATAGCATCTCTCGAAAATGTCTCCAAAGTGTGCATCATTTGGTAACCATGGAAATATATCAATGTAGTAAACTAGGAAGGTCTGGTAGCTCATGTTGTTTGTCTGTTAGTTTGTTATGTCTTTTTCCAACGAAACCCTTTGTAGAAAAAATAGAAATCCATGCGTCATGCTTGGCGTCCCTTAGAAAATAAACACAAGTTCTGCGTGGCATCTGCGCGCCCGGCCCTCCGCGGTCCTCTCTGATACTCACTCATCGTCTATTATACACACCCACAGGAAAAAGGGAAAAAGGGGATGAACTAAGAATTGGCAAAGAGCAGCGTTGAGAGGTGTTTGACCCAATGTGTAGAACACAGGAAGCTAAATGGTCAGCCTCGCTCTCTTTGCGTGCACGTGTGTGGGTTTGTGTGTGTGAGTGCATGTATGTGTGTGAATGTGTGTGTGCATGTGTATCTCTGTGTGTGTGTGTGTGTGTGTGTGTGTGTGTGTGTGTGTGTGTGTGTGTGTGTGTGTGTGTGTGTGTGTGTGTGTGTGTGTGTGTGTGTGTGTGTGTGTGTGTGTCCACGCGCCAGTCAGACGGATTTCCTGCGCTTCATGAGCCTCCGGTGGTCCATGAAGCTGTGGAGGCCGGGCGACACCGAGCTGATGGGCGACGGGAAGAAGCTGTTCTTCAGCGTGCTGGGCGAGATCTCCTCGATCCGGTACGACACCGACTGAAAGTACTGATTGGGGTTCAGCTGCGAGCTGAACGAGTTCTGGTTGGTGAAGCCGCAGCCCAGACCCCCCATCCGCCCGCCCCCTCCGCCCTCGCCCCCCCCGGAGCTGCCGAACTCCGGGGGCGAGTGGTAGTGCATGCAGGAGCACACCGACTGCAGGTCCATCACCTCCGTGGGGCGGTACTGCTGCTGCTGGTGCTGCTGCTGGTGCTGCTGCTGGTGCTGGTGGTGGTGGTGGTGGTGGGGGTGATGGAGGTCCGCGGGTCTCCTCCGTCGCCGCCCCAGCCGCACCCCGCCGCCGCCGCCCCCGCCTCCTCCGCCGCCGTGCGGCCGCGGCTCCTCCTGGATGTGGATGATCATGCTGTTGCGGTGGCCCGCCAGGGAGGCCCGCTCCTCGGCGTCGCGGCGCTCGTCCTCGCTGTTCATGGTGAGGAAGCGCAGCACCACCAGGTTGAGGAAGGCGCCGATCACCGTCAGCCCCACCAGGATGTACATGAAGCTGAAGGCCACGTAGAGCGGCTTCCTCTGCAGCGCGCGGTTCTTCTGCAGCGCCACAAAGTCCCCGAAGCCGATGGTGGTGAGCGTGATGAAGCAGTAGTAGTAGGACTGGAAGAAGCTCCAGTCCTCGTAGTGGCTGAAGGCGGCGGCGCCCACGCACAGCGTGCCGATGCAGGAGAAGAAGCCCACCGTCACCATGTTCTCCATGGACACGTCGGTGACGCTCATGCCGCAGCACTTCTTGATGCGCTTCAGCAGGTACTTGACGAAGGTGTTCATGCGCTCGCCCAGGCTCTGGAACATCACCAGCGTCAGGGGGATGCCCAGGACGGCGTAGAACATGCAGAAGGCCTTGCCCGCGTCGGTGCCCGGGGCGGCGTGCCCGTAACCTGGAGGACACAAACACAAGACAACAGAGGGTCGTTGGTGTCATGTTCTGGGATCCCGCAGGCCTACTGTGCTGTACCACAACCTCTGTGGGGAGACGGATCAGAGCCTGGGATGGGAACCAACGACTGAAGAGGCAGTGCTGCGCCCTGTTTTCTGTTTTGTTACAGAGATATTCTTTCAAAAGGGAAACTCGTTTTTTGCGATGAAGCTTTCATAAGGGGATTTTAATAACTGCATTTCTACAGGAGCCAGTCTACACCGTGTTGGCTAGACACCTTGACATACACCTTTTCTTCCCATTGGGAAACGTTTACTGTTTCTGGCCATGTTTGTGTTGGGATCACTAATTACGTGCTTAGAAATAAAACCCTCCAGCAACATCATTAGAGGAAACCAATATGTACTTTAGTATAATCTGATTTGAGATTATTCAACTAAAATTAGATCTGTGAGAATATAAATGAGGCAACAGCTCTCAGAGTACCCTGGATGTAACATGAGGCCAGATCTATGGCGCCACACTGCTGGTCAATGGGGCTGGCGGATCTAGTTTTCATAAGGCCCAGGGAGTAAAGCTACCCTTGGATGGCACCCCCATCGCTCCATCCACACTAGCAGTGCCTAGGATGAGGGGACCCGAGTGAAGAGGCACCGTGGAAGACTCCGGGTTCCTAAGTTCTGCAACCTAGCTCACAGCGTTGACAAGAGGGTGGGTCTGACCGCGCGGGTCATGAAGCAGTCAAACAAGCTGCTGTGGGGCAGGAGCAGAGAGAGGATTCTCTATGCGTTCACTACCAGCAGGAGAGACAGCTGCTACGCTACCAGGGCCGTCGCTGCTGTCCTCAGACTCAGATCGCTACATCGCATTTCAGTGAAATAATAAATCACATTTTACTGATAGAATATTGAAAAAATATGTACAAACACGAAGGCCTGAAAAGGTAAGATACAAAAATATTTGGATGCGTACAAAGAATGTATGAAAAAAGGGAATTGAGCCAATGAGAGATCAAATGCATGTCACCTTAACAGAGTTCAGACACAAAGTCAAGTACAAGTGCAACCATGAGGATGTGTTGATGGGAAAATGTGGTTTCAGACTATTGGGATGAATTCTGATTTTCTGAATCTTTGCCTAACTAGTTGTTAGCATTGACTCCACCCGTTGGTCGGGTAGCCAATTATTACGAAACCCAAATAGTTTCAAAATATAGTTAGATGAAGGTTTTGAAGGTTTATGGAAACAAAACAGGAAATATTAACAATCATATGATATGATATGATATGATGTTGAAAGAAGCGCATAATTTATGGTGCTAGGGAATTGCAATGGGTAGGCTACGTTTCAAGCATATTGTTTATTTTTTAATTCAATTTATCTATTTTTAAAGCCATGACATTCTTTTGGATGGTCACAAGCAAGCAGTATGTAAAGGGTATCCTTGCGTGTGCGCTTGTAGACACGCTTAGATATGAGGGGGAATCATCTCCAGGGAGAGTGTTATTGTGGAGCAACAGGCGGAAAGCAGCCCGTCGGACCGACTCCACTAGACTGACTGCAAGAACGGACGTTGGCTGGAAGGATTAGTGTAATAAAAGTGGTCTTCTCTGTGGCGAAGGAGACGAGAAAACCAAAGAAGGAGCTATTGGATTTGATAGAGGAGACAGGAAGGAGCCAGCAAGGCTTTTATCTTAATTAGACTTTATCTGGAGGCCACTTGCTGCTGAGTCACAAGCAACAAGAACTCCTACAGGCTGGGGGGCCGGTGGGGTAACAAAAGGCAGAGACGAGGCATTGATTTAGTCAGTCTATATTTCAAGACAAACAAGCTGAAATTCAACCAGAGTTCATATTTCCTTTTTCTTAACAAGAGTTAACAAAACCGTTTGTGTTAACAAAGATTATGCCTTTTGGCAGGTTGTTAAAGGGAAAAGTACAGCCTTTTTACTCATCGATCACTCCTCTTTCCCGTCAGGTGCTTCCGCGGGGCCATAGTGAATAACAAACTTTAAAGCTAGAGCCAAAGAAAAACAACAACACTACCAGCGGCGTGTGGCTGACATTTGTATCTCCCCCACAACCAGCGCCGGGCTGCCTACCTACGATATCTCCTCTTCACAAGACGATTGTAGTGGTTATGTTTGTTGTGTTCATGGATCAAACCTGGTCAGGTTTTTTGTTTGTGTGAGTCTTTGCAGTATCGATCTGTAAAGGCCTCCCCTCAACGGACTCCTTCCACCCACACAAGCACGCGTGTTGATATGCGTGAGAGCTTTTTATAAACTCCAGTTTAAGCGAGTCTATAAAAAGGGGGGCGACCGCTGAACACAATACGGCCGTCAGAGCGGAGCCACGGAAATTCCTTTTCAATACACAACTGACAATTATTTTTATTATGTATTCATAATGACTGACTGACATGAGCGGTGTTTGTGTGCACGTTTGTGTGTGTGTGTGTGTGAGTGTGTGTGTGTGTGTGTGTGTGTGTGTGTGTGTGTGTGTGTGTGTGTGTGTGTGTGTGTGTGTGTGTGTGTGTGTGTGTGTGTGTGTGTGTGTGTGTGTGTGTGTGTGTGTGTGTGTGTGTGTGTGTGTGTGTGTGTGTGTGCGGGGGTGGGTGGCGGAGAGAGAGAGAGATAGAGAGAGAGAGAGAGAGAGAGAGAGAGAGAGAGAGAGAGAGAGAGAGAGAGAGAGAGAGAGAGGAGAGAGTGAGAGAGAGAGAGAGAGAGAGAGAGAGAGAGAGAGAGAGAGAGAGGGGGGAGAGAGAGAGAGAGAGAGAGAGAGAGCGAGGGAGAGAGAGAGCAAGAGGGAGGGAGGAATTGACAAAGGGAGGGAGAGAGAGAGAGAGAGCGAGAGAGGAAAGGAGGAAGGGAGGGAGAGAGAGAAAGAGAGATGAAGGTTCAAACAGTCAATCGGGTTCACTCCAGGGCTGCTCAACATTGCACGTGCCGACCAGAAGATGCGATGTGAAGGAGTCTCAACTGCTGTTGAGGTTATCAAAATAGCCAACAGAACCTCAGGGTTGAGATTATTCTGAAGAACATGGAAAATGATTTTCTCTGAGAAGTTTCACACCAGCAAAGCATTGACGTGTGATACATATTTTAAAGAAGTTCAGGGGATATATTGAGGTTTTGTATCGAATGTACTGGCCTGAAATCAGACCTTTTGTCATGCCAAATTGGTCTCATTTTCAGAATCCGAATTGCAAATAGATAGACTTTGACTATATTTGTTACACACACTGGCAAGAACAACTCCAATTTGGGTTTTTTTGGAGCCTCGCCCATGCACCCTGATGATGTTCTGCACTTGAACTCATGTTAATTGCATGATTTGGTTCTTCTCATCCTCAGCTGTAATCCACTGTGGATAAAACTCTTTACTAAATGGCCATATATTAGTATATTAGTCATCTACCAATGGGCCTGTTGTTGTGAAAGCACAGGGACTGCATCAAACTGAATATGTTTGTCGGATTAACAAAGCTCTTCACACCATGTGTATTAAAATCTTGGGAAGCATTTAGTTCTTCTGATCAGCCATCTGTCTGCCGTCCGCCTGATCCCCCCCTGCTCCCCTTTCCTCGCAAATTAGCGAAGAAATTCCTGCCGATTCTTGACGTGTGAACATTTGTGCACGATAATAAGCAATTAATGAATTCTTCGGCAGTCGATCGAACTGTACATGTAATTTGATTCGTGGTTACCTGTGACGTACTTGTGAAACAGGTCACTACTGAGAGAGAACTCGAAATGGTGTTGAGAGGGCAGCATAATATGGTATATTTCCAAGGTAACACAATCATTCGCAACAAACAGTTAGCCTACAGCTGACATGGTGAAATCTATTTTAAACAATAAAAATATTTTGTACGTACAAAGTCTATTTCCGAAACGCTCATTGTCATGGCTACTGCTGTTGTATTTTACAACACTTTTTCACACTCACAGCCATAGCAATACTGTTAGTTATTACATAGGTTCACAGACCTGGTACTTCGCTGGCAGTGGCCAGAACTAAGCAGAAGCACAAACAAACACAGTTTTTACCCATATACACCGCCATGTATACAAATGATGGCCGTTGGCTGTACATTGGCACTGACGAGACAGGCCCTGGCCATCACCGCTGTTTTCTGTGCCGTCTTGAATTGTCTCGTTGTTATTGTTGATTGCATTCTTGGCTGGTGGTCACAGCAGTGGCCTGTGTAATCTGTTTGTCGTGTCATAATGACTGTGCTATCTCGCGTTGTCAAGGGAACAGACATATTTGTTCTGCAAGAACAGGATCCTGTCATGCACAGGTGCTTTTGTTGCATATGTGTGCACAGGTGAACGATTGTGTGCGCTCGGTGTATGTACTGAACGGTGTGAACGCCACGACATAAATCACCAGACTAATGCAGTAATTAGCCAGCGTGGCAGAGAGTAAGTCACTTTAAGCTGCTAGCCCAGCTGCTGATCTAGGCAATAGCTTTGGGCTACGGGCTGAATTATGAATTCTATTCAAACTGATGGATTAGCAATCACTTAAATTGTAGTGTATGCTGCATTAGCCATTTTTATAAAACATATGGAATGTGCAATTTCTAGGGTTTAATTGTTTGGAGTGTGTTGTATTTGAACATTGAATAGTCTGGACCCTTTTGACAGTGGCGTCTACTGGGGACAAACACAGGTGTCATTTATAACACTAATAAGGGTCTGCTCCTTTTATGGACCAGGCTACGGGAAGTAGACTAAACCAGGCAGGAGTCTGCTAGCCATGCCAAGGAGCAAGACCCGTACATGGTCGATTGGAAGTCAACTGGTAGCACTCCATCATCTTTGTGAAAGAAAGAGGCTGACTGTTGAGACTTTCTTCTACTGAAGAATGAGAGCTCTTCTGCCCTGAAGTGTGGAGTGCAGGTGCTACCAAGTTGTGATTTCATTTCACAAAATGTATCACTAGCAAGAAGCAACGTATCACTTTCCAACATGCAAATATATGCAAATTAAGTTATTGTCGCACCTTTGGAAAGCTTTGATAACATTTTAACTTACTATAAAACAATATAAGAACGTGCTATATTCTGAGAGTCTTTAAACCAATAGTAATACATTTTATGCGTTGACAAAACAACAGAAAAAAAGTATTTTATTATTATATTATTATTATATACTTAATTTATACCCATGGTTTAGTTAAGAGGGAGTGTGTGACTGTGACTGGGTACTATTTAAGATCTGGCAATCTTTTGCCAATTGTCTCACTTGTCTCTCATGGTTATATGCGATTAATGTAAGAACATAACAGAATAACAGTCAATAACCCTGTATTTGAGGTTTAGGCGCTTAAACTCTACTAAAACACATAGAGCACATTAAACTAGGATGCTACAATTCTCAACCAGTTCCCCAAGAACAGTGCTTGTGTCTCCGTGGTTGAAATGCACTGATGTTATGTGCCTCCAGGTCCACACAAAATCTGCAAGTCATAATCATGTGATTTTATTATGGATGTTTCATAAGGGTGTGTGTGTGTGTGTACCTGCGTTCATTATTCAAAATAAGTTCATTGAGTTCATTATTCAAAATAAACTCTGCACTACATTTTGAAGTGATTAACCTTTTCAAGTAGACCGCATGCATTTTTTATACATAGCAGTACCAGACTGACACACGTGTCAGCTGCCTGGAGCGCCCATCTAAGGTACGTTCCAGAGTAAAATAAGATTCTCTATCTCACCAATGGTTGACATGACAGATTCATTTAAAAGATTTAAGACAGAAAATTCACAATGAAAATAAAGTAATAAGCTGCTACGTCTTTGTGGTAGTATTGTATACATGCACCATCTTTGTATAAGAACAATCAATATGCACCCCCCTATTGTTATTACATACAGCCTGACAGATGGAAGGTATCGACACAGTTATAAGACTCATTTCATTTGTCTGTATATTCAGTGAGTCAATTATTTTTTTAATTTCTCACAGTATACAGAGGTTATTTATTTGTAGCATCTCCATCGCTCAAGGGTTGTTGATCTATATTGATTGCACGACGTACGTAGGCGTAGAACAGCCGTTTTATTGACCCAACTCAGGAGAACATCACTAAAACAGTGCCATTATAATTAGCATCGAGCTTAATCAGGCTTTACGGTTAAGTAAAAACGGTGCAACTCAAGCAGAGTTGCAACTCTTGTTTCAAGTGAGCTAGTTTCAACGTTGGCTTCAGTGGAAATGAACCTGGTTGAAACAGGCATTCGGTATCCCCTGGCCTGTACCCAGCACCTTATGGTCCTTATGAGAAAGCAGAAGCCATTCAACCATTCAACCGTAGTGTGGCTATTACCAGACCAAGCTCAATCGTAGATTGCACGTTGGTCTGGGGAAGCTGCCGTCATTTCCTTCAGCACAAGAGGCGTGATCAACGGGCCTAGTTCAACTGACTGTGTACGCGATTGGCTGCTTGCCGTCGCTTCCCTGTCGTCATTGTGTTAAACCTGCCAATAGCGTGCCAAGGGGAAAAGCCAGTTCGGTGATTGGCTCCCGCAAAAACGTATCGGAAGCAGAAAGAAATGTATTGCTCTTCTCCAGACCTTTGTGCAGGGCAAACTCAAATCACCGGCAGAATGGGCAGGGCTACCCCAGTCTAATTCGACCTCACACCCTTTTCCTCACCCTCTCAAAGGGGGTAGTCTCACTTAATCCCGCAAGAACCCAGAACATTTGGGAAGTGTCGTAAATAAGCTTTGGCTAGAAATACTATGATGCAAACATCGGATGACTGTCTCCCGCTTGTCTATGTTACTGTATCCGTCCCAATTCAAATAAACCTTAAATAATAATTAAAGGCACTACACGCCATAGTGTGCACAGAGAGCTTTGAATGCGTCAGAGGGAAACGTGGAGCAGACCACCTAGCATCCAGCATGAGTCCTATTTTGGCTACCTCCTTTGAAGGTGTGCAATTACGCGTCAGCGTCTTATTAATATCGGGGCTGATTAGGGTCCATCGGGAGCCCCCTTCTGGCTGATTGTAAAGAGGGGATCGCTGATGTGCATTTTAATTTCACCACAACGACAAGGTAATTCCAATTACTGGTTTATCCGTAGCTAAGATTCCTTTGAAACGATCAGAAAGGAGATTATTAGCTTGAGAGTGAAGGCCCTTTATTTTAAGGCAGCATCCAAAGAGAAACTCCTTAGGGCTCAGTCTGAGTAACAAAATACCCCGACCTAACTAAAGGCATCCGGGGTTAACGGATTCTATTTATTCTGCTCAACTCAAGTGTTAAGGTTTTTTTTAATGCTACGGCCTCACAGAGAGACAACACAGAGCACTAGCTCACGGCTAACACGCTCCTGTGTAGCAGGCGGCCGAGCTAACATTAGAAGATCTAGGCATTTATTGCTTATCCAGTCTTATCACAGAGGAGTGGTATTACTTCATAATCCTTCATCATTGTATTATCCTCTGCAGAAAAAAGAGCCCATTGAGGTGTATGAGACACGTTAACTAATTCGTTTTGCGGTGTGACGTTGAGCATTTAGCACAGAGAGAAAGTGGATTTGGAGCGAGTTTCCTGCCAGAGTGAAGCAAAATAAACCAAGGAAGGACTCTTGAGAAAGAAAGTATAATGATGTCAATTTTATATTTCCAACCACGCCGCCCCCCATCACTTCTTGTTGCAAAGACCTGCTGTGTTCCAACTCTGCCTGTATGGGTCTTCAGGGACGTTATTACAACCTCTGGTGACACCCTTGTCTGTGAGTATCAATGCTCTGCTTGATGAACGAGTAATCTCCTTACTAAGTCGCTGTGCCTCTCTAGCACTGGGAGGTGCAAGGGAAGCCAATGCAGGGGATAGATGGACGCTGAGACATAGTGTACCACCCAGAGACAGACAGGGAACGAGCAGCTATGGGTTTTGACACAGTTCCACTTCGGTGGACACCATGTCCAGTGCGAGTTGGACAGAACCTGGTATCGGACCAGGCACATCCAATTCTTACCGCAGGTATCACTGAACAGCAGCAGGGATATTCCCACCAATGGGGTCCCCCCACATCCCCTTCCCTGTGACATATAGGTCCATCGAGTTGTTCGATAACTGCAGTATCTGTGGGACCCAGAGCCCTTTCCCTTGTCTATTTAATACATTGACTGATCAGGATTCGGGGCAGAGGACTTGTTGACCACCTTTAGTAGGGCAGTAGTAGGGAATAATGCTCTCTCTGTGCTCTGACAACAAACTATAGATTACGACAAAGTGCAGCTTATACACTAAGACCTGTTTGTCTCCATGCCGAGACAGACAGTCCCCACGTACATTTAATGGGCCACAGATACCCCGCAAATGCATTGTATCGCAGCCTCTACTTGCTGAAGTGGGCTTGTACAACAAGCTCACAATCAATGTATTTTTATACTCCCGTCTTCACATACTGACTGAGTAGAACAAGCTGTGCTGAACTTATTTTGGTCCTATTCTCCAAACCGTCACAGAAAGTCCTCAGTTGAAATGTATTTCTTTCCTCCTGCTCTCAAAACAAGTTGAAGACTTGCGGAACATTGCAGTGATGAGCTCGGCTGAGCCTGTTGTCCCTTTTGCCGCGGGCAACAGGGACTCTGTGTGCTGTTTTAATATACGTTTTTATCTACGGATGCCGATGGCAATGAGGGTAAACAGCCGTGCCTCAGCATGAGGGTGCCACATTGGGCTGTTCGTTTATGCAATGCAGAGTAGGGAAAATGCAACAACAAAACAAAAGGGAACGACGTCATCTTAGACGTCGGACATTCATTTTATTTTCTTGGACAGCTACAAAGGGAAACCTGCTGGGTCGGCTGTCTGTGATGTTTTGGCACGTTGTGGTTTTTGAAATGCTGAACAAGCAGTTCTGGGTGGGGGAGGGGGGGGGGGGGGGGGACTTCTTACACAGGCGTTTCCATTGGTTTTCTGAGACAGATGGGGAGGATGGCAATAAATTGGTCGGAGGCCGTTCCAGGTCCTGAGCGTGAGGGCGTGGTTTGTGTTGCTTGAGTGGAGGCGCGCGTATACAGTCGGCCTGGCGGTGCTGGACTGATGGGGATGAAATCCACCATTACAGTCATTGACCTTATAAACAGAGCTTCCCCTATTAATCATTGTATAATGTATCAGCGCTAAGTCCCCTTGTCACTGAACCCTGCCTTTTAAAGCTGCTGTAGCTGTGATTCAAGAGTTATAAAAAGAGAATGCTGGAAAGAGCAGAAGACAGCAAGATTTTTAGACTAAACAATTACATAAAAAACATCCCCTCCCTCTGTAGACCCTCCCTCCCTTTTTCCACCATTGGAAAATATTTAATTTCACACAACCATGATTGACAGGCAAGGTGGATTCCCTAACCAAGGAAGAGATGCCCTGATTGGTCAGAAGTAAGCCGGGAGCTGTCTTAACTGTCTCTATAAATTGTCTCACAAAGGCAGGCATAGTCAACTCGAACCGATATTCTCACTTGTACTCACTAATAGCTGGTGATGGCTGTGGCGTTTCAAACAAATAACAACCAAAGCTCCTAAGTGTTACCTACAGCACCTTTAACTAGCTTTTTCTTTTTTCACAAAAAAAGGCCTCTGCTATTGAATATGAAGGTATTATCTTCATCTCTTTCTCTAAACAAGTGGAAAAATAAACAGGAACATGAATGCATTCATGTCTTATGGAATTGGCAATAAAGTGACTCGCAAGAAACACAAAAAAGAGAAAAGTTCTGCATTAGTTCCCTGTAGCATTTGACTGTGTGTGACCTGTGGCCCTTCTGCTCAAGAAATGATGAGGCTTACGTTTTCCCGAAAGTTGCCTACGACATCAACTCCGACGCACCAAATCGCCCCCGCCCCCCCGCGCCCGCAGCCTTCCTCCCCCGCTTTCAGGTGACACTTCCTGCAGGACACTCCAGGTCTGCAAAGTAAAGTTCCAGAGAGACGCACTGGAGAAATCAAGTCTCAGCTTTCTTCCACCATGTCACCATGTGTCACATTACTAATAACACAATTATTATCTCTCTTGGCATATGTTTTTTTTCCTCTTCTTCTGTCTCTATGTGTGCGCCTCGAAACGATAATCGAAGGACTAACACGTTCTTTGAAGAGGTAATGACTTTTTTAACAACCAATAAGCTGTTGAGGTTAGTTTACTGAACTAATTTGAATTTGAAAATAAACACATAACGAGGAGGAATATGATGATGATGATGATGATCATGATGATCACAGAACAGAGCCGTGGATCCAGGCACTCATCAATCTCAAGGACGGATGATGAGTGTTTTGGCTCATCTGATTCATGCTCAAAGTCAAGCGCACGGCCGCGCGCACACACACACACAAATACACACGGATATCTAGTGCGGTTAACTGCGTGCGCACACACACACACACACACACTAACACACACAAATACAAACAAAAACACAAGCACATATACACACACACACACGCACACACACACACACACACACACACACACACACACACACACACACACACACACACACATGCACACACACACGCACACACACACACACACACACACACACACACACACACACACACACACACACACACACACACACACAAAAAGGGGAAACCTGCTGCGCAAAACCGATACCCAACAACAATGAGTCACGGGGGGAGGGGGGAGATCATGAGCACATCGTCATGGTAGCGCTCCCGTCTCCCCCTCATCACTCCGGCTGGAACGCCAACATTAGCTAGGAGGGATTGTTTCGAGTGACTCATGGCTGTGGGAGGGAGGGGGTGGGGGAAGAGCTTTTCCAGGAGCCTAATTTTATACCCCCACCCCACTCCCTACACACACACTTCAAACACACACTTGGGAGAAGTCCTTGAAGTCTTGTGTTCACTTTCTTGCACTTGGAAGATTGCATGTTGTCCTCCAGTCCGTCTCCAACCCACCACTACCTCCTCCACTTCTTTCACCGCCTCCACCATCAGCACCACCACCACTTAACACCACCACCACCACCAGTACCACCACCACCACAACCACTTTCACCTCCTACAGCACCACCACCACTTTCACCACATCCACCACAACCACAGCCCCACCACCACCACCACCTCTGTCTCCACCACCACCACCACCTCTGTCTCCACCACCACCACCACCATCATCTCCTCTATCACCACAACCTCCCCCATCACCTCCACAAGCTCCATCACCACAACCACCACCCCCTCACTTTTAAAGGCACCCAGTGCAACTTTATGTAAACATTCAATGAAAAATAAACATTAAATTTCTAGTCTTTTTTACACGTAGTAAGTTTCAATAACTCCATACCATTACATATCGACATTCAAGGAGCAAAGATGAGACGTCGTTGTGTGTTGAGAACTGATAGAAAATCGTAAACAACAACAATCGCCGGTGGGGAGAAGCCATTTTTCCATTGACTGGAAGCCTGCTTTATTTATTGTAGGTTACAAAAAATAAAGAAAATGTTGTTGTTGTTATCGATTTTGTATCAGTTCTCACCACACAACGACGTCTCATCTTTGCTGCTTAAATGTCGGTATGTAATGGTATGGAGTTATTGAAACTTACTACGTGTAAAAAAGACTAGAAATTGAATGTTTATTTTTAAGCCTCGAAAGTTGCACTGGGTGCCTTTAACACTTTCACATCCCCAACCACCTCCTCCACCAACACCTCCACCACCGCCAACTCCATCAAAACATCTCATCCCCGGGGTTCCCCATTGAGAGGCAGAGGCGGTGGCCTGGTGGCAGTGAGACCCAGACCCCGGGGGGCTCAGAGTGCTAGGTGATGATGGTCAGCAAGGAGCCGGCCCTGGGCGGCAGATCAGGTCCATGGAAGAATGAGGGTATGATGTATGAAACTATTTAACATGGCAACAGGTGTCAGGCTGGAGCTGAAAGTAGAGAGGGGGCTGGAGTAAGCAGTGCAGTCATATTCCTCTCACCGCTCTATAATTCCTGTCCTTTTTTAACTTTCATCGAAGCCTTGCGGCGTCGAGGATGATTTTGACGATTGTTTGACTTTCCATGAGAGTGGTATCGAAAACCAAAGCGATACCCTTGGAGCCGACACATTCGCAGGAACACCCTTGTTTGTCATTCCTTAATCAGTCCACTGTCATTGAGCGCAAGGCAAAGGGTTCGCATGACACGTTTAAAAAAGGTGATCTATTTATAGAAGCAACACCTACTCTGTCATACAGGGAAATGGTCCCCTGTGATAAACAGCTGAGAGAGTGTGTGAGTGTCAATAAGCTTAAAGGGCAGCAATTAGTGGTGTGTGCGTGTCAGGCTTATGTATTATTATTAGCCCCCTTCAGGTGAGCAGGCAGGGTATGGATTGCTGATGGCTCTGTCGTTACCTCAGAGGAATAGGGATGGAAGTTGTGGGACACACGATGAATCTGGCATATGATTTCTCAGTCACTCAATGCAAACACGCACGCACACACAAGCTTGCATGCACACACACACGCACGCATGCACGCACACACATAAACACACACATAAACGCATACAATCTTGGATGTCATATTGGCCACATTTTTTATTGAAAATGTCTAGTGCCATTTTCATAACTTTCAGTTCTGATTGACATCACTCTAATTACCTTTGGAATTAAAAAGCAAAAAAAAGAGTTGTGAACAGTGAACAGCGAACAGTGAACAGTGAACATTAATCAGTGTATATTGAAAAGTGTGCTTTGAAAAGTGAACATTGAACGGTGAACAGTGAACAGTGAACAGTATTTTCCCCCTCTGGAGAGCTGTCCCGTGTCCCCTGGTCCCCTGAACACAGTGAGACGCTGTACCATATGCCCTAGACTGGTAGTCTGCTGCAGACATTAATAAATAAGGGGATTCCCAGCCCGGCCTTGGTTCATGTCCACGGGTTGTTGTTGTGATTAAAACATTTAAAATAGATGAAGGCACAATTACCCATAGTTGTTCTTTACTCAAACCAATATACTATTGTCTATTGTGAAACACTGGAGCAATCCTTACTGGAGCCATTGTAGAATGGAACTGCATTTTCTTGATAAATTCAACCCGCACAAAGTCTTCAAATGTGTCTTTATTCTTTTAATCAAGGGTTCAAATATAGACATGTACTTCCAGGTCTGTTTTTTCAAGTTGAATCGACCCGCATTTGTTGCAATCGCAACAATCGATGGACGAAGAAATGTGAAGGACAGCGCAATACTAAAATCAATGACCTCCTCGGCCTGGCAGCGTCCGCCGTTCGATCCCCAACAAAACCCGGCCCTCCGGCGTGGCCCCGGGACTGTTTGGCTTCAGAACGCCAGGTTCTGACGCGGGTCCACGAGCAGAGGTGACATGGCAGGCCTGGACACGTTGCTGGAGTTGTCAATAGACTCAGAGAATGCAGCTTAACCTTTACCAATTGAACCAACAGGTCACCCAGGTTGTTCCGATCCCGACGACTGTGATTACAGTGTCCGACCACACCGTTCTTTCTTTTGTCCTATGTTTCAGGATGGTACTACGACTTCAGGTACAACAAAAATAAAACTGAGCTCTCTCTCTCTCTCTCTCTCTCTCTCTCTCTCTCTCTCTGACTCTCTCTGACTCTCTCTCTCTCTCTCTCTCTCTCTCTCTCTCTCTCTCTCTCTCTCTCTCTCTCTTCTTTCTCTCTCCCCCCCCCCCCCCCACCCCCCCCCTCTCTCTCTCTCTCTCTCTCTCTCTCTCTCTCTCTCTCTCTCTCTCTCTCTCTCTCCCTCCCCCCCCCCCCTCTCTCTCTCTCTCTCTCTCTCTCTCTCTCTCTCTCTCTCTCTCTCTCTCATTCTTTTGGCAGCACTAAAGCATCTCTTGGGGTCCAGGGTCACCAACGACCTGCTAATGGCCACGGAAGAAGAATCTACGGCTCTCCTCTCGGTGTCCGCGGCCGCTGAGTGCAGTGTTTGACCATGTTGAACACAGCATTATTCTGGAGTGCCTCTAAATCCTCCTGGACCTCGTAAAGTGGGTGGTCGTATAGGGCGGCAGCGGAGCACTGATACGCGGCACTACTGCTAGTCACATTCTGGAGGGAACAACCTGAGACCAAAGCCCCGGCAGGAATACGTTTGATATTTGTAGCGAGACCCGTAAAAAAGAGCTGTTATTTGAACAGAGCAACAACACACAGTGAGAGTGTGGCGGCGCCATGTTTCATTTGTTTACCGGCTGCTATTTTTTGGATGCAAAAAATTCTAAGCAATATCTCGCCTCATTCCCGACGCGGACTTGTGCTCTGGGCATCAGAACTGTTGTTGGCTTGATGTAAGCAACATTTAATGAGACAAAAACATTAAAGCAGATTAAAACCGCCAATGCAAGTGGGCACAAACGTATTTGCTGTGGAAAGTCTGCTTTGAACGCTGAGTGGGAGAGGCGACGATTGTGAGCACCACATTTATTTCACCCGTGGAGAACGTAACCATGGATCTCTGGGCTGAGCAGGGGCCTGTTGTCCCCTTTACACACCGCTCTGACCCAACTCCCACTGCTCAACATCGAGCACAAGCTGAACAACGATTGAAATACTAATTGTATTGAACACTGGGCGCAGTGTGCTGAGTTGTGTCAGGCCGAGATCAGGTTGAAGTGATTGCTTTAAGCAAGCGAACCTCCGACAGGTTGTCATTTTGTTTTTTAGCTGCAGCCAAATCGTTCAATCATTATCCTGGACAGATGATCATTGAAGTACATAAAGACATACGCTCCCTACCCTGCCCACACACACACACACACACACACACACACACACACACACACACACACACACACACACACACACACACACACACACACACACACACACACAAAGTAATTTAGTTATGTAAACTGCAGGTGGTGCTACAAGCATTATGTTCTGTAGCCTGCGGGTCTGTTTGCCTTTGTGCTCCACGCCAACGTTCTGCTACCACAGCTCTATTATAACTCTGTTTGTTTTACGTCCTCCCGGGGCTCAGCATTTAGCATCGCAGACACCAATCTTCTATTAAAGGCACAAGCACGGATATGCACACACACCCACGCGCACACACACGCGGCACACACACACGCAAACACAAACAACCGGTATAAAAACAGCACGGACATTATTCGCGCTACGGTGTTCTCTGGCAATAACTCATGAAAAGAGACCACACACACACAAGCACGCACGCATGCGTATTTGCACGCACACTCACACATCGGCTCGCACCGTTGGAATAAAGTGGGTGCGATAGGAACAGGTGGGAGGGCATGTTGCGTGCAGAAATACCGAAAACAAATGTGAGAGAGGGACAGAAGAGTGCTGGTGGTGGGAGGCGGTGACAGTGGGCAGAACAGGCCTGTTCTGTCCGGCTCTGTATGCACTAGAGCTAAAGGGGAGTTAAGCCATCAGGTCAACTCCAGAGGGCTGCTCACTACACCAAACGGTGCGGAGAGCCGGACCAGCAGAGGCGTTTGAAGCTCGAGCCGCAGGATCTCCCCGGGGATAAAAACATATCACATGCAGCAGTGAGGGGTTGTTGGGCGGGCGGCTGACGGCTGACGGCTGACGGGAGGCGGTCTCGCCGGGCCTCCGTCGCTGGGGTCTGAGGGGGAGGGGCGAGCACAGGTGCAGCTCGTTAGGTTAATGAGGGGTCTGAAGGCATGCCAGGCCCCTCGTTAATGAGAGCTGCACTCAGGAGCACGTGCTGCTGTGCTTTGAGTCAGGGAGGTATCACATTTGTTTATCAAAGACGCAACGGAAGGAGGATAACTTTATTATCGTTATGTTACAGTATGTTACGATGCGCATCTGCAGTGTGCGCGTGTCTACGGAAGGCCGAAAGGGTCAAAAATACTGCTCAATGTGGATTGGATGTGTATTCATTAAAATCTGAGTTTAAGCTTGTATAAGCTCTAATAACTTTGTATTAAAAACGCTGTTTTTAAAGTATTCTATTCAACTCTACAATGGTGTCGAAGACCAAGCGGTGCTCACCGGCTCCCAAATGGACGGAGCTGGACGGGGTCCACTGTCCAGCATCACCTCTAAGGACCTGCTCCACCTCTCTGGACCAGGCCCAGCTCCACCTCTCTGGACCAGGCCCAGCTCCACCTCTCTGGACCAGGCCCAGCTCCACCTCTCTGATCAGCTGATCCAACTAGAACCCTGAGCCAATCAACCCAGCTATGGTTAGGGTGATGGTCAGGTTTACAGGTTAAAGTGCCAGCCCGCTGGAATTCGAACACTACGAGATTAAATAAAAGTGTTTTTTGGGCTGAAAGTTTTAGGAAGGAGGGTGAGGGTTGAGGGTTATAACGAGCGACTTTGTATCTTAGACGCGCCACACGGCGTTACACTGAGAAGCCAAACCCTCAGTCGGAGGTTCACCGCTGCCCGGACAGAGCTCTCCGGGGCTATGGCTAGAGGCTGCTTGAACCCGGGCGATTAGGTTGTATGAGTGA
>NC_079433.1:17235703-17425703 GCF_026213295.1 Gadus chalcogrammus | reverse complement strand
AGAGAGAGAGAGAGAGAGAGAGAGAGAGAGAGAGAGAGAGAGAGAGAGAGAGAGAGAGAGAGAGAATGAATGAGAGAGAGAATGAATGCGACACAATGGACAGCCAAAGTGGTCAGCTCGAGTCCAAAAACCTGCATTGCCAAAGCCATCTGCCCCCTTCTATCGGACCCGAGAGGACAGGAACAAATGACACAGCAGTACAGCACCGTCGAATGGAACGCACATCCTAGATACTTATAGTTACACATGGTCCAGCTTAAAGTGAGATTTAAGAGCATAATTTGAGGATTCCTTAGTCAGCTGTCAGCTATCAGATGCTGTGAGAACATCTCTAACTAGCTGACCACCTGATTCCTTACGAGTAAGTTTAGATTTTAATGCGCTCCCGCATTATTTCTGACCAATACGGGCGTCTTTTCCCTGATTGGTTTCGGGGAATACATCTCACCTGTCAATCAAAGATGCGTTATAATGCATCGATTCTCAATCGAGGATGAGCATCGGGAGTGAGGGAGCGGAGAGAGAGGGAAGGTTTTATTGTTTATTGTTTAGTTTCAAAACCTCGCTCTCTTCGGCTTCCTCTCTGTGAAACTCTCACATCGTAGCCGCTTAACGGCGTCACGCAGCGTCACACGGGCAGAATCACCGGTCCCGCGGTACTAGGTAAACACACTGCGTGTTTGTTTTGTCTGGCAGTTTAGTCGGCTGTTGGCTGAGGAGATCGGCATGGCAACCCTTGCGCTTTCACTCTTGAGCGCTCCGGTTGGTTAAAAGCAGCGGCCCCGGCACCTGCAGAACGGGCCCATAGGGACCGGCCCCCACACACTTGTCCGGGCTCAAGCCGCTGCCTGCCGATGCAGTGCGTCGCTGCTCAGGCCCAGCTGTGCAGCGGGTCCACTCGGCCCCGCAAGTGTTCCTCGGCCCCGCAAGGGAGGGTCATGAAATAATGATTGGAAATAAAACACACAAACACACTCACACACACACTTTTGTGTGAGGCTGTTTAATGCTGTGTGACCATATATATATATATATATAAATATATATGTGTGTGTG
This sequence comes from Gadus chalcogrammus, assembly GCF_026213295.1. Lineage (NCBI taxonomy): Eukaryota > Metazoa > Chordata > Actinopteri > Gadiformes > Gadidae > Gadus > Gadus chalcogrammus. The sequence goes on along the minus strand of NC_079433.1, from coordinate 17,424,647 downwards.
TGTGTGTGTGTGTGTGTGTGTGTGTGTGTGTGTGTGTGTGTGTGTGTGTGTGTGTGTGTGTGTGTGTGTGTGTGTGTGTGTGTGTGTGTGTGTGTGTGTGTGTGTGTGTGTGTGTGTGTGTTATGTATATATAAATAAATATAAATAGATGGATGGAGTGACAGACTGATAGATCGGTGGAGAAACTGATAAATAGATGAATTCCAACATGGCCACAACCCACCAAGGTCTAGAGGCAAGAAGAAGAAAATCCTTAAAATCACACACAGTATACACTGTATGTCCATTACAATGAGACTGATGTCTTCAAATGTTGGCAAAGATAGTTATATCCTAATCTGTGTTTTTTCTTGTAAATGTACAATCATTTTCCACTCCTCCCGATGACTGTGGGGGTATGGAAGGGGGAGGGGGGAGGCAGATGACACACTCAGTCAATCAACCTCTTGAGCATCAACAACAGCATGATGCTTGTAGCCGTACACACAACAAGGTAGAAAGGCCCACTGTAACCCAGCCAGTCATGGGCTGCTCGGACGTTGATGTGAGGAGTGAACACACACACACACACACACTGTAAATACACAACATCAGTGCTACAGTGGTGTCATCTACTTCAACAAATAAATTGAACGTGAGCACAGTAGTTGCCTGTTATAGTCATTCTATAACAGTTATAGTTTTCCTAATAGGCCATATTCCAACTGTTGCTTAGTTATTCTCTCTCTGACTCTCTGACTCTCTGACTCTCTCTCTCTCTCTCTCTCTCTCTCTCTCTCTCTCTCTCTCTCTCTCTCTCTCTCTCTCTCTCTCTCTCTCTCTCTCCCCCCTCTCTCTCTCACATGATATTTCCAACTGACTCTACTCAATGCTCTTTTATGCACAGTACCGTTGGGTTTTTGTTGTGCTGTGTTCTGTGTGTGTGTGTGTGTGTGTGTGTGTGTGTGTGTGTGTGAATTTTTGTTGTGCTGTTTGTGTATGTCTGTGTGTTTTTGTATGTGTGTGTTTTTGTATGTTTGTGTGTGTGTGTGTGTGTGTGTGTGTGTGTGTGTGTGTGTGTGTGTGTGTGTGTGTGTGTGTGTGTGTGTGTGTGTGTGTGTGTGTGTGTGTGTGTGTGTGTGTGTGTGTGTGTGTGTGTGCGCGCGCGCAAACACCTGTGTTCATACATTGACACATGAAACGCACGCAAATCTCCACAGCTTGAGAGGAGCTGTCCCTTCAGCACCACGCGGCGAACCGAGCAACACACCACGGGCCGTCACTTTGAAGCCACAGCTTCTGCGATGGAAATATCACACCGTAAAATGACTATCAGGAGACCCACGTTGAGTGTATCTAGTATCCCTTATATCCTGGCCACTACGATTCTAAATCAATCAGTAGCAATTGTTCCGCACTGTGTCCTTGCTTCAAACTTTTAAAGGTCGGGAGGCTTGTTATCTTGTTAAAAGTAATATATATTTCACAAAATAATTTGCAGGTGGTTGCATTACCAGGTCCAGAAGTTACTTATTTTTAATATATATATATATATATATATATATATATATATATATATATATATATATATATATATATATATATTCAATATGCTTCTTGCAATATTGACTTGAGTTGCGACGGCTCTGCATGCTCCACTCATGGTCCCGCGTGCAGAGCGCCGGGGCGCAGGGCCTCCAACACTCTGCCTCATCCAACGGGATTACGCAAGCCTCACAGTGGAAGTTGGAAGTGTAGGCGTGCATAAGCAGATGTTCTCCGGTCACGTTTCAACACAACAGTCAAAGACCAAGCAGCGAAATAACAAAGAATAATATGACGATTTCCTCTTTTTTTGTTCTCAGGGTAAGGCCACTTGTTGGATCCAAAAACGGGTCATATATCCCAGTTAGGCTTCGTCTAGAACAACATGCACCTTGGTTGCTCATCAGAAGTACACCATCAACCCGCTCCTGGTTTATTATTGCACTAACAGCTGGCGCTATAATAAACTCTGCCCCTCCATAGGGGCCTGAGCTGCTGCTGCAGCAACACGTTGTTGGGTAACTTTGCCCCGGCTCTTGTTCCGTTTGGCACTCAGTGAGCATGAAACACAACACCACACAGTAACACACGCTTACTGCACTGGCTTGACCTTAACCCCCCCCCCACACCCCCCCCCCACACCCCCACACCCCCCCTTGACATGATCCCCTGAGGGACTCACCTATCGTGGTGATCACCGTGATCGCGAAGTAAAAGGAGCCGGCGAACTTCCACTGCACCCCGGCGCGGTGCGGTTCTGCCTCCATGATGATGGTCTCCAGCTGGCGGTAATCCTCGTCGCTGATATTGTACTTGCCCTGGAGCCGCTTCTCCTCCGCCTCCAGTTGCTCCTTCTCCCGCATCTCGTACTCGGACTCCAGGGCGTCGAACACCGCGGCGCCCACCAGCAGGTAGGTGAACGTGCAGACGATCAGGGACAACGTCCGCACGTTCTGCCGCTTCATGGCCACCGGGAACCGGCGAGTGAGAGGCGCATGTCCCCTCAGCTCTCCCGGGAAGCGGACGCAGCAGTCGGGGAAAAGTCGGCGGCGTCTGGAGGTGCACACGCAGGCTGCTTCTGCCGCTGGTGATGGTGGTGGTTGTGCGTACTTCTGTTGGTGCTGGAGGAGACGGTGATGGTGGTGTGTCTGGAGTCTGGTGTGGTGGTCGAGGTAGTAGCAGCAGGGGTCGGGGTGCTCCGGATTCGGGGACAGACACAACAGGCTGCTGGAGCGTCTGGACCACGAGCCCTGCAGAAGAGAGACCCTGCGCACAACCTGCCCAAACCAAGTCCCCCCTGCGCGAAGTGCCATCAACAAGAGGTTCCCTCGGTCCCCGTTCCCTCGGTGGTTAGCCGCCTTCCAGTGCCCAGGAATGATTGACCAAAAGCTGGGGATAAAAAATTAGATCCAGCTTCTGTTATGGTTTAGTTGGATGCACGTGCTCTGCAATTTATTTGCGTGTCAGGTGCAACGAAGCCGTGGATGGGAAGGAAAAGACCCTCCGAGTGGAAAAGACCCTCCGAGTGGTAAAGACCCTCCGAGCGGAAAAGCGTTTCTCCGCGCGTGTCCCAGTCTCAAGTTTCACAAGACCCTGTTGAATATATCCGAGAGGTCCGGCTGGTCGTGCTGCATGGCATCCATTGTCTCAAGACACACACTCATCGGAACTTATCTCCCTCTCTCTCTCTCTGAGATCGGGAAGCGTCCCTCGCCGAGGGGTCGTCATCTCGGACCGCGAACCGCTGAGTGGACGGGAAGACGTGAGCGTTACCGGGAAACCGGGAAGAAGAAGGGTACTCAGGAGGCAGGTTCCACTCACACTCCCTTATCTTTCCCTTTTTCCTTCTGTTACAACTTCATATTTTTCAGGTCAATCCAACACGAACGCTGCTCCGACAGTTCCCCTGATCCCCAGATGTTCACTGTGACTTCATATTGAAACATCCCATCAGTACACTTCACCTGTAGATGTCGTCTCCCCTTCAATTCTGGGCAACATTAAAAAAAGAAGAAAAAAGACTAATCAAAAGGTCATTACGGGGTCCTTTAACGCTCCGCAACCACATTACCCCCCCGGGGCCCGAACCGGACCCTTTAGTCCACGTGTACCCATTGGGTCGCCTGTTGCATGCATGCATGCATGCGTGCGTAAAAATACAAAATAAACGGAGTGTTTCACAGCACGTTCCGGGTGCTGTGGGGGTGGGTGGTCGCTGGTTGCCCCCTGCCTTCTGTATTGTCTCTCTGCGTTAACAAGTTTCACGATGCAACTCACGCGTCCTTGGCGTTATTTTCATCCTTTCTTGATCTCTCTCTCTCTCTCTCTCTCTCTCTCTCTCTCTCTCTCTCTCTCTCTCTCTCTCTCTCTCTCTCTCTCTCTCTCTCTCTCTCTCTCTCTCTCTCTCTCTCTCTCTCTCTCTCCCTGTGTCTCTTTCTCTCTAGCGTTCCTGACTATTTTTGGAAGCACTCACCCTAGCTCGTCACCCGGCAAAATCTGACTGCGTGCCCCCCCTCCCCCATCCCCCCTACCACACACACACACACACACACACACACACACACACACACACACACACACACACACACACACACACACACACACACACACACACACACACACACACACACATTTGGGTCGCTCTCACCCTTCCCTCCTCTCCTACAATGACCACTCCCACTCATTTAGGCATAGAGTTGAATCTGACTCATATGGACACCATTTGAAGCCTCCATACGCGCGCGCGTGTGTGCCTGTGTGTGTGTGTGTGTGTGTGTGTGTGTGTGTGTGTGTGTGTGTGTGTGTGTGTGTGTGTGTGTGTGTGTGTGTGTGTGTGTGTGTGTGTGTGTGTGTGTGTGTGTGTGTGTGTGTCAGTGTGTGTGTGTGGGTGTGTGAAAGCCAGGAGCAGTCTCTTGGCGAGGCGCTGTCCAGGGTGCTGAAGAGGACTGTTGCGCGCCGGGAGCGCGTTTGATCAACGCAAAAATCTAATTCTCGAAGTGACATATTCTGTATATGCCTCGACACAAGCAAACGTGGACTCAAAAGTATGCAATGGAGTTTATTTATTTTTATTTGATTGCGTAAATCATCCGATCAACTGTAACGCATCAACGTTTTTACGCCATTCTCTCGCCATCTCCTCTGTGTCACTGGCGCGTGCCCTGTGCAGCAGCCTCTCTGTTTCATTGAATCCATGAGCTGTTAACGTCATACCACTTCATTTGATTGACGCTCCATACTAAATAATATAATTAAATCGCCAAAATATTATTTTGAAAGAATTAAATAAAAATGGTCCACACCTTTAATGGTGGTTTTTAAAGGAGCTGCAGTATAAACAACGACATTATCATTAGCATTGTCCTACTGTATTTTCAACCAAGCAAGTACATTTTTAAATCCCTGCATTTTTGATTCACTAATTTAAAATGAAAACCCTAATTCCTCAGGTTTAATATATGAGGGGATTAAATAAGCCTATAGTCGATTATTTGCTTAAATGAAGGTGATTTTCCAGGTGAATAATAAAAAGCAAGTAAAATGCAGCGACCGGTTAACATTGATAACCGGGCATGGAGTAAAAGAGTTTAGTCAATTCCCAAGTGTGGCTTCCTTCCCCAATAGAGAGACGCTTAGGTGAATCAATTTACATTGTTGATACGGTTTTCATATTACATCACCCTAAGTCAATCACAGGTGGGTTCCTTTGATATACCAGGGCACAGGACGTAGACTGAACCAGTGACAAGGCGTCTGCTACCTGTTCCCCCGGTACATCAAAGGCTGGGCCATCGTCAGTGTTATGAGCCACACCTGTGTTCCCTCTGTCTGTGTCACCGGGACTCCGATGCAAAGGTCGCTCCTTTTGCATTAGATGACTCACGTGTGACCAACACATGCTACTGCATAACCTCTGAAGGGCTGACAGAGCTACCTGGTCACCTACTGGTTACCTGCTGAGGCCACGCACCTGTCCTCTGTTTGTTGCTGTTGAAGGGAAGGGGCGTTTACAGGGAAGGCACGAAAACTGAACTGTTTGGTGAAGGTGCCCCTTTATCCCCTAGACCCCTCCAGGGCACGGGGGGCGATATGTGTCTCTTTCATGACACAGGCTTGATGGATATGGAGTCGATTATAATATAGAAGTCATATTAAAAAAGACTGCATTAGGAGGCTAATGGTTCTGGCTACTACCTCAACACATAATAATGATATGAACAGAAAAACAGGTTTGCATTCATTTTCTTTGTTTCTTCCTAATCTCAACATTAATAAAGAAAGTAAAAAAGGGGTTGGTTAGCAGAATTCGGGATTTTATGTTTAGGATTAATTTAAAATCAACTGTAGCCAGTTGAACGAGCAAGTAAATTACGCATATGTTAAAACAACCTTGTTTGGAGAGCCTGATAACACACTGCCAACGAGAGGGCATGAGAAAACCCACTCGTTTTCACATCAAAAAATGTGTTTTAGCATATATCCACATTTAGGATAACATCCAACTGTGTACAACAGTCTATTGTTGATGAAACAAAATGCCTATAGCACTACAACATCACTGAACACACACATATTACATGATGTACTCATCAAATGTACTACTATTTGATTTGATATATAAATGGATATATCTGACATGAGGCCTACTTAAGGGAACATATGAGGGAGTAAAGGGCACTGTTCTGCTCAGCCAGAGCCTGTTGGGTCTGCAATGCTATTAGCTGCTACAAGTTAGCCCCTTCACGTGCTAAACATGCCCTGTATGCTGCAGTCTGTCCAGAATACATTTACAAATATGTCTAAATTCCAGTGTCATGAAGCCGCTAGACATTTCAATACCTTTTTTACATGACCGTGAGTTGAATTTACGATACTATTAAGAGTTATATGACCTATCTTAGTTTAAATACAACATCATTGTTGTCCCCTATGAGGTAGGAGGACTTCATAGGGGTCAACAATGACATTGTAATAAAACTAAGATATGTCATATAAGGCTTAAGCCTACTACAACTTATTAAAGGTAGGCAATCTGCTTCCCTAATCAACTGCGTCTGACTCCTTATAGCCTGAGCGCTATATTTAACCTGCGTGCCATAATTAGCCACTCTCTTTCTCACTTCTCCCGCGCTAACTTTCTGCTCAGCCCACGCGCCGCGAGATCGCAGTGCGCTGGTGGAGAGAGAACGCGAGCGGTGGTGAAGTTCAATCATGGCAGCTTCTTGGTTGAGTCGCCATGGTGATGACACAGAGCACGTGTTGGTGGGATTGTAAGCTTTACGATGAGGAGCGGACGCGGTTTGTGGCGACACATAGCTCTTCCTTCCCCGATAGAGACGCTTAGCCTCCTGATGCTTTGGTTTCTTTTCTGTTTTTACATTTGCTTTCACTTTAACAGCATTCTGTTACGTCTTTACTATGATTCACGTCCTTCTTAGTGGACAAGACATGGTGGTCAACAGGATACATTGCTCTTCATGTGTTGTATAGCAAACAGAGTGAGGTCATTTGAGATGTTTTTAATAAATAAAACATAAAAAATAAATGGTGCTGGTTAATCACTGGCTGGCTGATTTCCAGCTGGTTTTAGCTTTCTGAATAATTCCCGGCGTGTACATGACACTCTGGAGTGGGGAGGTGTTACTTTCTGCTATTTTCTGCTCCAGTCTCCTTTTAGATCAGTGTGAGTAGAGATGATGTGCCTCTGATTATCTCCCCAGAATTTTGTTTCAGAACCAGTGTTGTGTAGCAGTTTTTCATGATAAATGTTGTGGTGGGGTTAGAGGGTAGCTTGGATTGTTTTTGCAAGACTTTATTATGCATTGAAGCAGTGTGTTTAATGAGCAGCTACCGACTCCCTTTAAGAAAACACAACTAAAAGGGAAATGGGGATCAAACATTGCTATTTGTTTTCAATTCTGTCCAAATATACAACCTTATTAAGTTTAAACAGAATAGATACAAGAAAATCTACAGCATGAAGCTGAATAGGATTCATTTTGGCCTGGTCGGTTTATAGATAAAAAAAACAGTTCACCCTAAACTCTCAAGGTTAAGTAAAAATGAATCCGTTTTTTTCACTGTGTGTGTGTGTTTATGTGTGTGTGCGTGCATGTGTGTTGCTGCAGATAGCTTTCTTGTTCAGACACATGATTTAGTGTTATTTGCAGGTCATATCCGTTAGGTGACGAAACTACAGCCAAGATCGCAGAAGAGCATTTCTCAGCACCTTTGTCTGGCAAAGTATTATTTTGCACACACACACACACACACACACACACACACACACACACACACACACACACACACACACACAAGCACACTTACACACACAAGCATGGACAAACATCCTCATATAGAGGGAGAGAAGCGCATTCAAACACACACACACAGACCTACCCTCAAGCACCCTCATAGGCACAGAAGATTACACAGAGACACACAGACAGACAGACACACAGACAGACACACAGGCAGACACACAGGCAGACACACAGACAGACACACAGACAGACACACAGCCAGAATCACACTTCTGTCTCTCGGCCAAAACAGATAATAATAATGAAACTTGAATGAAGTTAGCTGAGGTCAGACTGGCCATTTCATGACTCTATAAAAGGCGATAGGATCTAATGTTTCCATAGCACGGGTAGTCTGCCGTCTTCCCTCTCATGTGACCAACAAAGGAGAAGCTGCCTCAATGGCAGAGCTATAAACAGGAAGGAGGGCCTACGGAAAAGAATTAGCGAGCAACTTAATGCCTGATGTTCCTGCGGCAGTGGGGAAGAGCACTAATTGGAAAGGAGTATGTGTGTGTTGATTTTGTGTATTGGATTAATACATGCACATGTGAGGATTGGTATTCCTCCTCATATAGCAAGAACCTGCTCACAGGCAATAGGAATTCATTTGATTATCTGCACACACACACACACACACACACACACACACACACACACACACACACACACACACACACACACACACACACACACACACACACAGAGTCTGTCTTGGCAATAACATAGAGGACAGCTCCCACAAAATCAGCTGCATAATGTAAGTCTTTGTAGAAGATGAGATTAAGATAGGAGTGAAAGTGGATGAGATTTCGTTAAATAACTAATTTAGGAAAGAGAGGTTAGGCTGGATACAAGATTATTTTGCCATGGTACTGTAAACGTGCTCCGTGTTTATTATACTGTTTTATATGTAGGCCAAGTATTGCTTGATTTGGCCTTCATTTTTTAATTAAAAACTCTAAATGTGGAATGTGTCTGAGCCATGTATAATCTGATCTCGATCGACAATCATTCTTTGGTTTTCAGTGGAAACCAAAAATAATAGAAAAAGAATTGCAGGCACATTTGATGTCTCGTTCCTGAAATTAATTGAAAGCCACTTCCATCGCCTTGAAGTAGAATCAAGTCAATCCATCTGGTGAGACTTACATTGCAGGCTCCCATTTAAGTACAAACATTACGATTCTACGATTCTGCACCAGTCGCACTCTGGAATATTTTTGGTGATACTGGAGGCTTGCGTTGAGTCGATTTTGTGAAGTGCTTTTTAAAGAAAATGGGTTACACCAAAGGCATTGGAGGACACTAGGTCAAAGCAGCCAATGAGCCTGACAGAAGGACTAAAAACCTCACAATATCGTTGAGAACAGAGATTATATCTACCGTCTGATCTGGGAACTATCTCCAATCTTCCATGGACATTGTCTTTCATAATGTAGCTTTTTTTTTACCCTAACCCTTTTTAAGCCATGACCCTCCAAAGATCTATAGTGGAAGTTGTGAGAGAAAACACAACTGGGGAGGTATATAGGCCGGCCTTTTTCTGTCCGATAAATCAATGGCATATGCTGGAAAGAATAAGGTCCATTGTATCACATAGGTGATGACATACCATACAAGCATTCATAAAATAAACAGTATTTTGAGCTTCACCTCTCCTCGTGGCATCGTTGGGGCATTATGTCATCCACATACATCATCACCCCTCATCGAGGTCACCAGAGAGGTGTGGTGGGAGTGTATTTTCGTGGTTGCACACCCAATGTTGTCAAGCAGCCCCCCCTATGTCCAAAGCCCCTTCATCTGCAGCCAGCCATCCGTCCATCCATGGCCCACGCTGCCCTCTGTGAGTCAGAGAGAGCACACTGCGTGTATGGGTTTTCTTTGAGTTTTTATGAGCCCCTTTGCTCCTCTGTTGGTGTGCAACGGAGCTGTTTCTGGAGCACGGTTAAGAATAATAAATCACTGCATTTATATATCGTTTGTTTTTCTCCAAAGCACATAACATGGTGAGTAGCGAGGAGATGACAGCTCATCCACCACGTCTGCTGGGAGATGCACACCCTGGTTCCCCCACAACGCTCACCACACACCGGGTATCACCGTGGAGGGAGGAGGAGTGATGGAACTACCCGACTAGAGACGGGGGACGATTAGGGTGGCCATGTTTGTACGAGAGCCAGGCTGGGTGTACGTGCCAGGACACCAGGGTCAGGTCTTCGGTGAGCACGGGGGGGGTCAGGACCTGGGTTTACCGTCTCATCCCGAAGACAAGGCTACTCTTCTGTGGACAGGAGGGCCCGTCTGTGTGCTGGGGCCTAACCCAGGCCAGAGGGATGAGCCGGCCCGTCTGGCCCTACGATCCCTCCTCCAGCGCCATCTGTAACCAGACCCGCCCTGCGCCTCGTACAGGCAAACCAGCGGCGCACAGCAGAAGGCACTGGTTATCTGATATCTAACAATTATAACCTACCTTCAGGGTGGTGGTGGTGGTGGTGGTGGTGGTGGGATTGTGTACTGATATCACATTGATATTGGAAATAAACCAAGGTTTCCTTTATTTATTTTTTCAAGCATTTATTTACAAATTATGCGCCAAGTCCAACAGTTGAGTTATCCTCTGTGGTGAATAATGAGGGTGAATAGTATTTTCATTGCGGTATCCAGTACATTTGGTGGTTTTTCCCGTCTGCCTCCTGAGGAAGTTTTATTGCCCGTGAGCACACTTTCTCCACGGAGAAAGTGTTTTTGCTGATGCAAAAGGGCAATATTACTCATTCAACCCTTATGTAAGACAAAGGTCATTTAGCAAGTGGTTTTGCCTCCAGATAAAACCTCAGCTTAAACCAGTGGAAACAAGCATTCAAGAGGCCCCCGACCTCTGATAAGCAGCGCTCACTCAGGCCCTTCCACTGAAACGACACTAAACACATTTATAGGATTCTTCTTTACGTGTACACACACATCCACACAAGGCAGTATTTACATGGGACTGCCACAACAAGGCTTTTACAGAACATAACCTCATCTAGCGTGCCGCGATGGGCCCCGCCAGCCTCGGGCCCCTGGGGGCCCCCCTCAGGCCCCGGCCTCGGGCGGGGTGTCCAGCGCCTTGATGTGGACGCTGGGCAGGCAGAACCAGGAGAGGGGCAGCTCCCGCCCGCCGCTGCTGCTGGAGTCGTCCTGGAAGCGGATGTTGAGGTAGAAGTCCCCGGTGCACAGGAAGAGCAGCGCGCCCGCGCACACGGCCTTCTCCTGGGGCTTCACCTGGAGGGACGGCACAACACATAGGTCCGCTTAGCTCAGGAGGTGGTGCAGTTTGACTTGTAACCGGAGGGTTGCTGGTTGGATCCCCGGCCCTTCCTAGAGTGTCAATGTGGCTGCGAGCACAACACTTAACCCCCTAACTGCTCCTGATGAGCTGGTCGCCTTGCATGGGTGACTCCGCCGTCGGTGTCTCAATGTGTGTGTTAACCGTAGCTTTGGATAAAAGCGTCTGCTAAATGCCCTAAATCTAAATCTAAACAAGACCACCGCTCATCATCTACTGCCTTATCACGGGGTCCCGATGACAACCGGACCGGGCTAGGGTGGCGAGTGTCGGATGAGGGATTGTTTGGTCAATGTTCGGAGTGACAAACCGTCTGGGGGAGGGGGAACATAGGTGTGGTGAGGCCGAGGTTTTTGATTGGTGGTCTGGTGGCCCTGGGCCATTTGCTTAGATTATAATAACACTACTTTGCTTACTTGTGATAAACATGCCCGGTAACATTCCTTTGGTTTCCCCATGACACCATTAGACAGTAAATGCTTGTCTCCCCCATTGCCCCTCAGACACATATCTTTTTACGGTTACTTCTGTCCATGTCTTGTTGTACTTTGTGTTTTTAGTATTTTTCACGCTTATTTTCTTTTTGTTACTTGTTATTTTTTCTTTGCCCATTCCTTTCCATCTTGAGCAGACTCAGCAAAACAATGCCTGGGGATTACTGCATTATTCTGAATATGAGGGAGAAAATATCTATAAAATATGATATGTCATTACTCCTGCAACTATGTCTCCCACAGGGAGTTCCCCCTATAGGCAAAGTGGTGTATTGCGCTTATGAGGAATTACTCACAGTGACATCATGGAATGAGATATCGACTTTTTACGCATGTTAAGTTAGGTGCCCTCTATGTGCACCTCTTGAACTGCCAATTCATCAAAAATCCCTTCTAGATGTTAGATCAACACATCAAACTTTGTACCATTCCACCGCTGAGATACGGGCACACCAAAAATAAAAAACAATAATTCCAACAATAACAATAGGTTTCCACGGACACGTAATAACAGGAAGTAGACAACAGGCCCCATCACTCACGGCGTCGATGTGGAAGGTGTTGGAGCCGATGAAGGTCACGGCGTCTTGCAGCTCGTGGTTCAGCACCCCGTTCTGGTAGTCCTGGCAGGGGATGGCGGTCAGCGCAAAGGGCCCCACCGGGCCCTGGCTGCGGTTGGTCAGCCTCACCTCCAGCTCCACCGCCTCGCCCACCCGGCACTGGGCCACCACGTCACAGTCACACGGCTTCCCGCTCACCGCCACGTCTGGTTGGTGGGGGGGGGGAAGGGGGAGAGAGAGGTTTGGGAGGATTTTAACTTGTTGTTTGCATAAGGTTAGTACCTTAAGGTTAATAACGCCTTGACCACGTCAATGGAGGCGGACATTGAAACACGTTCCATTTGAAAAGAACAAAAGAGAGAGAGAGAGACAGTCAAGACAGTTTGTTTAAAGAGAGCTTTTCAAAATCAACCAGGGATGACCAAAGTGCTTTGGAGCTTAGGTCAATTAAAATGGCAATTAGAGAGAGAGAAAGAGAGCGAGAGAGAGACAGAGAGAGACAGAGAAATAGACAGAGACAGAAACAGAGACAGAGAGCGAGAATAACCACTTATTGCTATTAAGCAACCTGGGATTAAACAATCCAATCTTATGGTATACCTCTGTATAGCTATACATTTTGACGTTGTTAAATGGTATACCTTTATATATATTTGTCGTTTATGCTAATCTGACGTGCTTTGGCAATGCAAACAACAATGTACATTTCCCATGCTCCCCAAAGAGCCCTTTGAATTGAATTGACCTGACAGAGAGAAAAAGAGAGAGAGAAAGGGGGAGAGATGATAAGACGGAAAAAAGAGGAAGAAAGAGAGAACAACAGAGAGATGAGTGGGAGGGGAAAATAGAGAAAGACTTAGGGAGAGAGACAGAGACGAGTGGGGGAAGGAGAGAGAGAGAGAGAGAGAGAGAGAGAGAGAGAGAGAGAGAAAGAGAGAGAGAGAGAGAGAGAGAGAGAGAGAGAGAGTGAGAGAGACCAGGGTGGGAGGGGGAAAGAGAACAACAGAGCGAGATAGCGAGGGTTACAGGAGCTTGTCCAACCACAGGGAGATTAGCTTGGCTGAACATGCAAATGAGAGATTTGACCAAGCAAACGTCTTAAACCTTGTCTTCAGGACGGTAAACCCAACGTTTTGTCTGATTCGTGTGAAAGACATTTCTGCCTGCGGTTTGCATACTAACAAACGGCTGGTTACATCAATAAAAAACATGCTGACCATTGCACGCAACGTTCATCTCATCGTCCATCTCAACAACGATGCCCAGTCGCCTGGAGCCCCCCTTACCAACACCTGTGTGTGTGTGTGTGTAGGACCTGGTCATACACACACACACACACACACACACACACACACACACACACACACACACACACACACACACACACACACACACACACACACACACACACACACACACACACACACACACACACACACAGACGCGCGCGTAAAGAAAGACTTACACACAAATGTACGCTTTCTCACACAAACACACACCTTCACACACACCGACATGCATACACCTTGCCAGCCAAATTCATTAGTGGCTAATGTGTCACCGCTCGCTATATCCAGCCTTCTCCCTATTCATTCTGCTATTCAGGTCTCCATTTCACCAAACTTGAGTTTCGGTGATTTGCTCATGGATTATCATTGATTCTTTTAGTATTTAATAATTTCTTACGGCACCTGTGGCCTTCCTAACCCCCCAGGACAGCAGGGGGTCTTCTGCCTTGCACTAAGCCGCTCAGAGGTCCCGATGTAAGGGGGCCTGGCGCAACTGGAACCAAGTGGCGCTCCAAACAACATGGACCGGACTATTGGGGCTCCCCTCCTACGAGTGCGGACTGGAAGGAGCCGCTACTGAACACAACCAGACGCCGTGGCGGTGGGGAACGGAGTGTCCCGGTGCGTGCGTGCGTGTGTGTGCATGTGAGGTACACATTCTAAGTGGCAGGCCCTGCCCGCGGCGGACGTGAATGGGGTCAGGGTGCTGTCCTGTGTCGACTGGGTGAGGGGGTGGAGGTTGAGGAGAGTGCGAGAGCGAGAGCGAGCGAGAGAGAGCGAGAGAGAGAGAGAGAGAGAGAGAGCCGGGGTGGGCGTGCGAGCATGGTGACTGCTGTGGCAGTGGGAGAGCGAGGGGCCCTGGGGAGCCTGGAGCAACAGGAGGGTGACATTCAGCACCACATCGCTGCTCTAGTCTGCGCTAGGGGTGGAACTCCACACTCCAAATACAGTAACGACATCCCAGAATAACCAGCGGTGGGAAAGTGTTCATGACAACAGTAGCGGTGGAGGTAAGGGATATGCCGGGGGAGGGGAAGACGACAACAACAGCAACAACAACAACAACACAAAGGCGCTGCGACACAGCCATTCTGATCACAACCAGAGGAAACAGGACTTTGATCATGCGGTCCCACACAATGTGGGGTCCCCGGGAAGTAGTGTGTTGCGTAGAACGTCCTAGTGGCGACGATAAACAAATGAAGCAAATCCATGAGAAAACCTGAGTGACGAACTGTGTGATTGTATGATGTGTGTGGACGACGTAGTGGACTACAACAATGGAGTGGACTACAACAATGGAGTGGGCTACAACAATGGAGTGGGCTACAACAATGGAGTGGGCTACAACAATGTAGTGGGCTACAACAATGGAGTGGACTACAACAATGTAGTGGGCTACAACAATGGAGTGGGCTACAACAATGGAGTGGGCTACAACAATGGAGTGGACTACAACAATGTAGTGGACTACAACAATGTAGTGGACTACAACCATGTGGTGGACTACAACAATGGCATCCACATGTGGGTGATCGTTACTGAACCAAGTTGATCCAAACCCATGTAGCATTCGCTTCAGAAACAAGGGGCGCTACAGTGTGTATGGAGGGACACACACATGCACGCACACACACACTCACACAAACACACACGCAGACCCACACACACAGTGTGATGTCATCGTCAGCTGGGCCTCACAGTCTAACACGCCACCTTCCCAGGTAGTTATATTTAGTTTCTTCAACGTCTGGTTGCTAGGAGATGTGTGAATTATAGCTAGTCTGCATGGGGGCATATGAAAGGGGTAAAGATAAATATGTATGCAGATAAAAGTAAAGAAAATTGTCAGTTGCACACAAACACACACACACACACACACACACTGAACTGGCTCTACGTCAATAAGGCACGGCTGGTTGCTATTATTCACAGCACACCTGGGTATGACTAGCCCCTTGAAACCTCGTCAAAGGCGATGGGGTTCATTCTACGTACTCCACCGTCACGAAGACAGTAAAGACATCCCATAATTCACTGCGATCGACCGAATAGGGAAGAAAGAGGGTCTAAAAGAGACTGATACCTATTGTTATGAGACATTATTTTTCCACTCAGTGCTCTAAGCAGGGACTGGGTTCTTACCCACTCCTGTCCCAGGGCCTCCGGTGAAAGCGCTACAACGTAAGGGCTATCATCTTGACCTTTATCGTTCTGTGTCAATATGATTCCTCTCTCTCTCTCTCTCTCTCCCTCTCCCTCTCCTCTCTCTCTCTCTCTCTAAACAAAGGTTAGCTTCTAGCTTTTGATTCCTGTTAAGGATGGGGGCAGTGTGGAGGGTGTGGTGAAGAAACAGACAGAATGGGGGACCATTATTTGAAGGGCCCCAGGTTCACATCAGGGCCCATGGGCCCCTTCACGAGGGGAGAGACCGATTAGATGAGGGCAGATTGGCCCCCAGATTTAAACTCAATGATCTTCCCTCTCACTTACACACATATCGTCGTGTGAGAGCTGCTTCTCAAGCAGACAGCAGAGCTCAGAGCCAGGTCAACGGCAGCAGACTGGTGGGTTAGAGGGGGTCCAGATGTGTGTTTGTGTATGTGTGTGTCTGTGGTCGGGTACTGGCTGGATAGGAGGCTGTAACATGCATTTCTGCAGCCTTTGTGACCAGAGGCGATAAGGCAGATTGTATTCATTTGGAAAGCTAACACGAGGTGTAATGTGTGTGTGTGTGTGTTGTGTAACACATTTAGCCAGGACGGCTGTGGGTCTTGAGAGCAGGTTGGCTTTAATGTTGGCATACAGCAGAGCAGCTGCCAGACCAGCCGCGCGCTGCGGAGGCAAAGCACTGCGGCAGGCGTCGCCACGGCAACCGGGCTCTGGACCCGGCTCCTAACAGGCGAGAGCCGAAGCGCTCGACACACCTCCATCCAGTGTCAGTATGAAAGCCAGAGATTATGGGAGAGCGTCTCTCCCTCTCTCTCATGAAAAACTTAATGAAAAAATAACTTTCTTCATTCAAAAGCATCTTCATCTCTCTTTAGCCTCAGCTTCCCCAAACATATTGACCAGTCAGAGCCTCGGTTCAGTCCTGTTCTTCACACAGAGGCACCGTTAAACAGCCAAACGAGGACTAACGCAAAACACATATCTTTATTAAATCTGGCTAATCTAAAGTGACATCAAAAGGCATTCTGCCGCGGTAACACCTGCGATCCCCCAGCCTCAGAAAGTAAAAGTCCTGCTGATGCTTCGGCCCTTGATCCCCATCGCAGCATCGTCGCCACCACTGGGCTGCGGGCTAACGCTAATCCAACGCAGCCCGGTGGAGTGAAGTCCGCCGCCACAGCGCGGGCTCCGGGCTGCGGGGACCCGGGCGTCATGGGGTTTGTAGTTATTTATGCTGTGCGAGCCACCGTGTCAGCTGTACTGTGAACTGTGTGCTTCAGCAGGAGGAAGAGGGGAAGGACTGCACCGAGGCCTGGAGAGGAGCCATGCGGGGCGCGGGGGGGAGGCAGGTTGGCTCCGCTTCAGAGGAGGTGGGGGCCCCCCCCGCTCAACGCTTCCACAGAGGAGCTGGAAGATGATGATGTGAGCGCCTTTTTAAAAAAAAATGTAATAAAAAGGTTGTGCCGCGTGCCGCTGCCGTTCTAAAAATAACCTGCGGTCTCCGATACACCCCCCGCCCCCCATAAGCCATCTCACTCCCCCCCCCCCCTCCCTGTATAATTATTCCAATAACAACCACTCTCTCTGTTCCTGTGGTTCCTTTCCCTTCCAGCAACGCGTGCGTGCCCACGTTGCGTGCGGACACAGCGCCCGGACCCCGCAGGGGGAGGAGGGGGGCTATCGCTGGCTGTGCTCGTGTCCCTCTCCGCCCGCGTCCCGCTGAAGGGAAACCATGTGAGCATCTTTTATTTATTTAATCGCTGCGGCAACGGTAGCGCTGGCTTCGTTGTGATTTGCTTTACGGTAAGCGCTCCACTTATTTATAGCGTATGTACAACGGGACACACAGTCAATCCTGATGGAAAACAAACAAAATGAGCCTTAATGGGCAGATATTACGGCCCCGGCCTCGTCTATGAGCACCCTGCCTAATCACAGTCCATCTGGAGGCTTGTTTGATGTGAGGCAGATGTTGATGTCACCTTAAGCTAAGCTTATTTGCGATATTTTCCACAGACGGAATGTCCCTTCTTGCCTGTCGTCGATGTCGTTTCTTTCCAAAAAAGCTAGCCAGTGTGGTCGTCGTAGCTCATAAGGTTATATCTATGGCGTGACACATTGCGCATAACGTCACATTACCCCTTCTTGAGGTTACGAATGTTGCTAGAAAAACATGTAGTATAATTTCCTCGTCCTTCGAAGAAAGCAACTGAGAACTCAGAAGGAAGTATTCGGGTACAGCCCTGATCATGGGTACGTATGGCGATAGATTGATTCCGATTGGCCCAAGTCAGAGCGAACCACAGCGGCTGTAGTTTGTCCATTCAAACTACAAAACGTTGCTCGTTTCAAAGGGTGCTTTGTGTGATTTGAATCCACCGTTTGGTTATTCTTCAATACGCTAGGCTGGGGAAACAACTCACAGTTTGCTGTTAAATAATGAATGGTCATGATTTAGCACCTGTTCAATATACTTTAATCTGCCTCTTTTACCTGATACTGCAAGTGTGCTCTGACACACACAGGCACACACACACACACATACACACATAAAGAACCTGTGTTGCAACAGCTGTGAATCAGGTTAGTGTTTCCTTTGGCTAAAGGGTGAACTGGCAGGTCAGAGGGAGAGCACGGCAATAATTAATGATCTAGTAAGGTGCGTATAATGAATGCATTAATATTAACACATGCTCACCAGCACCAACAAATAGCTAAGGGCTCTGTGTAGAGTCCCACATATAAAACAGTACAGGCTCTTTCCTCCCCTCACCGGTCCTGATGGGGACTGATCAAAAATGTTGTAGGGCATAGAGAAGGTTCTGGAACGACATCACTCTTTAAAGAACACAAATGAAACAAAGCGCTTTTAGAATCCGCGTCTGCCGACGCATTCCGGTTGAGCTGAGCTCCGCAGCTAGCATGAGCGCCGCAGCTAGCCTGAGCGTAGCAGACTAGCCTGAGCGTAGCAGACTAGCCTGAGCGTAGCAGACTAGCCTGAGCGTAGCAGACTAGCCTGAGCGTAGGAGACTAGCCTGAGCGTAGCAGACTAGCCTGAGCGTAGCAGACTAGCCTGAGCGTAGCAGACTAGCCTGAGCGTAGCAGGCTAGCCTGAGCGTAGCAGACTAGCCTGAGCGTAGCATACTAACTTTGAATACGACACGCTCAGAGAGCAAAGCAGGTTTGTTTTACCCAGGCAGTCCTGGGACTTCCCGCAACGCACCTGTCCGATTAGGGCTTTGTTTGACGGTTCGAAAAAGCGATGGAATACAAATGTCAGCAGCTTTCTTCAATTTGAAAACCAAATGACGTGTTCAAAACGTTAAAGGGATGGATGTCTTTTGGCTGGCTAGGCCTGACCTAGCTTGAGCTGAACCCCTGCCCTGTTCTGAGGCTGGTCTTTGCGATTCCTTTGTCCGACTATAGTGACCAAACGAGCCTACAGATCCACGCATCAATGCCTGGTGCTGCACTTATCTCTTTTAAAACTAACAGTTGGTCCCCCAGCCCTATGTGTGAACAACACACACACACACACACACACATACACACACACACGGCTCCCAACGGGCCCGAACTCGATTTATTCTGCGGTCACATGTTATAGCGTCTTAAGTGAGGGCGAAATCTCATTACATGACCCGTGGTTGGTCGGTCCCAACCCAGTGACTTTGAGTAATGTCAGGCGGGACTCGGGCGGCGGTGTGACCGGGCCGGTGTCTGGCCTAAAATATCTGCTGCGTCATCATCTCACACCACTCCTGATGTTAATAAGTCTTGATGGCTGGAGGATGATGATGAGGATGATGACGGGGAGTTTTTCCTTCTCTGGGCCGCAGTGAAGACTATCTAAATCTATCTCGATAAAAAAAAGAAAAACGGTGCGCTTGACTTGAGCCATCTTCACCGGAATCACTTTTTGTTCCTTCGGCGTCGCAGGTTCACCAGGAGAGTAGAGGGGGGAGGGGGAGGGCTGGTTTAGACTGAGCTATGAGGAGGTAACGAGGACTTGGGACAGGACGTGCAGGAGGTAACAGGTCATTATTACTCCAGTGATAGTCGTAATAGTGGCTCTTACACTGTTGTTCTCCCTTGTCAGTATCCATTACAATGAATAGAGCATATAATCAATCAAGAATATTTCTTACATTTCAATTGCATAGAATTGCCCCTTAAAGGCCTGGTTTCTATACGTGTCATTACGTTTGAAGGGGTGTATGAGGATTTCTACCTCGACAATCAAATGCCATTCTGATGAGACCCGTGCTGTAAGCCCTGCACACAGCCCTCTTTTCCATTTCTGCTGAAGAGTCAATTCATAGGCACATCACGCACAGAAATATGCCACAGTTTCCCCTACATGGGTGTGTGAAGGCACTGCATGTTGGCAAGACATGATGGGTTTGAAATAGACATCTATTTAATGATTCAGCATCGTGGGAAGAGGAGAGAGTGGGGAGGGGCCACTTTGTTTAACTTCATTATAATCACACTGCACTGTGACGCAGCTTCTCTCTAAGACAATATCAGGGAATGTCCTTGACCAGGGAAACGGAGAGGGAAGGAAAATGAATCTTAAATACTGCTGCTGAAATATATGACACATGGATATGTTTGAGATCAGATAATACTTAAAAAAATAGCATTAAGTGCAACTCATTTCCAAAAAACACTGCATTTAATGTGAATCGATTAAAATACATATATGTACAGGTAAAAAGTATCAATATAAAATAAATATATAGTCCTCTGCATATAAGTACATTTAAACCCACACATACCCAAAGTAACTACAGCCATTTCCAAACGGTGTGTGTTATGGAAGGCCATGAACCTGAAACATGAAATATAGATTTTAGGAGCTGCTCCAGGGGTGGGTTAATGTATGTTTCACACATGCCGCACTTAGTCCGCTCCCTCTTCAAGCCAAGAACTGAAGCTTTAAAAAGAGCTTTCATTAAGTCTCTGGGGTACGTTGTGGCTGTCGTATTATGTAGTTACTTAGAAATCCTCAGGTCAGTGAAGGTCCACCACTGCCGCCATCATCCCTGTATCTCCCAGTGGATCTCCAAAGCCATCTCTCGACAGAGGTGAGGACAGTTTTTCACAGCCGGTTGAACATCAAACTATTTTACAGTCCTCTCTCTAATTACTTCCCTTTTGAACAGAACACATCTGATTAAATCGGAGAGTTGTGTTTTTTTTTATTGCCAGAGTTTTGAGACTAAAAGGCAGAGAGATATATCATTATAATTAATTGGATACTGCCCCGCTCTTGTATGAACAGGGTATAAGACACAAGCCTAGATGCACCGTAGCTCATTACACTTGCTAAATAGTACATTGCGACCATGTAAGACAACCCGTCTGCATTCACTTAGATGCATTATTGGGGGCTCTGGAGGAACAAGTAAAAATACAGATTCCTTTTGACGTTATCATAGTAATGATATATTAATAAAAGTGGTTCTGGTAGTGGTGGCTTTTTGAGTCGTTGAATGAGACTGATTGAAAACCATTTTTGTGCCGTATAGACAAACCCAAACATAGAGAAGTCACTCAGCCAAACACAAGTGGCTGATGCTCTCCTGCGCCAAGCCCAACATCTACTCTGCGGAAAAATTTAAATGAAAAACCCAACCACGAGACGAAAAACCCAAAGTGCCCCACACGTGTGGAGTGAGTGCACTATCTCTGTTGGTGAGGACGGTTTCGATGGAACGCAAAAGCCTTTATCGCCCGACAAATATTTGACCAAGCCAGACGGTGTGTGTGTGTGTGTGTGTGTGTGTGTGTGTGTGTGTGTGTGTGTGTGTGTGTGTGTGTGTGTGTGTGTGTGTGTGTGTGTGTGTGTGTGTGTGTGTGTGTGTGTGTGTGTGTGTGTGTGTGTGTGTGTGGGCACTTGATTGAGCGTATGGACCAGCGCTGCACTGAAAGGACTCCACCTAGCTTTCTCCGCTCTAACATCACCACAAGAGAACAGAAAACCTAAGCCAGCGTCAGACAACCGGTCAGACCACCGCCCCTCTGCTGTCCCAGCGCAGCAGCGGACCACCGTGGCCCCCAGTGGTAAATGGATGACAAATGGACTGCATTTATATAGTGCTTTTCTAACCAATGGCCACTCAAAGTGCTTTACAATATTATTTATTTTAACGATTTTTTTTTTTGAAGGACCTATCCTTTTTATTGTATAAGTAGTATTGTATTTTATTGAGTAAGACAGGAAGGTACGGGAGAGAGTGGGGAAGACACGCAGCATTGGAACACAGGCAGGAATAAAACCCGGGTTGCTGCGGTAAGGACTGGGCCTTAGTGCTACCCGCTCTACCCGCTGAGCCCCAGCGCTTTACATTACTGCCTGACATTCACCCATTCGTGCAAACCTTCACCCGCCGACAGAGGTGACATGCGAGGCGACAGCCAGCTCGTCGGGAGCAGTTAGGGTGAGGTGTCTAATGATCACCTCGACACTCTGGGAGCTGGGAGGAGCCGGGGATGGAACCAGCAGCCTTCTGGTTACCAGCCAACCTGCTCTACCTCCTGAGCCCCGTGCCGCCCCCCCACGTGGTCTGAGGAGGAGGCTTGTTTGAGGACCGCAGCTGAGGCCGACTCATCAACCAGCTCTGCACGGAGAAAGACAGAACCGTGTACCACATGACATGGCCGTCCCATGAGCGCGCTCATATGCTGCACCGTAAAACCCATGTACCTGCCAGCCCCCTCCCCAGCCCCCAACCCTTCCTGCATCGTAGCATTGACTTCGTTTCCCTGGATACAACACAAATTGAATATATTTACCTCAGGAAAAAATGGTTACAATAAATCATGCCTTTTGTGCCTGATCACATCTTTGTGCCAATCGAGGTCAAGGGACACGTTGTAACTTGGCTAATTGAGTTGTTTTGTGGACGTCCAAATTGAGGATAATTAAAGGGAACATCCACTGGAAGGACCGGGTCGCTGGCGGAGGAGGCTAGCCCAGGTGGGGAGACGGTGGGAGGGCAGAGCAGCGCTGGCACTGCTTCCCTTTTTAAAGATACAATCAAATGGGCAGGGAATGCTCCCGAGTAGAGCAGGGATGTAGTGGTGTGGGTGAAGTGGCCTCTATAATGAGACTGAGGAGGTTCAGTCTGCAGCAGTCCACCCGTTACAACAGTCACTTTTGTGCGTAGTATTACAAGCTGCTATTGGCCACATAGTAAACAGGAGCTTTTTACGATTTTAATATATTTTGACACCAAATTAGCATCAGCATGGAAATGCTTGCAAAATAGATAATGTTGACCTTTCTCCCCAACCTTATGAATTATGAATTCCACAGTTATTCTTGTTTTAGGCGTTGAATGGGGAAGAACAGAGCCCTAAATTAACATCTGTCGCCAGCCAAGACTTAACCATTTGGCAAGTAAAACAATTCAGCGCAATTGCTTGTGCAGTCGAATTTTCAATCCACGCAATTCTTAAAGATAGTTTTGGACCCTTGTCAAAAACCATTGCTTGTGCAAATAAGTATGACATAATATTACTGCAGCACCGAAAAAAAATACATGTATCCAGATTTTATAACTCTAAGCTTACTGCATCCTCCTTATGTTAGCCTGAAACGACTGGGGGGGGGGTTTGATGCACCTATCATTACTTCCCACCCCCCTATTCCTTGTGCTGCATGTGTGCCTGTCATGGAGTGGGAGGTTGAAACGCACGAGGATTTCCCAGGCATGAACCAGAGGAGCAGGAGGTGGGCCCGCAGCCAAGACAACATTCTGTAATATATGCAAATAACAAGGTGGCTCAACCGGACCTGCCAATCTCCCTCGACACCTGCGTAGGAGAGATACTAAGAGGTGGCACGCATGTTTATTTCACATTTTCTAGAAGGCAATATGGTCACGACTCCCGTATGTAGCCACCATGGAAGGCGGTTGACGAGGATAAAGAAGTGGCACGGGGAGAAGAAAGGGGGGAATAAACAGACGGGCTCTGTGTGGGCACAGTGTCGCCTCGTGGCGAAGGATTAACATTATAAATGACACACCTGTGTATCACATCCATCCACCTACAGGTGTGTTGGTATCGCCTCAGCGCCTGATCTCCCTGAGGGAATAACAAGGTGCTCCTCCTCAACACCACACATCCCAAAGGAGAAGAGAAGAAAACAACAGCGGGAGCTGATGAGATGCATGGGTTTCCGGGTAAATTGACCGGATTGGAAGGGCTCAGGTAATGAGCTGTCGGCACCAGATAGCGAAATGGCGATAGACAGCAAACCTACTCCCAAGGTTATTAGTTGGCTCAACATGCAGCGTCAGTAATCAATGTCCAGCTCATACCAGCCATTGGCAATCAGGTAAAGCCATTCAGTTTGCCTTAACAGGACTGTATCGAAGAGCCAAGTGCCTTTGGTGCCAATGCAACTAATGCCCTCTGATTAAACCTTGCTCTGCAGAGCCTAGTAGCTCATAACAAGTATGCTCCACCGAGATCCTCCACGTTACTTTGTAAACAAAGTGCTCATTACGTTTGAGAAAGGTTTATATTGAGCGTGGCACCATTACCTCAAAAGATCCATGAACTACTAACTAACATTGCGTAGTTCTAATTTATCTTTGTGCGATTGCATGGGTGCGCTGTGTGTACTGTGTGTGCTGTGTCTTCCGTGTTTTGTGTGTGTGTGTGTGTGTGTGTGTGTGTGTGTGTGTGTGTGTGTGTGTGTGTGTGTGTGTGTGTGTGTGTGTGTGTGTGTGTGTGTATGGCTATGCTGTGTGTATGTACCGTATGTATGTGTGTGCATGAAGTCATCAAGTCCCAGCAAGAAAAGGTTGGTAATATGTAAAGACTGCAGTGCTCCAGTAAGGACACGTAGGCTATTCCTCCATCAGTTGCATTGGCATATTCATACCATGCTTTTAATCTTCCTCCTGCTCATTACAATGCATAGTTCTCTATATAATGGGGAGGTCAAGCTTTTACATGCTGACAACCTGCTGCCCACCAGTATAGTCAAACACAGTTATATATTCTGACTTCATTTACATTTAAATTTACATTTAGGGCATTCAGCAGACGTTTTCATCCAAGGCGACTTACAAGAAGTACATTTTCAAGAAGAAGTTGAAACAATATATCGCTGTCGGTACAGTAAGGATGTTCATAGTACCAAAGGAAAAGCACTAACAATCGCTAGGTTAACCCATTCCCAGGATACAACAAAGATAGCTAGGATAAGATGCTATACAACAAAGTACTTTACCGACGTATGTCATACAATAAGTGCGTACATTAAGTGCCAGGACGTACAACACACAATAAGTCAGAGGGGTGGGAGATGGTGGCTATGCACCATAGGAGAACTCTGAACAGGTGAGTCTTGAGGCTGCGGTCCTGACATTGGCAGGGGGACGACGTCAGGTGTTTTGGCACAGCGGTGCCAAAACAGAGAAGAGTTGTGACTTTGATGATCCACTTTTAGACTTCATTAAGAGTAGCCGCCTCAATGTTGAATCCACAAAGGGGATCATCATCATCTCTTGAAACACAGATCCCGCCAGGTCCTCCCTGCCTCAGGTGGTCGGGTCACCCCGGCCGCTGATCCTTCCCACGTGGGAAGGATCAGACCCCTACCCCTAACCCATCGCGGCTTCACCGCGCCGCGGCCGGCGGGGATGGTCTTGGTTTGAGACAGGGGTACCCGGAGGATCAGAGCGCACACACGCACGGCACTGACGAGCATCATCCCGGGACTAAGACGTCAGAGGGCACCGCGGGAGCAGAGCTTATTAAGGAACTACCTGCTCTACATCTGTGGCTCTGCCCTGGTTTATGATCAGCACGGGGAGAGAAAGGCCGTGATAACGCATGTGGAATCGAGCTTGCACTGACAGGAAAAAAAAATCAGATGGGGGTGTTCACGGCGGGGAAATATGACCAGCGTTGTCGTTAACACAGCACGGGCACGCGGCTATCACATCCACACTGTCAGATCGATCCCGGCCATTTGAGGTTCATCCAACGTGATGTACAGGAGGGAAAAGGGGAACGCCCGTCCGCTGGCCCCACGGGAAAGGGCAGCAGTGTCCGCTGCGCCGGGGCCGCCCCTCGACAGACGCCCGCGGAGCGGCGCTCCATACGTCACCTCACCCCTCCGGTAGTTTTCAATCACGCCATTAAAGCGCACGCCACCCCTCTGTCCGTCCGTCGGCGAACCCCTTCCTCCTCCGCCTCTTTGTCGCTCTCTAGATCACTGAGTCAACTTCCCGAACCCTCGGCGTGCCGCCCCTCTGTCCATCAGACCGACCCCGTCTTCTCCATTTCTCACTTAGCCACCGCCACACTCAGTCATCCCCACGGCACACCGAGTGATTTGGTTTGACAGATACACACACGCACACTATCCATCGCCCCTCCTTGGTGTCTTTATCCCGGGGATCACACTTCCCCTCCATCATCCTTCTACTCATCCTGTACCCAAGTAACTATATTTGCTATAAGGTGTTAAGCATGTGAATAATTATGTAAGCATGTTTGTAAACTTGGTGATTTATATATAGCGCACTGAGATGTACATACACAACCAGGGCTAGTGGCGGTACCAAGTAGAGGTGGTTAAGGCTGTCACCATTGCATCAGTTTGTAAAGCCTAGGCTTTTGGCCATATCTTCGTGGCAGTGAACATGTGACAGCTCTCAGCCTTTCTCTCCAACCTCCCCCATCGGGCAAGGAGTATTGCTATTAAATAAAGGTTATATAAAGGTTCTACCGCACATTTTTCGGAAGGGGCTGTACGGTGATAGACAGGGATGTGGTAAATATCCAGAGGTTAACAGTATGGGCAGACTAAGCCGTTCTTTGCTGCTGGTGCCAGAGCGACTCTAGCAGTAATAGATTAATGGTAAGAGATTACTGGGCATTGAAGGAGCCCAGACAGCGCTATTGGAGAATATGTCAATCCATATCTACCTTTTGATTTAACCTGCTGCTGTCATTTCATCAAAATCTTGAAAAGAAAAGCAAAGAGGCAATTTGATAAAACGTTAAAAAAAAGCTGGAGATAAAACGGTTCTTGGCAGCAAAAGTGCAGATCCGAAACCTGACATTTAGAATTCAGAAAATCCCTTTGTCTGGGTTTTTGTGAAAATATATTACAGACCTATTATATGAACTACTATGTATACTTATATGTATAACTATGTAGATGAGCCAACAAGGTACACATTCAAGTTGAGTTTGTCAAAAGTGTAATCTAAAGATTGACTACTGTAAGGCACACAACTGACGTACATTCTCAGACACAAAGGGTTTAAACCACATTACAAATGTACCCTTTAAATGGACGTTTCCTTTTTATTTCTCCAAAACTCCTCCATTTGGTTTAAAACCTGTCAGTACCTTGTCAGAACGACAGAAACCTGGAACACACAGACTTAGTGCTGAAGAAACACATCTAATATGACATTATCAAACCGTTGAAAATGTGTCCCTTTTTTTGATGAAGGGGATCAATGACCCCCAGTACCAGGGACATAAAGACATTATGGAAATACTTCTAGGCCCTTCTCCTCAGATTAAAGGTGAAATGTAGTCACTACTGACACTGTCATTACCAAATAATGCAAAGGCCATAATTGTCATTTTCATGGCTTTTATTTTATTTGTATATTTTTATGGACTATGCTGGCCTTTTATGGAAAATGCTTAACTTCAAAAGCTACAGATATAAGATATAAATAAAATAAAACGTATACTATGATGAAGGCTTTGCTTGAGGCTTAATTCAGGGGTGCATATCAACTGTAATAAACAGAGAAAGATCCCATACCCCGGGGGCCTGAGACTCTGTTTAATTACATGGGTTAGGTTTGCCTGCTTTTCATGCAATTAACAGGTGCATGGACCCAAGGCCCCGGCACGCAGAGGGCCCGGAGACTCTGTGGGGACGGGCGGAGCGCAGAGCTCCAACATCCCCACACACTTCAGGATTTCACTCATGTCGATTTGCCATGGACACTGATTTCCCCCCAGAATCAGGTTTCTATGCAGATCAATATCTGCTGTTTAGCATCCGACCGAGGTCACTCGTACTACAGGGCCAAGTAAATACGACCTTTGGTTGTCAGTCAGAAGACTGATCAACATTAAGCTGATCAAATCAGGTAACCAACTGGTGGCCATGACGTGATTGATGAAACACACAATTCTGTAATAAAGTGGAGCGCTCATACATTCAATATATATCCAATGCATTACAACGTCTGCCTGTTGAAATTGAATTAGGTGACGGACAAAATACCGAAGTAAGTCCTTTAATAATTTTCTCTTTGCGCTCAAACCGTCCTTGTGTTGATGAATTATTCAGTCTGAATACATGTCGTGTTCGAGTGGGTTCAAAAATAGCTAAATCGTGTTAGAATAGGCCTACGAGGGGCTAGCCAGCTACCAAAACCTGCTCAATGATTTAGGAGGTGCTGTAATAAGAAACTAAAAGTGATGTATCATGCAAGTCTGTTAGGATGGAGACACGCTAACAATAGGCTAAGAGAGGATTAAAGGACAGTGAGAAGACCAGACGCAGCGTGAACCCCGCTGCACACCAGGCTCGTGACCTGACGTTAGACCTCCCAGCTCTGGATTAGGTCTGTCTGAGTCAGCGCGTCTATGACTGTTAAGTAGGTTGTCAACAGCACTAAGCATCTGACCGTTTTCTTCAGCTCTTGGATTGATGAAGAAACACTTATTTCAGGCTGATTTTATTGAAAGCAACCAGAACAAGGTCTCTATGGTGAGGGTATGGGAAGTTTTGTTCTAGGCTCTATTGTTAAACAAACGGCTTACTTGGAGTTTAAACAGATCTGAGAAAAAGAAGAAAGAGACTTATCAGAATTCCTCGTCAGTAGTTGTTCAAGCCTTTGTACGTCCTCTCTAGCCAAGTCTTTGATGAAAAGTATAAATGAGAGTCAGCGATACATGCTGCAGAAAGGATGAAGAGGGGGGCCTGGGCAGGTGATCTCTTGCCAGTCTGGTAAAGTCTTCTTTGATTCAATCACAAAGGTACGACAAAAAAATATAAAAGAGCAAAATAAATGGTGTCATGTGTAAAAGCCAATGATATGAAACTGGGCCTGTTTCTACTTCAATGTGGAAGTAGGATGGTTTTAGGTTGATCAAAATGTCAATTGAATGGAGACAATCCAACATGGACACAAAAGGGTTGTTTGTTCATTTTCAGAAACCAAGGGCAGAGGCATCCATTGGCAAAGCTATCTGCACCGGAGCAAAGCAGGCCGACCTGAGACTGTGCCGCGCAGAAGGGCAGACCACAAGGCCCCGGGGCAGCGCAGCACCCTTTGACTCTCACCCTCTCCTTCACCGTTTAGCACCAGTGACGAAGCCGCTGTGAGCAGTACAGGGATAAACCCAGGCATTTGTACGTTTTGCAATATTTTGGAAAAAGGAGAACAAAAAGCCTTTACAATGGTTTACATGGTAGGGGAGGGAGGGGGGAGGACGGCTGGACGGACTGCACTGACGGACAGTAGGGGGAGACGCATGGGGGACGAAGAAAGGGACGTAATCACATTAATTAGCGCTGCTATTGTCCCGTCTCCTCTGAATCCATTTAGGAGCATCTGGCAGCCCTCGTTTCTGCATATCAATCAGGTTAGGGGCTTGTGGGTGGCGTTCATACCCATTTTGCTGTTGCTGTTGTCGTTGTGCACTGTTTCGTTGCCGTTAACAGGTATCGTCTTGTGTTGTCTCTGCAGTGACCACGGTGCCAGGCGAGAGACAAGGCAGCCAATGGGGTTCAGGGTTGGCTGAACAACGTATAGAAACACATGAATGGCCCCTGATCGCCCCTCTCGACATGCAGATGGGCCCCGTGTCAAAGGGAGCAACGGCCCTCTATGGCAGCCGACCCTTCCGAGGGCTGCAGGGCTGCCTTTCCATCCACAATACTCTTTTACAGCACCATTGTGCTCACCCAGAGAACACCGAATAAGCATGCATGAGTCCCGAATGTTCTGAACTTAATTTGAATTTAAGTGATCAAACATTGACTGAACCACGGACTAACAGGTGGCTACCACACCCGCAATGCAGGGTTGATGGCCTCATCCTGGGCATCCTTATCCTTTGTCCATTTGTTAGTTTGTCTATTTTGTCTGTGTTAATAATAACACACATGACAACATGAATGGAAAATCCTCAGCTCTTACAATTATTAAACTAACAGCGCTTACTAAATTTATTATTGATAACATTTACTTAAATGTCACCAAAACATTTGCAAAGATGTGCATCGACAGTGTCCAGTGAAAACAATGTGAATGCGATCAATGACAGCTACGGTGCTGTGAGCAGGTGAGCTTATAGGTGTGGTGCGGTGTGTGTGTTGTACACATTGCCTCACGTAACCATGGCAGTCCCATGGGGTAATGGGCGTTTGCTTAGGAGTGTGACAGAAACACTGCCGAGCCTAATGATGACGTTATACAGCCATCACAAAGCTGAAATCAAAGGGAATAGTGTGTCACACAGCTTTGCCAGGTGAGTCTTCATCACACACACACACACACACACACGTATATATTTTTCAAGTGCTGTGTCAGTCTTTTTAATGAAAGATATAGTCCACAGAATTCCCAGAGGGGCATTGTGCTGAGGCCATCATGTCAGACGATACACTGTCTGTTCTTCTACTTTCATTTCTTTATTTCTAAGGCCGACCAAAACACAGTCGGGGACAGAGGCAAGACATTGTGCATTTAAGATCTCGTGTCAGCGCGGTGGGAGTCTGCCAGCGGTAAACAAAGCGGAGACATTAACGCTGGCAACCGACAGGAAGAAAGAGAGCCGAGACTCAGCCGGGCCTTGATCAGTGTTGTTCTTTCTCAAAATCAAAACGCTTGTCAAAATCCAAACGCAATTCAATGTGCCTCCACGTTGAATAATTAATACAGTGCATTATCCTTATTATTTATAGTCTTAGTGAGCTGTTTTGGGAGGAGTCAATGGATCAAATAAACAGATTAATATCGCGATGAAACAAGAGAGAACAGGAGGCTCCACTTAGTCAGTGACGACTGACTTAAAATCCTCGTCCTTGCTGTTCTAGGCGACAGCCCTGCGGTGCGATCCTCGCGATGAAAGAGCTCCACGATATGTCTGGAGGGCATGCGAGAGGCTATGCAGGCCTTCTGCTCAACGGTACTGGATGTTTCTCACCACAAACCCACTGGCTCTGATCCCCATTTCCTAATCAAAGAAGGACCATCAAAGAAGCTCACTGACTTATCTTTTTCCCCGCCAAAGGTTCCGCTCATCAATGCTTAAAGACCACTCCGGTGTAAGCAGATATGCGGTACATGTGTACCACTTGCATACTTTTTTTGCCATACAGTTGCTCGGAATATATGTTCAGGGTTCTATCATCATTAGTTATTAACAATGAATTAATGACCAGCTAATGCATGACATGCAGTGGACTGTATGCCAATTATTTCCTGCATGGCTGCATATTTAAATAGGTCATCATTTATTTAGTTGTATTTCATTGGCATTGAATTCCCTTTAGGTGGAATTCTTAGGGATAGCACCACTGTGGTGTAAGAAAGAATCTTTCAGTGGCTAAAATCATGTCTAAACATCTTCTTGCAAAGGCTTCACAAGATTCCCCACAAGACGTTCAGACAACCGGGAACTTTGAACGTGTCTATATACCCCTTTGCTAGGACCATAAATGCAAAGCCGTTTTAATCCCTCCAAATGCAACCTCCTGCAGACATATCGTCTGGAACATATTTACATAGCATTCTGCGGCCCTGTGGTTTATCTGTGCATGCCACCATTCAGATATGCAATGGGCCCATCAGTGGAGATAGCACTGCAGTGATGGACAATCATTATAATACTCGGTCACTGTACACCCCCCCCCCCCCCCCCCCCCACACACACATGCTTGCTCTGTGACCTGACGGACATTCTGCTGACCGCGTCGATTGACAACCCCCTCTCCTCTTTCTCAACTTAAACACAGACGCAGTTGGACAAGAAGGAAGGGGTGAGTGCACGAGAAGCACCAACCCCTACACAGACGCACACGTGAGGCTATTTATAGACTGTCCATTTCTTAATGGGGCACTAGGGTCATTAAAGCATGTGGGGGGGGCTAGTTCAAAAAACTGCATTGGTAATAATTCCGAGGCATGATTTATTAATTCATAGCATATGAAGTGCTGCATTAAAAAAAAAACACAGCCTGCAACTGTAATATATGGGTCTTCTTTGGGGAGCTCTTCTTTATGGAGCGACTTGCCGAACATGGCAGAGACATTGCTCTTTGTTTGCGGAACAAATGACACAAACCAATGAAGAAAAGCAGATGAGAATCCAACACATCCATTATACTTTTAAAGATTAATATGCAATAATATAACAAAGACAAACACAACTAAACCGGGGGGAAATAATCGAATGCAGCGAAAAACCAAAGGGAGTCATTAGTGGGGGATTGGCCGGGGGTAGAACACTGCTGCCGTGACGATAAGCCACTCGCTGACCCAGGTGCACGCCGGGAGAGACATGTTTGACGCGTGTAAATGTTTCCGAAGAAGACACGTCCTACAATTTCCTCGGCTTCTTTGATCGAAAAGCATGACAATGATTTCACCCGATCGCCTGGGTGGGCTTCCTTGAATGAGCACACATTCAACCGGAACCAGTCAGTTAGCAGCGCGTCGCCAAGGAACTCAACCTACACTCTGTAATGCATGTATAGCTTCTGTACTGTACAAGTGGCCAGTTGTGGGGATTGGGTTAGGTTGAAAGAACTGAAAGGAATAGGACCCTTTCAGCCCTTTCTATTTTAATCACCTGGAAGTGTTTCATCACAGAAAGGCGGAACACAACAAATGTCCAAAACAAAGCACCTTCTAGCTCCACTGTGAAGGGGGAAGTAGTGGCGACCCAGACACCTCCCAGCACCCCGCGGTGACATCACGCTGCGCCCTGCGTCCTACCAGGCTGTCTTAGCATGGGCCAGACGTGTGGGGAAGGGGACAGGGTCTGGGGGGAAGGGGGCCGGGGTGAGGGGGGGGGGTGGCGCTGGTCGGAGTAATTATCACCAGGTGAGCCAATTAGCCAGCGCCGCAGAGTGCAGGCGACCGAGCCCCTCCGCCCCTCGTCCTCCGAGGGCCTGTCGCCGCTTCCCCGTGGCGGGAGAGTCGGCCCGTGATTTGCAAAGTGGCTAATTAGCGGCGAGGCAGGCCGGGCCCCGGTGTTGGCCCGCGGCCCGCGGCCCGCCGGCCTCGCGCGGCAGTGAGCGGTGTTTAGGGATGGCAGACCCTGTGAGTCATGGAGTCAGCGGCGCGCCTCCCAGGGGCTCATTACTCCGTTACAGTACGCTGACGTCAGCGCCGCACTGCCACTGGTGGGCGGAGGGGAGGGATAAGGGGGGGGGGGGGGGGGGGGGGGGGGGGGGGGGCGAAGGTTATTGGGGCGACAGGCGGGGGGGGTGTTTGACACAGAGGGGCAGCAGGTGGCGGCTGGTGGGCTGATCATTGCCTGGGGCAGGGGGGTTAACGTGGGGCGAGCGCTCTTTAAGGAGGCTGGCCCAATGAGGAGGGGAGGGGAAACGTGTCTGCACCCGGGTCCCGGTGGCGGGGGGCCCCTTGGTGTCGGCCCTGTAATTATTACCCTCTGGCTCAGAGCAGGTGAGGAAGGCCAGCACCTGCAGAATGTGTGCCTCATCATCCCCACCTCTCCAGATGTATTGGCTGTGCTTACCACCCCCCCCCTACCCCCCCCAACGTGACTCAGTTATCACGTTCCCCCAGCACAGATCTCATTTGGGCCAACCGGTCACTGGAGGACGCTGCATTATTCATGCAGCCTTTTTTTGCTTTACCCAGAGTTTGGAAAATGTTTCTTTTAGAGGTTTTTGTTGCAGTACACAGGAAGAGAATAACTTACATCCACGCTTTTAAACATAAAATACACTGATATTGGTTGAAGGCATCATGTGCCCAGCAATGAGATCCTTTGATCTTTGAATGGAATCAGTCTATTATACAAGTTATATAAATCAGCAATGCATCACAGACAGTGTTCAGCCAGTTCCGGTTCATTCATATATTTAGAAAAAGCTGTGCATTCAAACCATAAGGCAACCTTGTCGTTTGGAAGCTATTGGAGGTTTAAAGGGCACAATTGACTGAGGTCCACTGAATACCAAGAGATACTCCATGGAGTCTCTATTTTATGGATGCTTGTCATGCACATCTTCCCAATAATTCACATTGGCTAGACACTCTGCAGGGGACTTCAAAGGTATCTACTGCCAACCATCATGACTATGTAACTCTCCTGTCTGGAAGGATTTGGCAGGCCTTTGTGCTACAGTATTGGTTGTGTGTACATTCTGGAAAACAATTATTTTCATTCCTAAATTATTCTGAATATGCAAAGTCTGTGGAGAATTCTGCTAAGGTGGTTGAGGCTTGATTTAGGTTTTGAAAGCTCATTTGGAAAGGATTTGTTAGTTTTTCTTGGAATGTAGACAGGTAACTTAAAACTCTTAAAGCTTTTAAACACTTTCAAACAAGCTACTGTCATCCATAACATTCTCCCAACTAAGTTTATTACATGACTTTCATATTATGTCTGCCACTTCGTTACAAAATGACCCTGTGAGGAATTTCTTAATCAGAGCTGTACAATTGGCTGCTAGTTTGAAATCCACCTGCCTCCAGAACAGAAACGTGAATATTTGAATTTGAATTTCTTTAGACATTAGCTTGCCAGGTGAAGTCTGTCTTCACAACATTAATAAATGGGTCCTCATCGATGTTATGAACAAGAGGGCGATGAAGACGAAATGTAAATGTATATCGTCTATGATATATCTTTTATATATATTGAGTTTAACAACACATGGATAGGAAAGATCCTATTTTGGGATGGGTCTCTCACTTGCTATTTCAAAGGAAATGGGTTGCTACCTTTGTGTTGCATATCAAAGCCATGTGCAATGCATTTGCCTTGCAAGATCATAATTGATCCGGGCTCCACAGTGCGACTCTGCGGGCCTCATTTAAGTCCAACCTCTAAAGAGGAGAATACTGTGCAATTTGTATCGGGTTGTGTAGGCATTTAAGGATTCAGCGTCTAGCATGCCTAGAGAGCTGTTTGACTTAGCAAATCCCTTGATATGTATGGAGCAGGGAAGGAAGTGTTCAGTGTTCTTCCTTATTAAAAGGTTTGGATTAGCTTCCGCTTTGATCTCAGTGGGGGACTGATACGAGAGTGTGTATGAGTGTGTGTGTGTGTGTGTGAGTCTGGAGGGGGAGAGGGTGGAGTGGCACACCTGACTTCTGGCCGATACAACGCACTGACAAAATTGAGTCGTGGAGGCATTTTCACCTCTCTACCGCCCACTGGATCTAACGACGCAGCGACACCTGTTGACATGGCCCCGGCGTCACGGAGCTGAACCCTGGGCACTCATTTTGGCAAATGAACCACGGAAGGACATGATGCGCACGTGTCAGAGCAGCCTGGAGCGCCTCCCGTTGTGAAACCCTTCGCTCCACACCGTTTTGTTTGTGCATACACCGCAAGGACGCAGTGAGCAGGGGGGCGTAATGAGGAACAGAAATCTGCATAGGAACGGCGCGAGAGGAATTAACAATATGTTTGTGGTGGAGGAGTGCTCCCCCAGGTCCCATTAAGAGGATGCCACTGCTACATGGGGGCGGGGGGGGGGCGAGACTTTTCCAAACCCTCACTTACCCCAAGTGTGAGCAGCTTTTTGACCCGCCTATTTGCTGCAGGCAAACGCATCGGAGGACATCCACCAGGGGTCCCTAGTGGCGGGTGCTGCCGCTGCGGCTGATGATGATGGTAAAAGCCGTCTAATTAGTGCCCGATATGGTTATGGCCAAGTATGACACGCCATTAGAGTTTTACTGCAACATTAAATAGGAGTATAATGTTATCGCCGCCCCACTGAGAGGCAATCTCATGGCGGTTTAACCTGCCGGCGGAGCGCTGAGGGAAGGGGAATAACGAAAGACGCAGGGGAAGGTGGTGTCTAACAAATACACATGGTGTGGACATGAGTCCTTCAGCTGCCGTTACAGCCTAACAGTCACTCTGTGGCGGGGGGGTCAGGGGGGACAGCGCAGGGCAGAGGGTTCGTCGTGGTGAAATTGAACACCACATGGCTGCTGCGATGATGAGATAAGTGGATTTTGAAATGAGCCACTGCTGTGCTAAACGCGGGTAATTAGTAAATCATCTGAACCCCGGCTCATAACTATTTTCGGCCGTGGGCTTTTTTTGTCGCTGCAAACGCTTGTTGCTGTTCAGTGTTTCCTGTCGTTACCCCCCTCAGAGACCTCTCTCATGTGATGACAAACAAATCCTGTGCAACACTCTACACTACATGCTAGAAAAAAGAAGAGAAATTATCCAACGGCATTTACCCCATTTTATCATTGTCTTAATAGATGTCGTAACATTTATAAGCTTGTTTTCCACACAAATGATCCCCAGTTTTGATATAAATTAAAGAAGGTGAAGGTGGAGGGTGGGGTGACGGGAGGTTGGGGCAGGAATAACAGGACTGCCTCCACCTGCAGTGTCAGAGAGCTGGGGGATCAGTGCTTCAGACGCAGACTCAATGACAAACGGAGACCGCCCGCTGGAGTGACAGATCAGGTTGACTTTAAACGTGTCTTTTACTGGTGGCTGCAATCAGCCCACGCAAGTCCCACACACAAAATCAGCAACGCCAGCTACAACGGAAGGCCAAGATTAATTTCCAATTGGCTCCTTGCGACATCCATCAAGCACAACGCACACACACATACACACACACACACACACACACACACACACACACACACACGCACACCCGCACCCACACACATGGCTGTGAGTTTGGAAGGACAACCCCTTTGATATGGAGAGAGGTTGTCTCAAGCCGGTGGCGTTGGTGGAGCCAGCAGGCTGGCAGCGCCTCGTCAACGTGTCGCTGGACCTAGCGGACCAAACAAGAGCTGTGTTTGCATTGAGCAGGGGAATAGTGACACACAAACACATAAACACACACACACACACACACACACACACACAGAGATGTGCAAAGAGAGAAGAGCCAGGGCCACGCGTACCGGCTGCCTTCAGGCGAACGCCAGACTGAAGGCATGCCAGCAATGAGCCGGGCCCCGGCCAACAGTCCTCGACCTGCGAGCCGTGCCACACTAGAGATACGCTTAGTGCTCCGGGATGGTTAGTCACCAAGCAGACGCACAAGTACACACACACACGGCCGGGTGGGAAGTCACTCACATCTAATATGGTAGAAACGGTTGGGACTCACAGATCGAGAGAAACAGATTGGGTTTGTGTCTATGATTGTGTGTGTGTGTGTGTGTGTTTGCGTGTGTGTGTGCGTGTGTGTATGTTGGTGTGTGTGTGGTATGTGTGTGTGTCTCTCCACCTGTTATGTGTGCATGTCCTACTCAGGCCAGGCTGTTTAAATCACGCTCAAGCAAGAAGGCAGAACTAAGGCCCGTCTGCTTTCATTTATAATTCAGATGAGTGCCTCGTCCCATTGGTCTCACCCCATACGAACGCTTTGCAGACTACTGTTTAAGGACTCCCGCTGGGTAACCAAAAAACAATAATAATCAATTCAAAAGAGACAAGGTGTCGAGAGCATTAATAGAACGTCAATAGAACCTGAGGACGAATACGTTCTCTGTGCTGTAGATCTCAAACAAAGAATGATTTTTATAAACATGATAGGCAAATCTTTATTTACATTGTGCTATCTCCTGCTTACTTCAACTTCACAGAACTCTCCAAATAATTGATGCCTCTATAACAAGCATGCTCCAAATGAAGTGTTTTTCTTTTGGGGGCTTTGATATTCTCACATTGAAATGAGGTAGCTTGTGTTGATAAACACAAAAATGTCTGGCGTATAAAAAACACTCGTACATAACACTGCCTTGACTTTTATTGTCAGTGTTGAAGAGACCGACTAAATATACTATTGTTTGATGGATGAAGATACCATTTCAATGTACCTTTTTTTTTTTACATTGTATGTTGAATATGTTCAAAGGAAATCAATTTGTAATGGAATATGTTTTGTATGGGTTATGGCCTATTCAAAGATGTTGTCTATTCATAAGCTATTATTTACATTTTCTTAATTAAAGTTAAGATATAACAATGGCCTGCTGCGCAAGTACTATCAGCAGTATCAAAGAAAAACTCAATACAAATAGCATTTCTTTCTGATGAAAACACAAAGCAACTTGACTTTCCTCAATCCCCTCAGTGTAACACGACGGAAACTGAAGGGCTCTCAGAACGCGAACAGACACAATGCACGTAAAAACACACAGTCCCATATTACCTTCTCTGCACCTGAGTGTGCGCCTACACACTCTGTGATTCTTTGATCTAAACAGACCACTCACATCGCAACGCAATCACCGGCGGGGAAAGTAAACATCGACGACGGAATGACACCATCATAAGACCTAGAAATACGCAGAAAGTCTATAATGGCTTCGTGATGGGTTTCACTAAATGTATTGTGGATTGTGAATGGTAAAATCCATGCGTCGTTTGAACACGACCAGGATAATCTGCCAGCATAAGAAATTGCAACTTCTCCACACGAATGCAGGTTCATCCAACACACGCATGGAACACTCAAAGAGGGTGATCGCCAAGGCAACCATCGCCGGCAGGACCTTCCACAAGGTGATCTTCATCATGATCGGTAGCTGTACATACAAATAGCATGTGCCCTCAAATCTCTACGGCATGACCTTTTGAGGCAAAGATCGGTCGGCATGTGGGATGTGTCCAAGGGCAAGGCCAGTACATCGGATGGAATTTCTACCAGAAAGGAGGCGTCCTGCACATGATTCATGTGCAGGACAAATACCCCCTCGGTGCAACCAACAATGGAATGAATGCAATGCAAGTGGTTGGCCTCTACAAACCTACTTCACCTCTTGGCTAGTTGTGTGTCGCCCCTCCTTTGGACAGCTTTGCTAGGCTGTTTAGACTTTAAGAGGTATTATCTTACCATTCTACGATGCAGTAGAATGCAATACCAATACTAGAGCATATAATACGCAAACACACATATTCTATATACATGTATACATATATATATATATTTTGAAGCAAAAATAACTTGCTAAACATAACTAGTCTAAACCTGACGTGATTCCTTTTTATTGATTAACAGGAAAGGAATCATAAATAAATAAATGTGGCATACTAAGAAAGGTGAACACACAGACAAAACAAAACTCACTGAAGGAACGCCAGCATCAAAGTGAGCGAGCCCGCGCATGTTTGCCCGCAAGTGTGTATTTCTGCGCACATGTGTGTGTCTGCGGGCGCGCACGTGAGTGTCTGTGTATCATCGGAGAAAGGTTGGCCGCCAAAGGGCTACGTGGCAGCGTGCCTGCGACTCATTGTCCGACCTGTCATCTGTGGTTCTGACTCATCGCTTAACCTTTGGGAGCATGTTACTTAGCACCCCACTACCAACCACCACCACCACCACCACCACCACCGACCCCCGCCCTACCCGACAGGGGAGAAAGGGCCCAGGGAGGGAGCTTTTAAAGAAACCCTGAGGCAGTGTGGGTTCAGTACCGCCGTCTAGACGCCTGCTGCGTTGGACCGCTCACGTCGATGGAAGTGAAACGTTTGATTCAGGGCGAGGAGGGTGGAACAGGTGGGAGACATGCAGCCAGTAGACAGTGTAGTGATCAGGGGAGGTTGATCTAGACTAGCTCTCAAAAAGGCGGCCGAGTGGTGTGCGCTGAGGGGACGTGCATTATCACACAAGTAGGGAGATGAGTAAGGTAGGGGGGGTGGGCCATGGTTTTGTGGTCGGGGGTCTTATGAACACTTGTCAATAGAAATGCCTCGGAGGCAGGGGAAAGCAGCGAAGACATCTCCAAATTAAATGTCTTCAAGGGTGAAGACTATGAATGATTTGAAGCCGCGCTGTCGAGGGGGTTACAGAGCTCTTTTATGCAGGCCGCTGGGGCTGAGATTGGAGGCTTCTGTGAGAGACTTAAATGCCGCATGTAAAGGAAGGCACTCTGAGGGAACACAATGACCCAGGAGTTGGGTCCATCTGGCTGCTCTACTTTACGCCCCGATGGAATCACGGAATAGAGCATTAGCCATAATAGAATAGAGCATCAGAAGGGTGAGGGAGCTGTGCCAGCGTGCATCTGACACACTGATGGAAAATAAATTACAATTGGGAATTGGCCCTGCATTCTAACCAGCCAACGGTTGCAAGGGGAAACCCATAGTGAATGATGAGGAAGAGTACACTAGATTTATATTTATTAACAATCAAACATTAACATCATTCATTGTACTTATATCTTATTTTTCTTTATGTAGCGAGTTTGTATGTCTAAGTGGGGGGCTAGAGGTGAGGTGAAATATGCAAGCCAACCAGAGACCAGGGGGTGGGGGATTATGGGGTGATGCTGGTTCCAATGCCCGGTTCGGAATTTTTTTATTTTTTTATTTTTTTAAAACACACTAAAGGAAACCCAATTTAGTGCAAACTAAATTAACCAAATAACTTGACATTCATATTCCAGAACCCGTGCTTCATTGAAAAGCATTTTTAACAACGTGCCCTGAATCATCCGATGTTTCTGGTCGAACCCAAACTACTTTGATCTATCAGAGTATAATGTATTCTGAGGCGTTGATGGAGCCGCGCCCAGTGCATTTAAAGATTAAATGAGGTGGAGCAGCCAACGGGCTGACGGAGGTATGAATTTCAGGAAAGAAGTGTGCTGCCAAGGGGTGTGTCTCGGCTTGCCTTCGCCTAACACTTGGGTCCCCAAAGTAACTGCTGGCAGACTTCACCGCTCCTTGGGGTCCGAGTTACTGTGTCAGGTATTTTTGAATGGGCGCCTGGCCAAACAATCTCTTTGAGGGACGGCCAAGCACTGCCGACCAAAGTGTGTCTGGAGGTCCTGATCTCAATCTTCATAAACACAACCTAAGTAGCTCCTTGTGACTGGGAAGAGCGACCAGCGGAGACACAGGAGCCTCCAAGACCCTTCGAACTGTATCACCTTCTGTGAATCACACGACTATACAGCCTTTCACAAGTGGGACACCGTCGCGTTTCGTTTCGTGGAAGAGGAAATGGTTGACTTCGATCCAGGAGGATGCAAATGTTTGTTTATACTGCCTGGCTGCAGAGCAACAGTGTGCCGTGCAGAAGGAAAGAGAAGACTTGGAAAGGGCGACTTGTACGGGGAAAGGACACGTGGTAGTAGGACTACGAAGGGCAGGTCACCATGCAGAGATGGTCCTTTATGGAGCAGATAGGAATTGGTATGTTTGTGCATTTTTTTTTGTGTGTGTTTGTGTATGTGTGGGCGTGTGATTGTGTGTTGGTGTATGGGTGTGCGAGTGCGTGCGTCCATGTGTGAATGTGGCATGGAGATAAAGGCTATGAATGTATGTTTGTAGAGGTCAGCACTGATATGTGCCCTACACACAGATACAAGGATTTTTTAGATGTGATAATGTCAATAGTGATGCACACATACACACACACAAAAACAAACACAAAACCATCACTGACAAACACAAAACACTGAACCAAGGTTCACTGTTTGTTTACCACCTTGTGTGCTTTGGTTTTGCTTTTGTCCAGAATTTAAACAAATAAAGACTATTATTTTTAATATTGCATGCGTGTCTATAGACACAAAGGTCCTATTTCACATCCAACCAATGGCAGCAGAGGGTCTAACATACATAGATACACCAAGGTTTCCTCTCCAACTCCATAATGGGTTGCAAAGGGACTACACCAACCCCATATGTAGCAATGGCATTCGCAAGAACCAGATACAAAGATTTCCAGATCGATCGCTGTAGGCCCTGCCACACCAATTACCCCTATCGTTCACACCACTGCCTAACAGGGGTTCGGGGGAGACGCACCATCTCTTGAGGGGACACACTGTGGAAATGACTCCTTCCAATCCAGACCCTCTCGAAAGAACACAAACATAGAAAGCGCTACACTGGCCGTGGCTTACTGGAAAATAAGGAAGTATTGGGTGGCCTTGGGATTGTGTTGTGTTGTGATATTGATGGGATGTGATCGCTTGCTCGACCTAAATAATTGGCTTACTATTTATTTGACAGAGAAGCTCAGGTGAAAAGTACTTTGGGTTGGGACTTAGCTACTCTATAGCACGGTACTTTTGTCAACCTATCGTCGCTGAACACTTTGGGTCTTCAGGATCAATTCCATGCCACAGACACAGTTAATCTTGTAAAGAAGTAAAATTCATCTTGCCAGCAAGCCATTAGCATATTATGACAGTGCCACTGTGTGCCACTGTGTGACACTGAGCAGTGTCACACTTTGTCAATTCTCTCAATGCAATTCAGATGAGACGACTGGATCCTTCTATCCAGGTGTCTTCATGCATTTTGTTGGATGTCTTTTTACTTGATAATAGGTCTTGGATGGGCTCAACCGGTAATTCTGAGGGCAGTTTTCATCGCATCAAAAGTGAATTAAGGGATATCTTCTGACAAGTAAGTGATATCTATCCATCCATCAATAGCCTGCAATGGTAGCTCCTTGAGGTTTGCAATCAATTAAATTAAATTGAATTGCCACCCCTCAAGCACCAGGTAGGATTGGTTGGAATGATCCCCGGGGCATTTAATCCGTTTCTTGACTAACGACCAGCTCCACCAGGACTAGATATGAATGCAGATTGTGCCTCGGAATCCCACTTGTCACTCAGCGTAATGTGCTCATACAGGAGGACAGAGGGGGGTAGCTGGGGAGGAGCTATACCGATGCAGCATCGTGGGGTCTGTGACTGAGGCCCGGGGGCTGCCTGTCCCGTCAGCAGTGCATGTCTATCCAATCCAAAGCAATGTCCCTTATCTGCAGCGCCTCACGCAGGCCTGTCAGCAACAGGGGCAGTCCCCCAACGTTTCTTTAGCCGTCTGATGTCTGCGTCTCGGGCGCCATATGGGCCCGACGAGATGAATTTCCTCCTGGGACCAATGCAGGCAAAGACCGGTGGCGCCCAAAGATCTGGTTGTGCAGTTGACCAATGACGGACCCCGTTGTGGAGCGCAATGAAGACAGGCAAATAAAAAAAAGATAAAATCTGCTGTAGCCCGCAAATGGTGAAAGCAATGACACACAAATGACATTCTGGAACGAGCAGTTCAATGAAAAGGAAAAACGGATTCAGTGCCATACCAAAACAAGGTCCACAGGCGGTCTACATAGATCAACTCATGCACAGGGAAGATTTGATTAGGGTTCTCTGGCACCAGAGCATCATTGAGATGGATCAATAGAAGCAGCTGTGTGCTGCAGAAAGATGCTTCTTTTCTTCACTCTGAGCCAAGGCTGTTTTATGTGCAGACTTCGACAAACCCAGACGACAGTCTCTTCCGACGATACAAAGTAAAATGCAGAAATAGGAAATACTCACAGTGGTGTACCTGAGAAAGAGGGGCCACTGAAGCATCGAGGTATAGGGGATTGATGATGATTCTTTTTGGGGGGGAAAACGGGGGGGAGGGGGGGAGAGGTGGCAGACTTGACAGGTGTCAATGAGTATAAGTTGTAAATAATAAAGGTAACTGAAACCATACAAGTTGTCAGTGAGTAACCTGTGACTCATCGGTGATCAGCGCTACTCTTGCGGCCTTGGAGAGATGAAAGGGTTTATTTTTAGGTTAAAATACCATCTTGAGGTATTGGCATAAAAATAGCGACAATGTGCAAGTTGTGAAAGCCTTAAGCAAACTGGACATTCAATGCTACAACGAACTGCAAGCCGTCTTCAATGCCTCGGCCTTCAAATCCACTCCTGCAACTAATTTGTCTGTTCTCAGAGTGCAAGCATTGTATTCTGGTGGGCCAAACGGCTGTGTCAAATTATTCCTCCGTTTAGTGGAACCTTAAATAGGGTAGGTGAGCTTTCTCAACAATCTCATACCAGAAAACTAGAGTCTGGACTTGGTTGCATTTAGAAATGTCAGGTAATTTGTCTTTCAGGGATGAAAAGGCAGCCGTTGGGGTTACCTTCAAGGAAATCAATGAAAGAGGTGATTTGATAGGAGGAGGAAAGGGGAGGGTGGGTCTGGTTAAGAAAACAAGCACTGAGTGAAAGAAGTAAAAATCCACAAAGAGGAATGGATTCTTGCTGCAAGGTAAACGTCGGTTGTGACTAAAATAAATGTATCCTTTAACAACTGAGCCTTTAAGCAAGCAACATGTTTGTAAGCACATAAGCCAGTGGTTCCCAACCTGTTTTTGGCCCATTTCTAGCTGTGAAAATGTTGGCTGCTTCCACACAAATTGTATTTCCACAATCATCATCTGCCAGTTATACCAAGGTCCCAGTTAAAAGAGCATTTTGTAGTAGTTTACTCATGGCCCTAACATTACACTAAAGGACATCTTTGATACCTTAAAAAAAAAGGTTGTTTTTGGGGTGGGACTGGGGTGGGACTTAGCTACTCATCAAAACTCATCAAATATCTTCAGCCTATGTCAGCAACCTCTTGCAACCCCATGACCCTATCAGCAAACGCCAAGTTAGGTCCCGACAACAAAGTTGGGAACCACTGACCTGAACTCTCCCTCGCTTGCTTTGTAATAATGACACCAACACAGGCTAACCACTTCTTCTTCAAAGTCATGCGTTTGTCATACTTGAGCTGTTGTGTTAAATATGTGTATGTTATGCTTGTCGGGCCAGGTATATGCTTAAGGCACATTGTCGGCTTGTGGATGATAAAATAAGTCAAAGTAACAAAAGAGGTGAAAAAAAAACCCAGACATGTTCTAAAAGTTATAGTTGTAGTTCTTTTAGAAAGCAATTCCACTGACTTAACTGGTTTCCCCATTATTGTCGTTCTTCTCCGTTTCCAAAACACCCACATAGAAGAAGGCCAATGCTTTGTGCTGCATTATTCGTGGCAGGGCGGAGGAGTTATGATTTATGTCCAAGGCTTGCCTAAAATGACGCATTCCCGGCCGAGATTGTTGGGTTGCCATGATAAATGTCCCGTAAACAGACACTTCTAGCCAGTTAAACGTGCTAACTCTCCATTTCCACCGGGCCCCTAGAAAGGATCCGAGTGGGCGCACCGTGCGTGGTTCACCGA
Source organism: Gadus chalcogrammus (assembly GCF_026213295.1). NCBI lineage: Eukaryota > Metazoa > Chordata > Actinopteri > Gadiformes > Gadidae > Gadus > Gadus chalcogrammus. The sequence continues at coordinate 17,379,725 of NC_079433.1, read as the reverse complement.
TGCGCTCCCGTTTCCACATGAGAGCCAACGCATCGGTGGAATCACACCGGTGGTCCGAGCCAAAGTAAAACAAATGATCCTTTCATCTCAGTCCTCACAAGATGAAAAAGGAAAAAGCCAAAGCTTTTGTGAACAGTGTACGCACTGCGCTGTGTTTGAGCCATCCCTCAGTTGCTTCCACTTAGCAGGTGACTCCATCTTCCGTGCCACGATGAGTCACAACCCAACGCACCATGCGTGAGGAAACACTGCCTATCACGCAAAAAGTGAAGGTTATTCACAAAGAGAAACAAACTTCTCAGAGAGAAACCTGAACCGGTGTGGATGACACCTCGTGAGGCCATGTGCCACGGTGTCAGGCCACCTCATCATCGAGTGGTGATCACACTCTTTAGCATCGCCGTCTCTATCTCCGTCCTGAAGCCCCGCCCCTGTCCTGCCCCGCTGAGTCAGCAGAGGATCTGTAAATCACACCACCGCCGGGCCCAGCGAGACGAATACAGTCTCCAGAAATAGGCGTGTACGGCCTCCCTGTCCGTCCTTCTAACTCCATCCGTCTCTATCGGCCGCCTGGGCCCATAGATCTCTGGGATCTCAAGCAGGGGCTGATGGACAGCTTCTGGGTGTCAGAGGTGGAAAAACAAGCTGATAAATCAGCCTGTGTTTAACCAATGTTCTTCTTCCCGCTCATCGCTCAGTGTGGGTAGCCCCTGACAGCTGTCGACCACCTCTCCTGATTTAGGCCTGGCCCGGGGCCATTAATGCTTTCATGTTGCATCCCAAGACCAGAGATCGGTCTGCCCTCACAGACAATGGCTTCCACTGATGACCTGGGGTCCTAGTCTGTTATGTATGTATTTAGCCTCGCTGATAAACCATAAACGGATCAACTCTCAGCGGTAAATAGAGGATTTATGACATTAAATGAAATCTGCTGATCCATTTTTGAATTGGATTTTAAACAATTCCAAACAGAGGAAAAAGGTGTTTGCCTTGCCTGTCACCTAATCGTAAACGAAAATTGCCTGACTTTACCAGAGCTGAGTTAGCACTGGTACATTTCATCCAATGGCTGAGGCTCTTACTAATCATTAACCAGCCCGATTGCCACGTTGACTTAGTGATGTAGGAGGTACTAGTCACATCCTTTTAGTACAAATACGCATTTTCAATGTAGAATGCAAGCACGATCACCTGGCTCTGACCTCAGCCAATCATGACGGCCAATCATGACAATAATTAGTGTGTAAATGCAATTTCAATGCAAATGAGAAGAATCGATTGTGTTGTCGATGTGGGCTAGGTGATCGTTCAGACTGCACAGAGTGAGCCAATGCACACAGAGAAAAACACACGAGAAAGAGCCACCAGAGACGATGTAACCTCCAAACCCTTTAGAGCACGCTCACCGCGCTATCCCCCCTCCCCGGGCCTCGTTCATCAACCTCCCGGCTGATGACTGCAGAGAGAACACCAAGCAGGGCTGGTGGGGTGGCGTGGTGTGATGGAGTCGGGGGGTTAATGTAGGCTCACAGCTGCACTGTATGTCCTTCGCCTCCCAGCTACAGGTGCAGCAGCACTCAGGAGTAACGCTCTTCCATTTCAATGACCTGCGGTTTTCCATTCACACGCGTAGTCCTTCAAGGCACGGGCAGCTCTGTGCCTCCCCCCCCCCCCCCACCCTTCCTTCTCTAGCTTTGTCTGATCATCACTCTCTCTCAGGTCAGTGATTTCAGTCATCATCACCATCACCGCCACACGGAGGGGGCTGTGGTGTCCTGGGCACCTGACGAAGGGCTTGAAGGCACCAGGCTCCACCAGCGCAGTATCTCTGCATGCCGGGGAGCCGCCGCCTGTGGCCTCAGCAAGCGGCCATCTGCCTTCGTTGGGCAAACACGTGGGAGGGTTTGAGAGGGAGACACTCAAATAGAAAAAAACAACAGTCTTATCAAATTATCTCTGGCCTTTTTACAGCTGCCTGCGAGGCAGCCCCCCCCCCCCCCCAGCCCCCCTGTCCCTTTCTTCTTTCCATCTTTCTCCCAGGCTAAACGTTTGTCTTTCCATTCATGGGTGAATTTGTATGCTGTTGGGATGGGTTCTCGGTAGCCGGCTGATGTCACGGATGGTAATGGGTGGAGGGGTGGAGGGGTGGAGGGGTGGAGGATCAAGGGGACAAAGTCCACGCCCGGCCTCTCTTTACCTTCCAGCTCCCTGCCTGGCCGCCACGGGGGATACAACAGCCCTCTCTTTTTTTTTTTACAAATGCATTTACAGATCGGACCACAAATATCGCCAGATAGTTGTTTAAAAGAAAATAAATAACACACAAGTCCCTGTATTTGTTTAGGTTAACCTCTGCTACCTGTTGAACAATGCAAATGCTACTTCTTTATCCCTTGCATGCTTGCATCCGCTATAAACTGTTTATCATCTTTTTTCTGGTCATCAAGGAAGGCTGTTTCCTACAATTGGATTTAAACTCCATATTTCCACTCGTCAAGATAAAGAATGCATCATTGAGATCCAATCAGTGCTTGAACAGCATCTTATCTGCGCTGACGCTATAAGCGCATGGCTGGTGTTGCTCTGGGCGTGCTTGAGGAGTGGAACCATCTCACTGATACGGACAGCAATGCATGCATGTTTACCATATTCAAAACAAAGAAGTGTTCTCCAGCCTTTTTTATGTTCTGTTTTATTGAAACCTCCGCAACATTAAATATTCATAGGTTGCTATGGCAGCATAGCACAAAAGACGCATCAAGTTTGGGGCTCTTTATCTGTTAACTCACAGTGACATCCTACAAAACCCCCTGAAAAAGGAGAGATATTGTAGCACCTGCTGCTTCCTTAGTAATGACTCAAGGGAGACAAACCCAAATTTACGGCAGCACATCATTCAAACGCACACTATTGTTTGGTTTCCCTAACGCACATTAACAATCAGGTTGATACGTTCCGTGAGACGGCCGTTACCATTTCTTGAAACATGGCCCTCAAGTCTTTATGGGAGAGGACAGGTGTCACTGACAGGAAATGAGAGATGAGAGACAACACAAGCGTGCGTCAGCATCAAAAACACCCTCCAATAGGGCTCCTCTTCCAAGAGCGTCCTCACTTTTACGATCATCACAATCATACTTGTTTGTTCAGAAGTTTATTGGGCAGGGGCAAATTCATTGTACATTGTTTCATATTAAATAAAAAATAAATGCCAATTTGCAACCCCTGTCTCCTCTGGTTAGGCCTTTACTAAAAGTTACACAAAAAAGTTGCACTTGAATAATATTCAATATTTATTACTGTATGGTCCATGACTGGTTTTGGCGTGATTGAGCCACACAGCCCACTGCAGTCCCTGGCCCACTGCCCACGGCCTGTTCACGGCCTGCCCACTGACCCATTGGTCGTTAGGGTTGTTGGTTGTTAAATGCTGTGTGGCTTCGCCGCCAACGTCACGCCAACTCACCGTGAGGTTGGGTCCACAGGAGCGTCACCAAATGTTTGCTTTTACAATAAATACAATCACTGCAAGGAAATAATGATGTTGTCATGTTTATGAGTGACGCAGTGAGGGGCCGCTGGTGTTCACCGTGGAGAAGACGAGCCCAGCTCTCTCTGTATCTCGGACCGAGCTGTAGGATCAGCCTCCATTCAGTACCAGGGCACTGTTCCCAAGTTTAATGAAAGAATTCACGGAACACTAAAAAGACATGACGCCGATGGCTGCGGTCCAGCTGAATAGTGAGTCTGTCTACTTTACACGCATATAAAACAGGCCCGATATTCCTACCGCATTGTGCTCTCAGACATGCTTATGTTGTTGTAACCTTTGGCACATTGTTGTTTACAAGAGAGAAATACCTAGACCGTTTTGGAATGAAGATTGCATCTAGACTAAAAAGTAAATTCTGCTTACACAAAGGTTTCACCTTTTGCACCGCATCCATTGTTTGCGTAATCTCAGAGAACGAGCGAAGAAGAGGCAAAGAAGCTGGGTAACTATCGACAGTGGAATGACGGAGAGGCCAGTTAAGGTCGTTATCTGTTCAGCAAGGCGCAATCAGTGGGCCATCATCGTTTGCCGCAACAGTTAAAGCTAATGCTATGGTTTAGTGCTAATGGATAACTGCACCACTAGAAGTCGACCTCGCAGTTTTCCACATCAGATACTAGAAGTAAGAGGCTTAATTCAGTGTTGCCACTCTACTGAATAAGTGGTCAAGCTCGAGCCTGAAGTAACTGCATAATGGCACGCAAACGGGCAATCTCCAGGAGGGGCCCCAGTTCCAGCAGGAACGTGAGGACATTTCCAAACGTGTGGCATCGAGAGAATTCCCTCTGCATTCACCGCTGGCAATCTCTTAATTTAAAAGATATGGAAACCCGAATTTAAAGATTCCATTCTAAGGACTTGCGGCGCAACAATGCGATGCAGGACGAATGGGAGGGGATTTAGGACCATCCAGGCGTAATCTACACGCCCGAGAACTGCAGAGTGGCAAAGGCATTCAAAGCATCCGGTTGGGCTAATGATTTTAGCCGCAGGGGAAATCCCAGCGCAACCACCTGTTATTGAGCTATGCGATAGTCCTGGCCGCCTTAATAGAGGCTTACTGAGAGGATTATGAGAAATAACGGCTTCAAGAGTCAGATAGGCATGTAGAGCAACAACTCTTCACAATCTCTTTGATTGGGGAGATGGATAAGTCGGCAAGACATCCATCACGGGGGAGACGTGGGGGAGACAGGGGGAGACAGGGGGAGACGAGGCACAGACAGGCGCTCCTCTACCACGCTGTGTGTCTGTCTGGCAGACGTCTGATGATGGATTTCAATGCAAACCAAGCCAAGCAAGATTCAACCATGAAAGTTAAAATTGTTCCGTTTGTGGAACAAGGCTCCTGAAGGCGGTTCTGTATCCCTTAGATCCGTCCATCGCTCTCCATCACCGTCATCACCTCTCCAGAAGGGTGCTTTGGTCGGGGTTCCTTTCTGCACGGCGGGGGGTCAGTGTGAGATGCCCAGACGGGGGGGGAGTTCAGTGAGCGCGCTCGAGTGTTTACTTCTTGATCCTCCTCCCTCCGTCGCTTCGCTGGGTGCTCACGCCTGACCCACCCCCCCCCCCCCCCCCCCCCATCCCCCCCCCCATGGTGCGGACCGCCTGCCCCTCACAGAAGAATGTAATAGGCCTATCGACTCATCAAAATGCCGGCTCAAGTGAAGCCGTCGCCACAGGGTGCGTGCATGGGTGCGTCCGTGCGTGCGTGTGTACGTGCGTGCATGTGTGTGCATGTGTATGTAAGAGAAAGAGGGGCGGGGGGGGGAAGGGGGGTGGTGCCTCCAAAGATGACTTCAGAGGATGGGCGCAGATGGTGCATTCGTGGAGGGGCTCCCCACTCCAAATGATTCACAGTGTTCCCAGGCCACTGGCACGGCAGCCCCAGAGTAGCCCACAGCGCCACTACAAATGCATAGGCAAACATGGCTTGAGACCCCATTGGTGGGAGGTTTATGCACACACACAACCCGAGGTGTTGTCGTAAATACCTTAAAAAACACACAACCGTGACTACCACCAGTCAGAGAGTGGGAACTTTTGGTTGAGGCGATCGCAAAGTGTGAGTTAGCCACTTCAGGAGCCGGATCCATACGATCCACTAGTCACACACACAAACACACACACACACACACACACGTATGGTATTGAAGGGGCCTCGTGGGCCGGGACTCACCCCACTGCAGAGGAGCCAGCTGCAGGTGCTCCAGGACCAGCTGGTTCAGCACTCCTTCCACGCTGGCCTCCCCTTGGCGCCGCAGAGACGGGTGAGCACCTGGTCAAGGAACACAGCAGCACGGACGCCATGGCGACAAGACATGGACTCGAGTTCACTGGGAGATCACTCGAGATGAACAAGGCAATGATAGAGAAGGAGAGAGAAGGGAATAAGAGTCCAGCACCCTCCCGACAAACTGCCCGGTGCCTCCGCAAGCAGGGACGTTGACTGGGGAGCCACAGGTCACATGAATAAAGAAGGGGCCCTTTATGAGAGAGAGAGAAAGAGAGAGCCAGGGATTGTGTCTGTAGGGCTGGGGGAGCGGCTGCCATGGTTACCACCGCCCCACCACAGGGTTAAAAATCCCCACGTTCCATTGGCCTTCTTAAAAGTCTACCTTATCAACCTCGCCAGACATCCCTCACCCAATATAACTAGCGTGTTGGAGAATTCTCACAGTAATAACCTCACACAATGCCTGTGTCGCATTGCATCAACACGGGGTGCTGACGCACAATTGTGTTTTTTGCAAGCTAAAATAAAATGGTGATATTTAATAAAAGAGACCACGACTCTTCTGGCGGCTGACGTTGCCAAATCCAATATCCATCGTCTCAAATCAGACCCTATTGAATAAGTTTCAGTTTGGTCAACTGAGCTTCCGCCGGCAAAAGATAAATACGGTCTGCAGAACATCCCTGTGCATGTAATATAATTACAACCCTAGCCAATACAATAGTCTTTACTATTCAAAGCCTCATCAGAGAAACATTTTTCTGAACCATTACCCTGGGCAATTATCATTAAGGTTATGCAATAGGCCTTGCGAACCTTGCGGGAAGGAACGCAAACCATCCTCCTAACGCACACACAGAGACACACACACAGAATCCGACCCACACACACACAGTAATGTGTTTGACGGCAGGAAATTCTCTTCTCGGGGCCAAGACTTAATGGGGCCATTATTGGCGTGTCGGAGCACCATTACTATGTACATGTGAATGGATGTATAGCGGCATCACGATGTGATAGACGATCCAAGGGTTTGGTTGGGGATCATACACAACGTGTTTGTTTGGAAGTGACAAAAATAGGAAATATGCTTGGAAGGGAACCGTCTAATTTAAGTCAATTGCCTAGCACCAATTGGGGTCAGTGAAGAATAATATTAATAAAAAGTCTACATTATAACAACTTAACCTACAAAATATAAGTAAAGCTCATTCCCTTACAGAACGGAGGCTTTGGTAGGACCTGAATATGAATTCATTGATTATAACAAAACCGCTCTCCCCCGCATAGAAACCCACATTGACACGCGACATCCATACTTTTACGGCACAGTGAAGAAAATGCATGTTTGTGTGTGCGTGTGTGCGTGTGCGTGTGTGTGCGTGTGCGTGTGTGTGTGTGTAACTGAGGTCTAACTTGTGGAAAATCAAGGCAGCTAACCGTGAGCAGGTATGAAAAAAGGTATGAATCATTTCAAACAAAATTTAATGAGGATTGAAGTGATGATGTGTTTGATGATGATTTGGATAACACGAAGCAGCAATCAATTACAAACATTATAGCAATCTAAACCCAGCTCCAAAAAGCCCTGCTACTTAGCCTGATGCTCCCAGTGCCCATGTCAGATACATTTTGCTAGTTGTCCTGTTTAGCTCTCAGTGGGGGAAGGAAATGTGTGTCTGTGAGGACATGCCGACAAGAGAGGTCTTGTCGGCATCGTGGCCTTGCTATTGCAAGACATGATGGCCGCGATTAAAAGTGGTGAATTATAAACATTTAAATCCTACGCAGTAATAAAACAAATATTGCTGCTACACAGCCATTAGTCTGATGGTGTGTCACGATAACGGAATCAGTGATCATTTACACAGCTGACATTTGCCATAATGAGCAGTGTCTCGAACTCCATATTGGTGTCCATTAACCTTTGAAGTGGATTATGCATGCAGAGAGGGAGGAAAGGGAGAGCAGGAGGGAGCAACGAGAGAGAGACGGCAGAATCACAATGAGATAGAGTGAGACAGAAGAGACAGAGAGAGAGCGAGAGAGAGAGAGGCAGGGGAAGAGAGAGCGAGAGCGAGGTTGAGGGTGACAGCAGAAGTAATTTGCAGAAAATATGGATCTTTGCCGCCACGTCTGCTTTGACAGATCCCAGGGCACGAGAGAGTTGTAAAGGGAGGAGTGATTCGTACTCCCACTGCTTTAATCAGCGCTTTGCAAAAGGCACACGTCCGGGTCTCTGGTGACGTGGGGGTGTTCTGTACCTCACCGTAAACCACCTTAATATGTATGCTGCATGGGAATATATGTATGAGGAGTAGAGACTAATCTCAACGATCTGAAGCTATGGGTGGCAACAACGTGGAGATGGGGAGCATGTGACTTGAGTGGCATTTGGAGCCACTTGATCACCAGGAAAAGGTCAGCGTCATTCAAACCACCGGTGGGTGGGTCAGACAAATGAGATTGAAAAGCAACGTATTATGTAATAACCCACAAGGGTCATCATTTTATGTTAGTATTTCTCTTCTGAACTCTAGTGCTATTTTTTTGTTATTTGTGGGAACCAAAAAGTGTTTGATTTATGTTTTTAAATATGATGAGAATGAAATACTTATGAAATGTGTTTTTTTTCCCTTGAATGATTTAGTCAAATCGTTTCAAATGAGTTCATGGCATTCCAATCGGTGTGATTTGCAATCCTATGGAAGGGCTGCCCTGGCTTGTCCACGTCCTTGCCAAAGTAGCATCTTGTAACTAGGGGTTCAGGGGCCCATCCAGTGTCACACTACAACCACCCCCTACCTTCTTCTCCATCTCATCACCGTATCTACACACCGCACAGGGAACTTGGTTCACTTCTCCCCCAGAGGGATGCGGATCCATCACATGCTTCTATTGGCTGAGTCTCTGTGACTGCAGGGGCTCTCTCCCTCTCTCGCTCTCCCTCTCTGTATTTATAGCTGTCGTTTCGTCACCACAGGATGAATAATATGGGAGGCTGGTAGTTATTTAGGTTTTGCTCAGCTTACAGCCAAGTTAGTGGCGTGTTATTTCTAGGAGTGACGTGCTCTTACGGTGCCTTTGGTTTTCCTCATTTATATCCCGTCCCCACCGGGCCCTGTTCATTTATATTATTTATTTAAACTGAAATACATTGTACATTTTTTACTAATTGCCTAATGAATTCAATTATATCGAGAAAAAGTGGACACTGGATGTAAGGAAGGGTCCGGATTTCAGTTGGACCTCCATGCTGTGTAATCGGACAAAGAACTCAAGAGCGGTGATCAAATAAAGGATAAACGGATGCTATTGGCAGCCTTCGGTTGAACTCTGCGGCACAATAGCATGGACAGAGTCAGCCGCTCTCTGCTCGTATGAGGAGCTGGGATGAAAAGGAATAGAGTGCTCATGTCATTGGCTAAGAATGGGGACTATAATGGTTTCTTCAATGGCTTCATCAACAACCCCTAATCACTGGCCAGGTAAATAAACATGGTGTACTGGCAATGGTCACCATCAACTGGGAGTCCGATTTTTCATCTATTTCTTTGTTGTTTTTTTCGTCAAGAAACTCAGACAAGAAACTACATTTCATATACAAGGCTAGTTGAATATGATCTGAAGGTGTAAACCACTTCATTAAGATATAATATCGGGAATATCTAATCACCTATGTGCAAGGAGGTTAGAAGGTCCATCTCACAAAATGTGGTCGCACGACTATGCTTCTTCCCAATGTTCAGCGGGCATCAGCAGCTCCCCTTACCCCCAAAAAGGGAAATGCTTTCTCACCTAGAAAACGTTTAATCTGCCGCTCTGGACCACGCTGTTGGTTGCTATCCAGGAACAGAATGAGGATGAATCTCATTCGTGTTTACAGATTCCATTTCCGACATGGACCGCATGAAGCCAATTATGCAGTTTGTAATCATGAACTTCATATATTATAAAACACATTCAATTATTTTGTCGAAGGGAAAAAAAAGAGTCAACTCTTCCTCTCATTAATTTCAGGATGCGGTTACCGGCATAACCGTTACCATGGTAATCAAGAGGAAATCATACGGCACGACAGAGTCATGAAGGACGTAGATTATTGACCTCCAATAATATAACCGATAATATCGGAGGGTAGGTTTCCTTTACACTGATGACACATGACTGTATGCATCTACTTGTCAACCCTCGTTAACATGATAATGTCAGACCTTTGACGCGCGCGTCACTCACCACAACCTCCGTGGGGAAAACATGGGGGGAGAAAGGAGGGGGGGGGGTGAGAGAGAGGAGCAGGATCCAGAGGCAGATGACATCAAATGATGGTGGGAGGTCAAAATAAGCATGTAAAAAAAATAAGGGATATGACTGAGAGCCCGAGTTACGGTTAATATGCACTCACAGCTCTCCCGACGGACATCTACCTTAATAATCACCAATACACCAGAGTCCGGGTATGGTGCTTGACCACACACACACACACACACACACACACACACACACACACACACACACACACACACACACACACACACACACACACACACACACACACACACACACACACCACAGAGTCAGGGTATAGTGCTTTGTTACACACACACACACACCAAAGAGTCAGGGTACAGTGCTTCACCACCCACACACACACACACACACACACACACACACACACACACACACACACACACACACACACACACACACACACACACACACACACACACACACACACACAGGATATGTGGAGTGCTACTCCATGCGCGCCCCCATCTGTCCCCTGAGTGAGGCCCCAGCCGGATCCAGTCTGCTGAGAGGCCTCCAGATGTAGCCCGTACAGATGCCCCCATCTATGAGTGTATCCTCGCTTTCTTCTCCATCAACTCCAGACATGACGCACCGCGTGGACTTTGTATAAACGCAGACCAGGTTAGAAGCAATGGGCCGTTCAAGGGGCTGCTGCCTGAACTGTAGGGGCTTTGAAATGACACACAGCTCACTTAATCTGATCAATCATTGTTCTTCCACTATTTTCGAACACCTTAATTCTTACTTAAACTTTGTTGTGCTTAATATTTTATCATCATATCCGTCTATTTTGGCACTCATTTAACACCCACAAACTGGAAGCCGGAATCCCTATTCTGAATTCCTTATCCGATTCAGTGAGTGTTACCATGAAGGGCTTTAGAGCAGCCGTAGGGTTAGGGGGTAGGACAAGTGTGGGGTCCTGGGATAGGATCCGGGTTAGACTTTGAGACAAGATGAGATTGAGGGTTATGCAAACACAATGGACGCCAAAAAAAGGTGCTGTCGGTAAAATTCAAGAGCTATAATTTGAGTTTAATTTGTTGCTTGTTCCTGAAATACCATAGCCACCTGTCAGCTTTTAGGAAGTGAAATGCACGAGTGAAATCAGTTTCTAGTCGCACCTGCCCCTGTATGAGCCGGCTTCAACTTGAGCCCCGCTTCCGGCTCGTACCGGACCAATCAGGACTTCTCTTCCCTGATTGGTTCGCTGAATCCATCTGCCCGTGATCAAAGGTGGCGTCAACGACAAAGAAATGCAAGGAGGGCAAGAGCAGAGAGGGAGGGGGTCGGGAGCAGAGAGGGAGGGGGGGCAGGAGCAGAGAGGGAGGGGGGCGGGAGCAGAGAGGGAGGGGGGCGGGAGCAGAGAGGGAGGGGGGCGGGAGCAGAGAGGGAGGGGGGGCGGGAGCAGAGAGGGAGGGGGGGCAGGAGCAGAGAGGGAGGGGGGGCGGGAGCAGAGAGGGAGGGGGGCGGGAGCAGAGAGGGAGGGGGGGCAGGAGCAGAGAGGGAGGGGGGGCAGGAGCAGAGAGGGAGGGGGGGCAGGAGCAGAGAGGGAGGGGGGGCTTTTCCTCTTCTAAATCCCTGCAGGTGACGCTGCTCCCTCCCTCCCAGACCTCACACGTGCAGCACCCTGGGCCGCGGCGGTGCCGTCCAGCGGGCCCCGGGCGTGGCCGGTGAAAGGATATGATGGTCCAGCAGAGGCCCAGCTTGCTGTTGATCTGGCAGCCCTGGGCGCGCAGCCGCTCCTCCTCCAGCTGCTTGGCGCTTGCGTAGCGCTGGGGGTCGGGCTCCCGCTGGGGCAGGCTCTCAAAGTCGATGCGGTCCACCTGGATGGCCATCCTGGGGGGGGGGGGGGGGGGGGGGGGGGGGGGGGGGGGAGACGGGTCAGGGCCCACCCAAGGACGCTGATTACATTTTCATTTAAAGCCGAGGTTAGCGCTTGAAACACTCTGGTACTTATTTCTAAGGATATGTGTTATTTAAATATATGGTATTTTTTTAAGTGGACCCCTATGCTAAAACAACCCCATCAAAAGCCCTAGGCCATCAGATCAAGCCTTCCCAGTTGCAGATATAATATAATAATATATAATAAACAGAGTTAAACAGCGTGTGTGTGTGAAATACAAGTGTAAAACCTGTGCTCAAACTTGTGTTGATGATGTACACTCGTACACTGGATTCTTATTAACTAGCGCACCGATTATTTTAGCTATAATATAAGGATTATTCTATCAAATTCAAAATTTATCAACACGACGTACGGAAACTTTTTGTTTGGTCCCCAATTTGTCAGCCGCAGTTAATAATCACAATTAATTTTTAATTGAATTCATATTTCCAGCGGGGTTGTATGTGTACTTCATCAGAGCATAAAATCACATTTAGTCATTAATAAAATACTTTTCTGGCCAATTATGTATACTGAAGAGAGAGTAATAATAAATTATTTGCATGCACACTGTTTAGACAAGGGACAAATCTCTCCTTGTTCAAACCTGTGAGGAAGCCATTGGAATATTCTGCTCACACCCATTCAGTACCCAAAATGTGAAATTAGATTCTTTGTTTATGAAAAATGAAATGCTGCTCCCCCTTTTTATTTATTTTTCCGCCATGTCACTAACATCAGGCTCGCACAGATTTGTGGGTCTTGGCAGGAGTCCAGCCAGACACAACTGCATAATGCATCCAAATAGACCCCGCGTCTAGACTGCTTTGGTGTTAGACGGTGCTTTTATTTATTTGATCTATTCACAGGAGCAGCACACGGATTCGAGGTGACAACGTATCCCCAGATAACTACAAGGTTTGACCTCACGGATCCGAGCCAAGGTGAGGGCTGTGGTTAAACGGTCTCTGAAGACTTCCTGCATCACCCTGTGACTCTTCATTCAGTCATGAAGCGTACACACCGCCTCATGCAAAGGCTCTTTAATGTGCTGAATGGACTCTTGGAATCAATGCACATCTCTTTTCTGTGCGTTGTAAACTGTGATCAATGTGGTCGGCGTAAATCTGCCAACATTTATTCAGACGTTAAAACAAAACGTACGTGTGTGACTGTGTGTGTTTGGGTGGGGGCATGATGACATTTAAATTGCAAAGATATTTATGTCAGCCCATGGGCTATGCTTCATTGGACTACAGCAGTGCACTATAATTCACCAGACCATCAACGCCAACACCCCCCCCTAACCCCCCCCCCCCCCCCCCCCGCACGCTGAGTGCTGCCATGGGCCCCTCGCTGATGGGAAATTAGACTTTGTGACTTTGCCCACGTTGGTGACTAAAAGGAAAATTACTGTAAATGACTTCCGTCTCACCGGCCAGGCCGGTGAGACACAGACACAGACACAGAGAGAGAGAGAGAGAGAGAGAGAGAGAGACAGAGAGACAGAGAGAGAGAGAGACCAACACAGGGTGTGACACGCTGGGTCACACACTGCTGGTCCCGGGACGCCAATACACCCACGTCGAAATTGCATAGTGATCAATGTTTACCGAAGCGAACGATTTTTGCAATGAATGTTTTCAAGTGTGCTGTCCTTCCTCCCCCCCCCCGCACTGAGCTCCATTCTATTCCAGGTGCCGGGGAGGGGGAAAACATCCATGAATTGATCGCCCACGTGTGTGTAGTGGGATCATCTCTTGATTCCAGCTCAGAGACCCAGCTGAGGGGCTACGATGGAGTTCACACCGTCAGATTGTCTACACCGGCTGGGCCCTTGCTAGACCCTGTCTTACGTCTTTTCTCAATACCCATCATCCTCTTCACAGGGACATTATGACGACTATTAGCACACATTTGAGGCCCAATCCAGGTAAAGAGCAGGCAGAGAGAGGCAGAGAGACAGACCGAGTGGAAGGGAAAGAGAGAGAGAAAGAGAGACGATGATTGAGGAGAGAGATTTTGTGCGTGTAAGGACGCCTCCTCACATGGGCACACATACCAGAGAGCCACGCGACACGACCGAACGAGAGCCCGAGTAACTGCAGCACCGCAATTATCCTCTCCCAGCCTTCCACAACAAAAAGGAGCGCACATTAAATAACAATTACGACCTGTGAACGTGGACACGAAAGGAGCACTGACGCTTTCGCTGCAACACTCAAACGCGGGTGCGTTTGATGTCGGGTGGCACCAGGCGTAGGTCAGCCCTTGATGTCCCATCTTCAAATGGGCGCCTGTTTTCCAGTCATCTTCAAAAGCCAACATTACTTAGCAGTCTAAAAATACCCGGTCCGCTGCATGTAAATGGATCAGAACGGCGGCTATGAATGGGGCTGGATCTGGTTTCGCTGTGGACATCCAATTATGAAAAACAAAGGCTGGACATTAGGGCAAAAGGTTTTGTGCGGATGGCCACACAGACGCAGTGGCCGACGAGCAATACATAGAGCCTCGTCTTTTAAAAGGCAACGGGCGGCACCAAGTTAATTATACTGTCGGATGGGCAACAGAAGATAATGTGTTGCGTCCTAGCAAATAAGCGTGTATACGTGGTATAGACAAAGAAGTCCACACACATAACAAAATGCTCACAGATGGGGAAACGAGGAACCCATTCTTCGCTTTTCACTCGGGACACGAGAGCACAGGCTTGAACCAATCTCCTCCTCCCATTGATTTTACCGGGGCAGGGATTAGGCCCTTATCAGGCCAGCCATCCAGCCTATTACCAGGCTTTTAATAGTGGACTGTGTTCCAACATTGAGCCACCATGGAGCACCTCCAGGACTCATAAGCAGCCCGGGTCCCATTCCCCGGGTGGGCCTGCGGTCCCAGAGAGGATAAGAGCGGTTGATGAGGCCTGGCTGGCTGACTGACAGACGTTGTGAACCCCAGAGTGGTGCACATGTTTGTTTCTTTTATGGTTTTTGGTCGCTTTAACAAAGACAGGAGAAAAGCATTTTGAATTGAGTTGGTGAATGGTGCTTTTAGACCCTAACAGACATGGATAGGATATTCAACTGCTGCAATGCAGTTGAATTTACACTATTGCAAGCCCTTGTAATTGGACCATTTTAGGCGATTCCTTGTGGGTCAGCATTGGTCCGAATAAGAGGTCAATATAGAATGCTTATTTTTCTGATACTGGGTGGGTGGTTGAATGTAGGCCTAATTGATTGGGTTATGAACATGCTTTTAGACCCTAACAGACATGGATAGGATATTCAACTGCTGCAATGCAGTTGAATTTACACTATTGCAAGCCCTTGTGATTGGACCATTTTAGGCGATTCCTTGTGGGTCAGCATTGGTCCGAATAAGAGGTCAATATAGAATGCTTCTTTTTCTGATACTGGGTGGGTGGTTGAATGTAGGCCTAATTGATTGGGTTATGAACATAACATCGTTATGTGTGATGTGTGCAATTTAGTGAACTGCTGTGCGATTTAGATACCAACAACTATAGTTAATGTTTACGTGTGTGTGTGTGTGTGTGTGTGTGTGTGTGTGTGTGTGTGTGTGTGTGTGTGTGTGTGTGTGTGTGTGTGTGTGTGGATGGTTTTCCCGTGGATGAGCAGTGTGGCCGAGGACAGCACCGTTGTTAACTGGAGGTTAGGGAAACGTCTTCGAGTCATCTCTTCTGTTGTCTCTGATAAACAACAACTACCCAAGAAGGCATCTTGGTGTTCACCTGCTAACGATTTCCTGCCGTCATGTCAGCTGGCCTTATCGTTCGTCATTGATTTCAATATTCTAGTGCAATGTGTTGTCGAGCATTTCTCGAACACCACATGACGTTTCAACCCTCTTCAGATGCACTGCAACAGCAGCCCGCAAAACCCTGGATCTACATGTAATTATTTTAATGACGAATACACATTGCTGTGTATTTTTGTGCATGTGTGTTGATTTTGTTAAACAGCAATGCAAGCGCAAACGTTGTTTGCTTAATGAATTGTTACTGTCAATAATTGGCCCACTAATTGAAACCGTGAGCCTAAACTGTAGTATGAAGCAGGCTCTGCATTCCCTTTGTGTGAACACTTCCACCCAGCCAGACAGATGGAGAGATGGATGCACTCACATTACGAGCCAAGCTACGTCTGCACTCGCTGGCAGGGGTGCAACCTAAGCTCGCATTTGCATGACAAATGGAGTCTAGGCCTGTGAGGAAGTACTCTCACGGTCGTGCATACATAAAGAGATATCCCTCCAGTTACCTGATGGAAACAGTGCTGCCAAAAAAACAGGACAATAATCTTCCTCAGACATCCGCTGCATAATTATTCCCTGGTTATGATTCCTGCGTGTGAGCAGACAGAAATAGAAGCTGATCCTACAACCAACAGCAATCACGCTCTCGCAATCTGCTCTGCCATACCATAGCCCACAGTCGTCATACCACAACAACGCACACCCAGCAACCACAATTTGGAACACGAGAGAAATAAAGACAACGTATTGAGTAATTGACAAAGAAATGGTCCAGGAGAGACCGTTTCCATCTGCTCCGAGAAGGGTCCAAATATAGTCTGGTACTTCATATGAACTGTGTCTAACAAAAGCAAAAGAAAGAGTCCTGAAAATGAAAAATCGAAGCCTGTGCGATGGCTCATGACACTATATTGGTAATTACTGGCCCTCAGGACAGCTGCAGCAGAGGGTCCTGTTTCATGGCAGTAATAACATAACCCTGGGAGGGTCACGGCAAAATGATACTCTAATTAAATGCTGTGTTCCCTCGGAGCAGGAGCACATGATAACCCCATTAGGGAGTGAGCAGGGGTCCCTTTCGTCCGACCCCTGCCGCAGCTGGGGGGGGGGGGGGGGGGGGAATCATGCTTAACGGCCCGCCCCTCTGACCCCAAATGCGGACGATGTATCCAAAAGCACCGCTTTCAGAAGCACAAGGCTTATCCAGCAGCCGTGCACACACCTGTTGGAAGAATCGAATGGAGTCCATTTCCTTTTGATTTTCCAACAGAGCGATGATTCAGATTCCTTTGTTTGTGTATGCAATCATAAAACAGGCTGAAGGAGAGAAAGTGCTGGTGTGTGAGGGAGGATTTGTATGCATCGGTGTGTGTGTGTGTGTGTGTGTGTGTGTGTGTGTGTGTGTGTGTGTGTGTGTGTGTGTGTGTGTGTGTGTGTGTGTGTTTCTCTCGCCTCACGTGGTACCCTATTTTTAGCTCACGTGCCAGCGCCTCAGTGCAGTGGAGGAGAGGAGGGGGCACAGAGGCAGCCGAGAACCTGAGCTATTTATAGCGCGCTTCTCCCTAACTCCCTCCTCCTCCTCTTCCTCCTCCTCCTCCCCCTCCTCCTCCTCCTCCACCCCCTGCTGCTCGCTCTGCCTGCCAGCAACAGAGGAGCTGGCTATCATCAGCCATTAACATACCCACGCTCCTCTCCTGCGATGGGATGCGCCTCATGAGCCGTCGCCACGGCGATAGTAATGGCTTTGGGTATAGGTGTGAAGAGAAAATGCGCTTCGGGCACATCAATCGATTTGCGATTCCCACGCCGTCGATTCACCCCCGGACGGCCGTGGTGCTTTACAGAGTGCACTATTTTTAGCCCGGCAACAAGCGACATAATGTTATTCCACCGAATTACACGTTATGAAAAGACATTACTGGGGGAGATGCAGCGAGGGTACGCGTGGCATTTGCTGATCCATCGCCGTGCAGAGAGATGCAGGCGTTTGCCGCCACAAATAAATGTATTATGTCGATGCACAGTCTTTTCACGAGCGCTTTTTTTTATTTGCACCACGGAAAAAAATATATTATCACTTCAGTATTTAGTGAGAAGATACATTACCAAGAAAAGATTTTGCAGAGATGTGAGGAACAATAGCAATAATAGTGCTGACACAGAAGACTGAACGTCGTAGGGGGTGGTGAGGAGTCGCGAGGAGGAGGAGGAAGAGGAAGGGGAGGAACCACCACCCACCCCTCACGTCGCAACACCCTCGCCCGTCCGCACAGTCAACTCGACGGAGTGCTGTTGTCATTAGCGGGGCTGGTGGTACAGATCGGTCATTTCACGCTCACGGCGTCCGCACTACAGAGGCGACCGGTGGGCAGAGACTAACGTCCCACGCCTGAGAGCCGGTTATAGTACAGGGGGGACGGGGGGGGGACGGGGGCGCCACAATGATAGAGGATTTAAAAGGGGGACTTTTTTTTTGTAGCCAGGCTGTGATGCTTGAAAACAGTTTGAGGGGGGCCGTAAGCTCTGTTGGATCCCCCCCCCGCCACTCGAGAGACACAGCTGGGGCTCTGACGCAGAGCCGTGGTGCCCGGGAGGCTCGCGGCTCCAGGGAAAGGCAGGCTCTGACCTTAAGAGGCGTCAGGCGTCTGCGTGCATATGTTCATTGCAGTCACCACAGCCATGAGTCTGGAGACCGTAAAGGCCTCTTCAACAGAATAGGCATACAAGTAATGTTTGGAGGAAAACCAAGTAGATTATCTTTGGGGCCAAATTAGAGCATAAAAAAAAATATCAAACAATATGTAATACAGTCATTATCAGTTCTCTAATTTAGTATCTTAATCACAGCAGAATGATAGGTCCATAAAATCTATAGTTGTTTATAATGTCTTGTATCTTCGATCAATAGTACTCTCTGTGTTTTTGCAACTTCATTTAATGTCAGACAAAATTGCAACCCGATATAAAAAAAATCTGTCACAAAAGAACTGAACCCGTTGTACAAACTATTGATTTTTGGTGAACAGTGGAAATCATCAGTAGCCCACCAGATAAAGAAGTCCAGAGAGAGAGCGAGAGCGAGAGCGAGAGCGAGAGCGAGGAAGTGTGTGGTACAGAGAAACAGGAAGGGAAAGAAACAGAGGGCGAGCGAGAGCGACGTCCTGTCATCAAGGTGGTCATTCTAAGACTGTGTGCTTCATAATGACTGATGAAGAGGCACAGGGAGGAACGCACCGTGTAAAAGATGCATGGTGTGATTGATGTTGTGCAGATGAAAGCAGCTTTCTGTCACCTTTCCATTACCCCCGCCTCATCCCCGTGTCTGTCAGCCCCCTCCACATGGATTACCCACGCAAGAAACACACCCGCAACCAAAACATTCACTTCTTAAAAATATTTCCTAATATTTTTTGCTGCGCCTCGCCGTAACGAAAGAAACAGTAACCAACAAACGCACACAGAAATACAATAAACTTAAGACAAACTCTTCCGAAAACGAAAGAGAAATGTTTTAAATCTAGTAATGGGGTATGATCTTTTTTTAACTTTTTATTTATTTTATATTATCTACGGGGTTATTGTTATCTCCTGGCTTTGAATTCTGGAGCCTCTTGGGCAGCCTCCATCACAGCAGGGCAGCTGCAGGAACTCTCCTCAAAACCGGAGGGACGTCGCACGACGGCGTGGAGCACCGAGTCGGATGAGACGGTACAATATGGCCCGTCTCACTGCAAGCGCTGATTGTTGTTATGGTACGCCGAAGATGGAGTATGTGTGTGCGTGCAGATTTGTGTGTGTGTGTGTGTCTGTGGCTGTGTCTGTGTGTGTGTGTGTGTGTGCCTGCATCAAACTGAAAGCGATAAACAATTCAACGGGGGTGTGATTCCAAGATCAATGTCTGCCCCCCCCCCCCCACACACACCCCTCCGCCCGGGCCCAACCTGAGGGGTCTGCGTGGGCGTTGTGTGTGAGTGTGTGTGTGTGTGTGTGTGTGTGTGTGTGAGTGTGTGAGTGTGTGAGTGTGCGCGCGTGTGTGTGTGTGTGTGTGTGTGTGTGTGTGTGTGTGTGTGTGTGTGTGTGTGTGTGTGTGTGTGTGTGTGTGTGTGTGTGTGTGTGTGTGTGTGTGTGTGTGTGTGTGTGTGTGTGTGTGTGTGTGTGTGTGTGTGTGTGTGCGTGTGTGTGCGTGTGTGCGTGTGTGTGTGTTTTCGGGGGATGCCGGCGTAGAGGGAGTCGATACGTTGGGATCTGGGCAAATATGATGATAGTCAATTATGCGCCTGTCATCCCTGAAGATAAATCGCTAGTGGACTAGGTGGTGCTGAGTGCACTGCACAGCAGACCACCACCACCGCCGAGCTCTGAAGCTCCGTCTCCCGCTCCGAGGGGAATGAAATGTCAATCAATATTGGGGGGTGGGGTGGATGGAGGTGGGCCAGGCGAATGTTTGCTTTTTATAAGCCACTCGTGCTTTTTTTTTGCCTCTCGTGCAAAGTGTACAGCGTGACGAAACGTGTCGGGCCAAATAGACCTTTCAAACACTGTTGAATATGTTGGTCTAACACACACAGACACACACACACAAACTAACACACGCTGAAGGCAAAGAATGCTCTGGAGGGACAGTAGTGATAGGAATCATAATGCGATACTTCCCAGGCGAACACTGGGTGGAGTGAGCGAGGTGACACAACAGGAGGGCAGCAAGACGCGGGAGAGGCTGAGAGTGTGTGTGTGTGTGTGTGTGTGTGTGCGTGCGTGCGTGAGAGACAATGTTTCTGTATGCCCACATACGGTGTGCTTTGTCCGTGATGGAATAGGCAGTTATCAGTGAGAGAAACAGGTGCAATGTAGCGGCCCAGTGTGAATCAATTAGAAGAAAAGTGTGAAGGTCCCTCTCCAAAGTGTGTTGTCGTATGCACCACATACTGTGGAGATGTCTCGAGCTGTGGAATATACAGGTTGAGACGAGAACACTGTTGACCAACGGGTGCCTCACCAGTGCACTGATCCAAATGATTACGCGGCCTCATGGGAATCAAAAGACTGACCCAAGGCTGACCCCAAATACCAGGAAGGACTTCGATGTCTCGGATTTTTACTTCTGACAAAAATAAACCATAGTAGCTCTGAACCCATTACAGCTGCATTAAGGAGAGATGAGCTTCCACATCAGTCATCAGTTCCTCGTGTTATTTATATGCAGCATCACAGAGTGTGACGATAGAGATTGGAAGATTTTGTTTGCATCTGGTTTGTATTCCGTCGTCTGTCTACGCTGGGTTTAATCCCTGTATAATTCTTAGATAGGTTTGCATATTATTATTAAGTATAATTTAGCCTTATTACTGCCTCTGACCTCTGTGTTAGGTTTGAGGTCATTCCTTTGGTTGTTCATGTGGTGGATCCAAGGCAAAGCGCCCGCCCCTCCGTGCTTTGCCCTTACCTCTGGCACTCGCTGGCATGCAGCACCAGGTCCTGGTTGTTCTTGGCGCTCACGGTGACCTCGTGCTCCGTGGAGTTGAAGACATCCAGCAGGAGGTGACACTGGCGCGTGCTGGAGGAGACACACAACACGAGATCAATGATCAGCTGAACGACTCAAAGACACGGCCTGCGTTGAGTCATCGGCGAGGGGAAGAGGCGTGGTATACAGCGGGACTCGGAGTGAATCGATTCAAATGAAAAGCTTGTGTGTTGTCTCCAAAGTGTGTGTGTTGTGTACATATTGTAGCGGCGTCTCAAGCTGGGGTTTCCGTCCGCCCAGGGAAGAGATGCCCTTATTGGTCAGAAAGTATACAGGAGTGGTCTGGAGTATAAACTGTCTCACACAAGGGGCCAGGTGTGCAGTGAATTCGAAACCGATATTATCTCAGAGAGCGTTTCCCTCACTAAGAGCTGACAGATGGCTACAGCATTTTTAACAAAGTCGATCCGGTTGGCAGCTCTTAAATCTACCTGATGCACCTGAGTGAAACGCATCCCTTAATCTCTGCGTACATTAGTATTGTGAGAAGGAGCGTTGAGAAAGATAGCACTGGCCCGATGCCATGCAGACATCCAAGTGCCTCAGCCAAAAAATAGCAGCTTGTGAAAGCCTTATATGTTAACAAGTCTATAATTCAAATGCATGAAGACAGATTCATGTATTTATTCATTATTACATATTTTAAGGGGGGGGGGGGCATTATAGCCCCCAGTGAAATTGTGTAAGATCTCCACAATGTGTGTGAGTGTGTGTGCATGTGTTTAAATACACAAGAAAGAAAAGAAAAGCATACAAATAGCAAATATAAAGACAAAAACACGCGCACGTACACACGCACACAAAATAAACGCACGCATTTAGCACACAAACGAAAAAAAACAAATAAACCCAAAGGTCCCCACCCACATGCGGTACGCGTACGAGTGGATCCAGAGAAAGAGGAAGCTAATATGCGATGCACTTATGGGTCCTTGTCCCAACATGAAAGGTGGCAGTACTTCCATCAAAGGGGGAGCCTGCCGGCCCCTTTCAGCGTCTCGTGGTCATCTCTGCATAAGCCCTGCTCCTGCCTTTCTCATGCAGATCACAAGTACGCCAATTTGTGATTCAGATCAAGTCAGGAGAGATAGCTGCTTTACACTTTTTCAAAAAGGTTGATTTTACCCTGCAAGTAACAAGGAATGTATTTTATTTAAATAGGAATTATTACACTCTCCTTGTAAACTGATAAAAGTGCACTGGTGCCTTGGCTTGATCTCAACTCTAACCCTGGCACCAGTGAACAGCCTTGACATTATGGGATGGTCTTGGCCTATCGGACAGGGCCTGGTATTCAGGTTAATGATTTGAGGACTGTGTTTGTTCTTGGAATATCAATAAGAAGCTAATCGGTTTCCTTTCAGGTTATTTTACGCTCGGTTGGGACCGTCAGTTCTGGCAGCGGGAAAACATGATCAATAAACTGAAAAAAGTAAAAAGAAAATATTCCCTAAATGGATGAAAACTGATAGAAACTGATGTTTATTTTCTGACAGGTTTCCCAGACACAAAGCCCACCATTGCATATTTACCTAAGTACTCCTATTCATCAGCGTTACTTCAAACAGAGCCATTTATTTAGGGTCGGGAGGGGGGGGGGGGGGGGGGAGTTCTGCTTTGAATCCCAAATCAGCCCAAACCCGCTACGAGTTGTAGCAAAGGAAATGCAAATCGCGCAACTAGTGTCAAAGGAGCTCTTTTCAATGTCTGTGGTTTGTTGTTCCCTCTTTTGAGTCTGGAGCTTCAGAGTCTTAAATAAACTGCTGGCGGCAATTAGAAGAGACACCATTATGACTATTATTATTATACTTTGTATTACAATAACAACACTTGTGTGTCTTTAATGGTGACAGTTGTCTGTGTCAGTGGATGAGAAGCGTGGTGGTGATTATGGCACCAAGCTTGGCGGGGGGAGGGATTGATAGTTTGAGGCGTTTAAGCACGGGCCATCCATCTACAGTCAGGACGTCTGAGCGTTACTTAGGCATTTAGTAGCCTGGATAAACTAAGGAGAGCGAGCACATGTATTAATTCAACAGGCTATTCATTGATTGGCTGTTTTATGATACTGGGGGTTGTTTGAGGAGGCGGATGCCGTATATATTAAAGCATTCATTCACGGGGGCTGACATTCTCTGTCTTTTTTCATTATAACTGCGTTCTTATTTGCAATAAATTTTTGGCAAAGGGTGGAAGGATTCTTCTGAGGAGATGGGTTTGGGTAAACATAAAACACCAAGGGAAATTACAACCCCCGTGTCTTTGGAACTAGCACCGTTTAGTGATCGAGGAAGAAAAAGAGAAGGACAGCGCAAGAGAAGAATGCTCTCAGAGAAAAGAAACGTACGGGAGAATTTGTATCATTCCGTTAAGCATTCACCAGCAGTACTCACCGCGTAGAACAGGGAACCAACTGGCCTAAATTATTCAAAACTGCCAATAGGCTTCCAAACTATTTGGCTCCATTTTGCTCTGTGAATTTTTAAATTCCTCTCAAAGTGCCGAATGAGTCAGCCTGATGAAAGTAAGCTTTGGCCTTTTTCCGAGGGAGACCTAAAATGGCTCGTGGGGCACAGCTTTAATCATTCATCAATGGCGTACAAGGACGTCTGCGTGTTGCATGGATTTAAAATAACATGCAAGGATATCTCTGTGGGCTGGGGATGGATGTGATGTGCATGTAGGTTTCGTGTGCGTGTGCGTGTGTGTGTGTGCGTCAGGATCAGATCTATAGAAGCATGGGGGGGCACGTCACCAGAGATAGCTTTGCCTTGCCTAAACATACTGAATAAAACAGAAGAATTATACATGAACTACGTTGGTTTCCTCAAATACACAACAGCCAAGAAAATGCAGATGTCTTATTCCCATTCACGATCCAACACGTCATTTCCCTTGAAAAAATAAAAAAGATTTTAGAGTCGACGCCCATCCAGATTAAATCGAACCACTGGAATGCCGAAACGGCTCAGGAAAATATACCACAGGTCAGAGCGTAAACAAATCAATCATTGATTTATTCATGAGCCCATTGCCACTGCTTTCACTCCAGCAGTAACCCAGACGTTTCCTGCACACTCGATTTCCCACCTGGGAATCGGAAGGCCGCAGAGTCGATCCCCTCCATTGTCTTTAACACCGCACAGGGAAAACCACCGCTGGTCGGCCACGCTACCAAACGCTGCCCCGACGCAACCCGGGATTGTTCTCTAAACAAGATTTAACTTTGCAGAGAGAGAGAGAGAGAGAGAGAGAGAGAGAGAGAGAGAGAGAGAGAGAGAGAGAGAGAGAGAGATGAGTGTGGGGGAGAGAGGGTTACCCCCCCCCCCCCATGCATAATGAATGAAAAATAATTAAAACACTGAATATCAGAAGCCAGGATACCACAAGTTGGAGGGAGGGGGGGAGAGAAAGAGAGAGAGAAGCTGCACGGTGCGATATATTGCAGCATTCTTAGAGTCTCTTCATAGAGACAGTCTTGGATCCAATTGAACGAGTACACTTCCATTGTTCGATATAAGACAGTGGGTATCGTTATGGACAATGCCTTTTTAGCATTTCACTTTTAAATTATTCTGGGGGGGGTATGCCTTGACATTCGTTTATGAAAGATTGGTGTTAATTGGTGTTATTTAAATTCAAGATTTTGTGATACATGGTTTTTAGTTGGTCTGGAGTGGAAAGCACAGTGTGATGCTTTAAGTGTGTTGAGTGTTAACTGGATAAGCAGATGGCCTGTGGGGCTACGATCAATGCAGACTGATTGTACAAGGAGCCAATATCACACACACACACACACACACACACACACACACACACACACACACACACACACACACACACACACACACACACACACACACACACACACACACACACACACACACACACACACACACACACACACAAATGCTGTGGTCTTTAAATAGCATGGTGGTGCTAGCCAATGCTGTTCTGGCCATTAGTGTGAGACATGGAGAGTTCATTACGCATTTAAACTTGTATTTAAACATATACACATACTTATATTATGATATATATATATATATATATATATATATATATATATAGATATAGATGTACAGCTAGATACACACACACACACACACATATATATATATATCTTTCAAAATATATATCATAGGTGCCGGCTAGGAGACAGTATCTGACAGTAGGGAACGTGCTCTGTTGCTGCACTGCTTAGGAGCAGAGGGAAAGAGCAGGTTCAGAACTCTTGGCACCACAACAACGTACACAAAGGCTGTTGAGCGAATGAAAAACCATTTGGCCGCTTCGAAACAGTCCGGTGAGTCACTGACGCAGTGAGTAGCTCATCGACAGGGTTTGGCTAGCTTTTGCAAGTTTGGGTGGCGTTACAGGATGAAATGATAGGGGACAACTTCCTTATGAACATGAACTGTGAAAATCTTAGGGAAAGACTGAAAAAAAAGGATGGTCTGACATTAGCAGCAGCAACCTAGCAGTGAGCGTTACTATTTTGTCTGCCTATTCCAACCTGCCAGCACTAGTTAACAACATCCTCAGCTCAAAGTTACCTCTCTTCCAAATACGTGCAGACAGCAACAGGAAGAGGATATTACTAGCCTCTCAGTTATGTGAACGCTGTGTGGGATTTGTGTCTTTTCTGCACAATTGAAGGGCTCAGACCTAAACCACTTCGATAAAGTTTTTAGGTCTACCCCAGGTAGAGCCTCCGAGCAACCTAATGGATTATCCACAAAGTCATCTCAGAACGAGTGATTCTTTGAATGTGCACATTGATGGTTGGTGAAGTCACTCTACACCTCTTCCTAGACACTGGAGTCAAAATGTCCCTCCTTAACTTGGCAACTTATGCAGTTATTCTCCCAAGAGCCCATGGGTCTAACCTCCGTCTCCATGCATTGTTATACCATCTCAAAGATTGACATTATGGGCTCCCTTCAGCTGAATAGAGGAAAGTGCCTGTCTTCAGGCTCCATATTGCAAACCATGGGACCAAAATCGTCAGGCTCGTCCTCTTTAAGGGCCTCGGTTTCCCTCTGCTAGACATCGCCAGACACTTGCAGATTAACTCCGTTGCTATCCTTTGGCAGAAACAGTGCTCTGTGCTGTTCAGTGGTTTGGGCTTCCTCCATGTTTTCACTCACCAGGCCATTACACCCAAAAGGGCCACCTGTCGTACAGCCGCGTCGCCGTTCTCCGACATGACAACCCTCTGAGCTAAAGAGCATGCTCGATTACTTTATCATCGGGCAGGTAATCGTATCCCCATGGTTCACCAACCATGATGGCAATGAATAAGCCTGGGGGGTTTTAACTCTGGATGGATCTGAGAATAGAGGTATTGATAAGCAAGACCATCATCTCCAACAAGAACCCCCTGAAAACGACAAGAGGAGCTAACCGTTCTACAGATCCCCCTTTTTTTCCAAACTGGACCTCCGCCAGGTCTACCTCCAGGAGCCATTACACCCGAGAGCAAACCTCACCCTGGTTTATTACCCACAAAGGGGTAATCTGTTGCAAACCATGGGCTTTAGCCCAAGCTTTGTCCCCAGTTTCTTCCAAAGATCATGGCCTCTATCTTCGCTGAGATTCCGTGTGTTGCCATCTATCTCAACGACATCGTGGTTTACGTGGCCACCATTGAAAGCAATGACAAAAGACTCTATAGCAGGTTAAGTGCAGTGGCCAAGCACCACCTCACTCAATGCTAAGAAGTCTTTTGCACTTTGGCCATTGAGCTTTTCGTGGATTTGTCTCTCGGCTAACGGCATGTACACCCGAACTCAACCACCGTGTCCCGCAGCCCACCTTGGCCTCCTTCTTGGGCATGATTGCGAATTACCTCTTCTTCCTGAAACAATATTTGGTCCCGAGACACTGCGTTATCTCCTGAAAAATGGCCAGCCCGTCACTGGAAGTATGCTTGCATGAACGCTGTGCGCCTCCCGAAGTACCAGCTCACCTTACCAACAGTCCTGGCATACTATGACCTGGCCAAATCCACCCTTGACACATCGGATGCCTCTGCCACGGCCATTGGTGCTGTGATGTCTGAGCTGTAAGATGCCGATGGCTTTCGCCTCACGTGCTGCTATCACACTCAAGCCCTGGTCAACTCACAGCCCCAATTTTGGGCTTTGTACAGGACCCGGCCGAGCATGACCTGATCAGTGTCACTGCGGGAGCTCGAGGACACCTCAGCCGATGACCCCGTTCCCCTTATACTTTTGACATACGTAGGTCTGGCCGGCACTGTGATCCCAATTCCCTTTTGGGCACCTATCCTTACTATGACGCACAAGGGCCACTCGGGCATGGTCGGGCTCAGACAGCGGGGTCACAATGTTGTGTGGTGGCCGGTCATCAATTGGGAAATCGAGACCTCGCTCCCGGCCGTGCAGCTGTTCGAACGGCTATCCCGACCCTGGCAGCACATGCAGCTTGATGTCTGCGTTGAGTTGCATGGGGTACCGCATCACAAGCCTTCACTCATCCTGATTTACGGCCCCCACTCCAAATTATTGATTGATATTTCGGACTCCCTGGTCCCTGTTTTACGTTGCTGGTTTTAAGTTCAGGGAATTGTGCTGATTAAATGGAGTAAGCTGCAACGGCGGTCCCTGTAACAGACACCGTTATTCAACATAACAACGCCGTCTACAGTGTCAGCTGTGGCAGAGAGCTGGTCCCCTGCCGGAAACCCTTTAAAAACACATTGCAGGAGCAAGCATGCGTATGACAAACTAGGCCTATATAGGTCCTGCTGTTTTTGCTCAAGGATGTTTCCCCCACCCCTGGGTCTTCGCCGATGCCTTTTCACCCCTGGGTATTCGCGGATAACCTCCATGACACGAAAATACATTACTCCATTAAAATTGTTTTTCTTTCTTGTATTTCTAATCTTATAAATGCATCACCAACCATGTTTTGTATGCCATGTTTCTATGAAATGCTGAAAAACACTAAATGCTTTAATCCATGACGTGAAAGCCCTGGAAATTGGCATGATTCAGTTAGCATCCCAAGAAACCCAACAAGATCTCCCCCCCCCCCCCCCCCCCCCCCAGCAGGGGAAAGGTTAAAGGTTAAGAAAGGGCATCTCCATTTACTCCTTGACTACATTCCGGCTTGTCAATAAAAATAGCATATCACACAACACCAGGAAAATATCTAATAATTGCGATAGTAACAATAAATTTTGCACCAACTGTAGGGACATTTCTTTCGGGTATTTAAAAATGATCCATAACCAAAACTAAATCACGTACACTTAATTAGTGGTTACCTGGTCACTAAATGTGCATGAAGATACCGCAGAGAGCACATTGTGAGAAATGCTTTCATCACCTCTGATGCTCTATAAATAACTTAAAAGTATTATTTATTCATGATTGCATTAGTTGAACAGGTGAACCATGTGAATTACACAGGATGCGGCTTTCATTACAATTCAATGTCATTTTGGCATCCAACCAGAAATTAGGTCAACTTCTTCAATTAGGTCATAATTCATTATTAATTTTAATCCAAAGTGTGTTTAATAGCAGATTTTTTTTATTTTTTTTGTTCCTTGAACCTAACAATGGAAAGGTATTCAAATAGCACTGTACTACCTGGCATAACGGACCTAAGTAACTGTCATGGGGTCAGGCTGGGGGGGGGGGGGTGGAATATGATGTGAAGGGATGACGTAAACAACAGAGCGGCGACGAGCGGGAGAGACAGAGACAGAGACGGAGACAGAGAGAGAGAGAGAGAGAGAGAGAGAGAGAGAGAGAGAGAGAGAGAGAGAGAGAGAGAGATGGACGTGACAGCCTGACGGCGTCTCCCGAGGCAGATCTAGCAGCGCAGAAAGACGGATGGCCAACACCTCAGATATTATTACAGCTAATGATTCACCTCCAGTGGCGATTACTGGCCTACGATCCATCTGAACACACAGGGCTTCTAGCATGTCAGCTCTGACATGCAGATTGAAACAAAGGTAGAAATAGAAAAACGATGGGGAGTGAGACGGAGAGAAAGGAATAAAGGAGAGAGAGAGAGAGGATTAAAGAAGAGTGAGAGAGGGATAAAAAAGTGAGAGAGAAATAGGTTTGGATAAGAAAAAAAAGGGAAAGATACATACAGAAAATTCAGCGAGCGAGGCGACAGAGGAACAGACAAACAAAAAACAGGGAGAGATATAGAGAGATAGAGAGAGAGAGACAAAAATAAATGAAAAATAAGCAGAAAAAGGAGAGGGAGAGCGTGCATGGAGGAGTGGCCCCGAGTGATGACAGCAGGGGGAGAGGGGAGGTTGGTAGTCATGCTCTTGTGCAACGGCTGTCAGCTTCTGCCGCCGCCGCAGCGGCAGCAGCCCGGAGACGCCCCCTCTGATGGGCCTCCGGTGACACACAGCCCCGACCCCTAGCGAGCAGCCCGCCCGACCGCCGGCCAGCGCAGGCGGGCTGCGGGCGGCAGGCTTGCGAGCAGAGCGGTGCGCGTGGTGTTCACATCGAGACGGAACAAACACAAGCCTCCGTTCTGCTCTGGTGTGTCGCTGGGCCGTGAGAGGAGGCGCCGTGGTACCACAGAAAGGAAATGGGAGGGAATTATTCATGGGGGTGTCATGTGACGCGATGAGGCTGCAGTTTGGAGGACTTGAAATTGGGGCAGGACCAAACATTGAGCGGAAATATCAAAGCAAAAATAACGAGGAAAACAAATCCCAAGAAGAGATTCGACCAATAACTCGGGAGATCAGAGTGGGTCGCTGCGGCGGCAGAACTCCTTGTGAAAGGAATTTGAGACCACAATGTCACCGGGCCGAGTGTCAACGATGTCATACCGAGGAGGGAACACTGAAACAAACAGACAGAGCCGGCCTGAGTGTATGACTGCCTCGAGGTGGGACGAAGCCACTGTGAGAGCGCTGGGACCCCGCTTTTACTGTGTGGCCTACCCACACACACAGAGACAACGGACCCCTGAGATGTGTCATGGGCGGCACAAGGTCCTCTGAGTGCTGGATTTGTTATCCACACCGTCATCATCAAACCCGAGTGCGGGTAGCCATGGCAACGGAAAATGCTGGGAAGCATGCAGGCAGTGGCTAGTGGGACTAATAAAGTATTCTAAGTGTTTGTTTACTTTGGTGTAATTAAAAGGATGTTCAATTAAACAGTGTGTGTGTGTGTGTGTGTGTGTGTGTGTGTGTGTGTGTGTGTGTGTGTGTGTGTGTCAGTTTGTGTGTGTGTGTGTCAGTTTGTGTGAGTGTGCATGTATGCATGCATATCAAGCTGTCTGAAACGGATTACTGAGAGCAAGCAATTATTCATGCAGAGCGATGTTGTTTGCTAGCGACCATTAATCCATTGATAAAAAAAGTTTCCATGATATTCAAGACATCAGCATGTTGAGCATTAAAGTCCCAGCCTCTGCATACCTGGTGGCCGGGAGCGTGCTGACCCGGGTGAAGAACACCGAGGGCTCCACGTCCACGTGGACCCCCAGGGACAGCTCCCGGTAGTAGCCCTCCACCTTCCCGGGACCTCCAGAGTACTTAAAGTTCAGCACCGCCTCCAGGCTCTGAGAGAAACGATGACAGAAGGTGCAGAGAGAGGTTATGACATCATCACATCATCAACACGTATATTAGTGGGATTACGATACACGAGGGAAGGACCGCTTTGAACCGGGTGACAACAGGGCAAGCGGTGGACGAAGAAGGGGGAAGTGAAAACCAGTGATCAGATGAGAGGTCGGCAGCTGACAGAAAGATGTCAGGCTGAACAAAGGTAAGGGTTAGGCTACCCTCCACCTGAGCCATCATATGTAGCCCAACCACTCATGGACAAAAGCGCCAGCAGTTCCTCAAGTACAAAGGATCCACCCGTTTGGATAATATACACTACCTGGCCTCGAGACACGCATGGAATGTTTTCCCAGAGCAATGACCAATAAATTAATGGACAAGAACGAGAGAAGAGGAGAGGAGAAATCCTCTCA
Organism: Gadus chalcogrammus; assembly: GCF_026213295.1. Lineage (NCBI taxonomy): Eukaryota > Metazoa > Chordata > Actinopteri > Gadiformes > Gadidae > Gadus > Gadus chalcogrammus. The sequence goes on along the minus strand of NC_079433.1, from coordinate 17,348,431 downwards.
TTAAAATGAGTTTGTTCCCACCATGTGGTTAAAGTGTTCCCACCATGTGGTAAAATACAGGCAAATGTTATGTGACCATTTGAAAGGGAAAGACACTGGGAGTGCACATGAAAAGCCCAGATTTTGCTGGATAGCCCGACCCCCCCCCCCCCCCACACACACACACACACTCAGGGTGGGGCAATGCTGCCGTGGCAACCACCGGAAGATTGAGCGTAGAGAAGGGAACGGTACTAGCAGCCTGCATGTGGGGACAGGGGACATGTGGAGTGCAGATGATTGCAGATGTTTTGGGGGGAGAGGGAGAGAGAGGGAGTTAGCAATGCGATGAAGGAACCCCAGATTCCCGGTTCCTTGCACAGAAATGTCCAGTCACTATCCGGCTCCCCGCCTGGTTCTCTCACATTGTTGATATGAACTCCCGCAATTCAATGTAATCCAATAGTCCGTCGCTCGGAGGCCCGTGACAGCCCGTCTATACGTTTCCTACTTTGTTCTCAGGGGCTGCCGTCATCACATAATGTTCATTGTGTGCGTGTGCATAGGTCGAATGCCATTCATCACGTACGAGCCCAAGGTGCGGGATCAGTCCCATTAAGCTCACCACCATCACATATATGAAGGCCATGTTGACGATCAGAGGCACTTTAAACGACAATAAGCCTCTCAGGAGGACTCCGCCGGCGGTGTTCAGCCGCCGGGGCTCCAACAGGGCTCACTGCATTAAGGCAGGAGGGAAGCTGGTTCTCCGGGAACACACGCGCATCGGAGATGTTGGCAAAAACTGCAAATAGTGTTGGGTGCTGTAACTGAAGTTACAGTGTGTATGTCTCTACCTCCCTCCCTCTCTCTCTCCTCCCCTCTCTCACCCCCTCTCCCCCCCCCACACACACCCCCCCCCCCCAACCAGCCCCCCTCTTGTCCCTTCTTGTTTGAGAGATCTTGCTGCCCTCAGCTCCCCTGAGACTCTATTTCAATCACATCAGTCTAAAAATAGACCCTCCACTGTAATGAGGTGAGAGTGTGATAAGAATACGGCAGCGGCGACCGAGGGCACCCGGCAACAGCAAACACGCACACACACACGCACACACACGCAGAGGGGGGAAATAAAAAGCCCCCACTTATCCACGCCATCATAATTATAATGCCTGCTGCCCCGAGCAGGGGACTACATAGTAAAATATTATATCCTCTCTCTCTCTTCTTTCCATTTCAATGGATTTCTTTCCGACCAACGTTGAGCTCATCACTTTTAAAAGAACGAACATTGTCTCTCTGGGCCGAGGACCGGGAACCAACTCCTATGTATACATGGATACGCATTACTAATTGACTATTAACCGATGGTAGCTAGCTCCCAACGGTCAGAGGTCTACGTGGCTCATAAATCAAGGCTATTGATTCGCAATAAAGTCACTGCATGTTCCCTCCAGAATGAAAGGTTACGAAAATAATGAAGAGTAGGATCTCTGCCCAATTACGTATGTGTCTTACAGGTGAGTGCCAATGAGAAAGCGCTGTTAAATCACAAGAATGTTTTATCCGGCGACAAAATTCTGAAAGTCCACCTCGATTGCGCGACAGTGAAGCGGTTCCCCGAGAACTGTTGACATTTGAGAACACATTATATACCGTCCTCGTCACACTGGGTGACGGTACACTACCTGTGTTCATATCCTAGTAGCAATGTCCCTGGTCAAAGCTGCACACAAGAGCTGTTTGGAAGCAGTCACGTTGCACCTGCTGGGTGACATCGCACTTAAGCCTGTCGAGCGCTGACTGTGGTGCCGGGTCGGAACAAAGAGCCCTCCAAGAGGACCATCAATCACATCTGTCGTGGGCAGCATTTGCCAAACAATGGCGGCTAGTGCACCGCGGGAACGCACCCTCGTGCTGAAGACAGGCTTGACAAAGGAAGAGGGCCGGTGGAGAGGATTGTGAATGTTCCCTGCCGCAGAGATAGAGATCCCGACACACCTCGCCAGCGGGCGGGGGATTATCGCATGGCCACAAGGCTCCTGAGAGGAATACCGACGACCAGCATCAACACAGTCACAGCCAGGCACCAAATCCCAGAGAGAGAGAGAGTGAGAAACAGAGACAGAGAGATAGAGAGAGAGAAACAGAGACAGAGACAGAGACAGACAGAGAGAGAGAGAGAGAGAAACAGAGACAGAGAGAGAGACAGACAGAGTGAGAGAGACAGAGAGAGCGATAGAAACAAACAGAGACAGAGAGAGAGAGAGAGAGAGAGAGAGAGCGATATAAACAGAGACAGAGACAGAGAGAGAGAGAGAGAGAGAGAGAAAGAGAGAGAGAGACGGAGAGAGACAGAGAAAGATGGCGATACACAGAGAGAGGGTGAGTGTCCCAGAGAGCATGCAAGACAGAGAGCATAACCAAGCACCACGATCCCAATGCAGTTACAGCACCAAACACAGGTTATTGCAATTGATGTTTCTAATTGGCTGAAATTAGCACAGCTAATTGACATCAGATGAGGTCAGCTTCTATTCTTCTTGTGACAGTTGACATCCGCTGGCACCCTAATGAATCACAAACGAGTGAGGCGAGGGCCGGGCTTTCATCCCCTGTGTGCAATGCTTCATTAAAGGTCCCAGCTACAGTCCACCGGGAAGGCTGGTAGACTGAGCTATCCAGACCCCACATTTGGGTGGACACGCCCACTTGTGATGTCACTAAAACAGAGGTGGAGGCAGATTTTCAAAACGGCTTGTAACAGCTAATCACACTCACATCTGGTGGTATAATATGGGACCTTTAAGATAGCACAAGCATCGCAGTAAGAGACCATGAGTGGAGATGAAGAGATTGACGACGGCAAACAAGGGGGTTTCTCAAGGGGACCGTAGTATAAAAAAACGACCTGCCGCTGTGCAAGCCACCGTTGTCCGGCACAATGCCTCCAAATGATTGCCTCCTTGTGTTGGCTGTAATTAATACAGTCGGACCTGGATATCACACGTCTGCATGGCGCGTTACAAGGCTGGCTATCAGGAGGCGCGGTCGGTCACCCCACGCCGAGCGCTAAGAGCCAGAGGGCTGATTACGTCTGCGTTCCTGTTTTTGTCACGGCTAAGTCTGCATAATGTGTCAGGATCCCTGTTGGTATATCTCTTTGAACAGCATGAACTTAATGTTATCAGACCTCATATTAGTAAATTAACAGACTCATTGATCAATGGAAAAGCCTTAATCACAGCTTTGATTTATAACGTGGTAATGAATTGTATTTAGTATGAGTCATTTTAGCAATGTGTTTTGGACAAAGCTACACACAATAACAATTCACAAACACTGAATCTTTGATGCAATTAGTTTGAGAGCACTTTCTGATTGATTTGACCTTTATTGGTACAGGGTTAAGCCCCTCAGCCTGATTACCGGCATCAAACACAAACAACAACAACGGCAAAACAGCAATACAAACGTTCTGACAATGCAGAAAATAACATTCAAAATGACACCGGGCAGTCGCTGGAACAGGGGAAAGCCATGCAGGAAACCATTACTCCTGCCTCTCCATCAAACAGCATTGTGACCATGAACTGTAACGTGTTTAGAGACTCAAGCTCCGAACTTGCTCAAGGAAGCCCATAGAGTGGTAGACTGTAGATAATGTGGTTGTAACCCACAACCTTTCGGTTGGAAGTCAAACACCCTTACAAATCGTCTATCCTGCCCCTGAATAGCAAAATAGCAAGGATGGCAAACATTGGCACAGCTTTTCCCAGGACCCAGACTATACTTGACTGCCACTTTATTCTTACAGAAGGCAACAATGGAACATTTGTTGTATTTATTGGCCAAGGTAGTTTGCCTGTTGGGGACTATCTGAGGGTGTCTCCTTAAATAATATTCTGTTCTCCCCTGGGAGTTTGTCTACCTGCACAAGGACTGGAGGATTTCATTAAAATGTCACAGAAATGTTGGCTTGCAAAGCCCTTGGAAACTACAAAGGGCAGCGCAAATAAAGTGAAATGAAATTTAGATGAATGGAGATAGCTGCTTTGACACAAACCCAACAGGGAACTTAAGCAGTGCTAATCCATGGTGTGGTGGGTGGAGGGAGGGCTGTGGTGCAGGTGGGGAGGCTAGCCAGGCTTGCTCCTCTCCATTAGCCTCAGGTGCTTGTTGGGGCACACTTCCACTCCACACATTTAGCCATATAGCTAACGCAAGGGTGCTTGAGAGCCCCTGAGTTGAAGTTCATAATGCCGCAGCAGGTAAACCAATTGGAAGGTGTGCACGACGCATACCAATGCGAGGGTCAGTTTTATCAACCCCCCCCCCTTGAAAAGAACACATGTCCAACCAAAATAAGTATCAAATACAAATTTAGTTACCGTATTTTCCGGACTATAAGTCGCGGTTTTTTTGTAGTTTGGCTTGCCCTGCGACTTATATTTCGATTATATTCTCGTCGTCATCGTCCTCAATGTCCTCCGGTTCAACCAAAGCTACCCCAGCCTTAGCTGCAATGTTGTGCAACATAGCTGTCACACATATCACAGCGCATGACTTGGCCGGCGAAAACTGGAGCCCTCCGCTGGACTTGTGTCTAAAGCGCAACTTCCACCTCCCGATCGTGCGCTCAGGATAGGACCGCGGCGCATACGCGTCCGGTGGAATCCCGGTGTCACTGAATTCGGTATACTCTCAGAACTACGAGTGGGACCGACACACCTATATTGCTATTGCAATTTTATTCAGTCTCTCCAGACTAAACGTTCTTGTTTAAATGTTTAAAAATAAATGCGACTTATACACCGATGCGACGTATATATGTTTTTTTCCTCGTCATGGAGCATTTTTTGACTGATGCGACTAATACTCGGGAGCGACGTATAGTCCAGAAAATACGGTATTTCCTGTTGGCTTCCTTTATAGATTGTGCAGTAGTATAAGGGGGGTCTGGGGGTCCCCCCACCCAGAAAAAAATGAATTTGGTAGATTTGAATTTCTTTATTCTGGCGCATTTTGGGGATGGCCACTACCTATTACCTACTATTCATTCAGATTCGTAGCCTACATCGTGACTTGCAGGGCCTGGAAAAGCTTACACTGCATATACAGACCTACTCTATGGCCATTCCACCAGCCATGCCATTTTACCCATTTTTGTTATTCTGTTATTGAGACAAATCATGATCACTGTCCTATAGCGTCAATTTTTTGTGAGTCTCAATGTCTTCTTCAAATGCAGTTAGAAATATGGGACCGTTGCTTCATTTCGTTTATATGCTACAGGCCGAAAGACTAAATTAATCTGTAACTTACTTTCCCCTTTTAAGTATAACATTGCTTGGGGCTTCCAATTCCTCCACTGAAATGGGTGGAAAGTGCTTACAACTCTCTGCTAGTTAGCGATCTATCTCTTCTCTATATGTAGTTGTGTTGCGGGAATGCTGCTGAGGGAGGTAGCCTATTTGATTGATTTGCTGAATTGTCCATTCATGTGGTGATAACAAAAAAGGAAAGTTATACCATTGGCCTGGGGCGCACACTGGTGTGACCCGAGGGCGAATTTTCTTGCGCCGATGAAAAGACGTCGCCGCTTGATAGACAACAAAAAGTTTGTGAGCTTAAATTGACTTCAACGTGGCCGGCGCTCCTGACTTGGAGGAGGGATTTATTTTGAATGACCAATAACTAGCCTAGCCCAAATCATTGACATTCAGACGCATTTAAATGTTTGCTGGCAGTGGCAGGTATGGTCTACCACACAATTAAACGAGGATAAACGCTAGGTATTTTTGTTGATTTATTTCGTGCTCAGAATAGTTGATTCGTAGTTGGCAGATATATTCGAGTGAATAGTTCACGGCGGCGCCCTATATTGACCCATTGTCACTGTCTGTGAGGCTCTGTGGATAGGTGGAGAGAGGGCCATTTGATAACTTGATGACAGTAAGATGGACGTGGGCATGCCCAAATGACCGTAATAAATGCTTATGCCTGTGCTTGTGTGTGGCTCATCGGACAGGATGAGCCAGGAAAGTAAGAAGCTCGAAAAAGGGCATTTTCTTAAAAGCCTCCCCCCCGCACAGCCCCTCTCCAGCCTGCTGCTCTCAGAGAAACTGAGAGATATAACTTTGGGGGACATGCTGTGTGGCTCTCACACAGCCATGGTTTGGATGTCAATAATTCAACCAATCATAGAACTGCCTGAGGGCTGCTCCGGCCAATGGACAGAGACCTGACTGAGGAGAAAACAACACCGAGCCAGAGGTCAAACAGCACTGACCATCTCGGAGGTAGCTTCAGAACTAGAGAGTGAGAAAAGGCCACCAGTAAGTTTTCAGCACACGTAAGATGGCTGCATACATTTCATATAGCCACTGGGGAGAAAAGTGACACAATATAAAGACTCAGAGAGTTTGGCCTGACTTTCTGCATGACTTTACCTCGAATATTACTGAAAATGATAGTGTTATCGCCACAAGGGATGGTTGGATGATGGAAAGAATCAAAAGAGATGGATTGATGGTTTTCACAGACACTCTCCAAAATATGAGCGTGATATGAACATGGTCATTGAGATTCTGCATGTGACCCATCACTCTGTGTGCTAAACCTGAGCCAATATTACATCTGATCCATCTGCCTCTTCCTCGACCATGCTCCTTCCCAGATACTTGTGGACCGCTGACAACTTGACATTATCACATCTCAGCTGTGCTTGTTAGGAACAATTGATGATGCACACAGACAGAAATGTGTTTGCCATGTGGCAAAGTCACCTATTATTAAGCACTAATTCCCCATGGTTAGAAGCAAGCGGTGAGGGTGGATGTTAAACACATATTGGTGCATTTTATAGTGTGATGGGGATCTGGGCATTGGTGGATGTTTAGTGACATCCTGGCTGCTCGCGTACCAAAAATAGCTCTCCGGCAGACGAGCAGGGTGCAGGTTTCAATGAGGGAGAGGGGACACTGTGAAACGCACAACCTGGTATCATCGCTTCACAAAAGAACTGAGACAACACTCCCACCTCACCCGACAAATATGAACTGAATTGAATTTCACAAGCCGAATTTCATTTTTTTTGAGAATGTTCTTTTCAAGTGCAGCATTTCTGCATGTTACCTTTAAGATACTAACGCTCTGCTCTGGGTGTCACGACGAGAACACAATCACGCTTGAAGACTTGGACCAAGAACCAATCAGCTCTGAGAGATGTTTGGCCAAGACGGGTTATCAGACTGCAGGCCTGAGCTACAGCAGAAGCCAGAGGCTGATAAAAACACCCATCAGGACGATGAGGAGGATCTTCACTTGAATTGCAGAGTGTGTAAATCCCGCTAGTAGCTACCCTAAGTAAGCGTGGCACAAGTAACATGGTCACCCGGCTGTGACTGGGCATGCTTCTGGGTCAACCACTTCCAATCCTTCCCCTTTCACCTCGAGCAGTTCACAAGGCTCAGTTTACCTTGGCAGTAAATTATGCAAAGTAGGTCAGCATTAGCCAACAAATGAAAAAGGCTATTATGAACAACAGGTCAGGATACTCAATAATATATCAATAAATTTGATGGTATCATATCTATTGTTCTTAAACCTACCAATGATAGTCTGTGCGATTCACCACTTTTCTGCAGGCAGAGTATTCAGCTTGAGTACCAGACTAATTACCATCCGTGTGCAACAGCACCTATGGGTGCAATTTGTGCCGGTTGTATTTTCTTGCGTCAGATCATTGGCTACCTCGATCTTTTGGACTTCATAACAACTATGAGTCATTGTCCATGTACGACTGTGAGCAGTGCAGTAATTCCCCCTGCATCACTGGAGAAAGAGGAGGGCTGCACAGCAGCGAGAGACATGCCCAAGGAAAGGACTGAAGAACATTTGCCACAGCCAACAGCATTTTAGTGCTTGGGAGCTAATGAGAGAAAATAAAAACTTATAAAAGGCAGGAGACATAAGAGCTGAAGAGTCAATCCAGAAGGAAACTGTGAAAATCTATCACAAATAATAGTAGATGCTCCGCTCTCAAACTTGATAAAGGCTTCGGGTGCATTAGGCAGTCATCGAAGCAATGGGAGACACAGTAGACTTCTCCTAACATGTGTAATGTCCGAAACAAAAAAGTGTAACAACTGGGCCTTAAGCAGTTCATCCTATTTGACAGGCTGCTGCCTGCTGGTCAAATATTGAGACGGCCTAAGGATGAAATGAAGCCGGAAATGTAAAGAGGAGACATTATAAAAAACACTTTGCTGGCTTCTAAACAAACACGAAAGGAGAGTAAGGTCACCACGATGACAGAAATGCATTTTGCTTCAAATGTACCCTTTTTGTCCAATCGTGTTACTATTGTTTACTGATGTGATGGTGTGTGTGTGTGTGTGTGTGTGTGTGTGTGTGTGTGTGTGTGTGTGTGTGTGTGTGTGTGTGTGTGTGTGTGTGTGTGTGTGTGTGTGTGTGTGTGTGTGTGTGTGTGTGTGTGTGTGTGTGTGTGCGCGCGTACTTGCATGTTTGTGTGTGTGTGCATCCACCCGTGTGCGTGCATGCGTGTGTGTGTGTTCCTCTGGGCTCAGCAGTTTGTGAGATAGGGTTCACTGTCACATGGCCCAGGCACATGTGTAACAGGCAATAACTACCTGGGCCACAGCACTAGGCTGCCCTGCCCCTCTCCGCCCCCCCCTCCCTCCCTCCCTCCCCCCTCCCCCCTTCCCCCCCCTCCCTCCCTGTGCCCTTCCGGCACTATTCTCATCACAGTGGTCAGTGGTCTGTAATAACAAAGAGTCAGAAGCCGGGAGGGGCCAGGCATCCAAAGCCTAGCGCCCCGCTCCACAAACTGTTGACGTGCACAAGTGGACGAGAACACACACGCACACACACGCCGAATGGAAAAAAACAACAACAAAGTGTTGTACAATAGTGGACAAAAATAAATAAGGCCCAGGTTAACAGCGTCAACCGGCAGGTAAATATTTGTATGCTGAGGACAGCTATGCACAGCCACTGCTTAGGAGGGTTTTTCAATCAATCCCTGGCTCAGACGACAAGCATAGAGGCATATGGAGGCACGCTAGGCTGAGCTCACTGGATTTCACACGTGGATTGAGGTCCAGCAGGCATGATGAAATGCTCCATTCTCTGCCAATTTTCCCCGCTGAGCACACACACACGCACTCAAACACCAGCAATTCTGTTCATATAGACACGCACACAATCACGACGCACACACACCCATGCCCCCCCCCACACACACACACACACACACACACACACACACACACACACACACACACACACACACACACACACACACACACACACACACACACACACACACACACACACACACAGAGGCTAAAGCTGAAGCAGACCGAGGATATATAATAAAAATACAAGGAAAATATATGGTACTCTTAGAGCAGCTGCTGTACCAGCATATTTATTTTTGATTTATTACAGTTCAACAATAATCAATGAATAGGAAGTACCGGGTAAAAGGTAGACACGTAAACATACAAACAGGCTTCCTTCAACGCACACATCACAAGATTGAACCTGGGGTGGCTGGGCATATTGATGCAAGGGGACATTGTGTGTGCTGGTGTGGGTGTGTTTGTTTGTTTACTTTGCCCCTTCTCACACAGATCATGATACAAATGTTTTGGGCAAATTTAAAAAATGTAGAAAAGCAGTCATACACTGAACACCACACAGTGCATTATTTGATTGGGTAAATTTGAAATGGTGTAGGGCCATGCTGATCCCACAAGTTCAGATTCTTAACTTGTGAAAACTTCATAAATTAATATTAAGTAGAGCTGCGTTAATATGTGCAAACTTAATTGCTGCCCAGCCAAGGCCAGACTGATCGCGACATGCAAACTTGAATTATTGGATGGTCCAACGAGGCTAAATTGAGACCCCAAAATGCCTTTAAATCAATTAGATTACCAGTCCTAATGAATCACTGGTGATTGGCACTTGGAATGCCTCTAATTGAGAACGCGGATTGGAGAGAGCGATTGCATTGAGGTGAGCAGAACTGGGGGCCCGCGGGTTCTACTGAAAGCACTGGGAGATTAATTCCTGATCCGAAGATGGAATAGCAGTAAGTGTATGGAAAGTAAATACAAAACCTATGCTGGGCAGATCGAGCAATGGGCCCGCTGGTACCCCGGAGAAGGACTCGATACTGAGCCAGTGATGCATCGCGTGAAAAATCACCATCACTGGAGGACGCGAGGATTATGGATTATGACAAATTGGTATGCATTCTACACATGCGGCAAGACACTTCAACACGCTTGCCAATAAATAACGTTTACATGCCACTGTATAACATTGGGAAGATATTTTTCGAGGTTTCATCACCGTATCAATATAATATTTTTATGACTAAATAAATTGTTTACTAGAGAACAAAATACTTTACGAGAGCACCAAGTTCAAAAATAGAGCTAGCTTCCCAATAAGTACACCAGATTGATGCATGTCTTCCGGGGGATCATGCCATGCCACGGACCCCCCTGGAGGGTCCGAGGGCCGCCCACCATGGCCTCACAGAATCCTGTGGGAAACACTGATGCTTAATCCGCCCACGTCTTTAAATGAGACCCGCTCCCATTAGCAGTACCAATCTGAATAAGGCACGTACTTCAGAGGGCCGCTGGGCCAACAAGACTGCAGACTCCCTCGCTCTTTGCTCACTTCCTCTCTCTCTCCCCCTCAGTGTCAATGTGTCCGTGAAGTCAAAGCTCATAAAGAGCTTTCTGGGAGCGCAGGGCAGGTCCGGCACATCATTTAAAGAATGGTGATTAGGAAGGAGAATACAAACGCACACTGAAGTGGCCATGGGGACGGCCTGAGGCCGGACTTAACTCACAGAGAGGCCACAGCAGAGAGCAGAAAGAAAGACGCAAGTGTGGGATTGGCTGTTTAGGGAGACTGATGGCCCTGACAATGTGTGTGTGTAAAAGTGTGGGCAAGTTTGTCTGTGAGTGTTGACATTCAGGGTCGTGCAGAAGTGAATAAGAAGATCCCAGGAGCACAATGGTTTCGCTGTCCAGTGCATCGCAGCACGCTCCACTCCCCAAGGAAATCAGAGAGATCCCATTGCACTCTCTACAGCCATTTTATTGAATGCACGATTCCTTTCTTTTGTCATGCATACACAAGCAGCTAACTCTGGACATGGGGAAAAATGAATCAAAAGGCAAAAAATAAATGACGCACAAACAATGAAGTCCTATTACCATGTGCTACCAAAACATTTGCTGAAAGGAAATTACTGTACTGTCGTTAACTGTACACTAAATTACCATATCTCAACGCCTGAGCACTGGCTGGGGGGGGGGGGGGGGGGGGGGGGTGGAAGCTGTAGCGCAAGCAGAGATGGGGTCTGTTGATTGAAAGTCTCCCCTGATAAACCACCAACACCATTATCCCCGCCCCAGCCCCCCATTTTGCCATCATGGCTGTTGATGCTGGGACACAGGGGGAAGGCAGTGCTTCATGCTGGGACACGACGGGAAAGCAGTGCTGCATGTCGGGACATAACTGCTTCTTCTGAAGTCTCTTTCGACCGAGGCAACCGTGTACTCCTATAAATGAACAGAGGATGCGGCAGAGCGACCGAGAGAGATGGAGAAGGAGGACAGAGACACAAGAGAGAGAGAGACAGAGATGGAGAAGTTGGAGAGCCCTCTAGGCTCTGAAACACAGGAGAGCAGCGAGGAATCCTGCCTACCCTGCATCATCCTCTCCAAGTCAAATGTAAATAAAATATACATTAAGTTATGATTCGTTTTTGTTCAACAATGGTTGTGGGGTTTATGCTCAAAAAGGGCAACAACTGCTGCTGGGCTCTTGGAAGGAAGGAACAAAGGACTTTCCCCTCTGGGGGATTAATAAAGTTGTTATTTTATTTAACAGTGAATAAACCTTGTGAGAAACGCATAATGATCATAACACAATTGGTGGAATACAAGTTCCATTACAAATAACTGTTCTTCTCTATAAAGCGTACGCACATCTCTAGGGCTATGACCCTGAATTTCCAAATTCTCGTATGTTAGGTATTTGAATCTCAATTTAATAATTGTTTACATTCATAATCGCGCGATAAATGTCAACGCCGTTAAAATTGGTTTGTGTTAACGCCGTTAATAACGCGTTTAACTGACAGCTCTATATCTAAGAAAATATACAAAAAAATATAGTTTTTTTTACCGTCTATGAATATTTGGGGACTGCCTGTAGAAGGCTAGGCTGAATTTCCTCGGAATTCCCCACTGATCAAATATATATGAAAGGGCGCAAGACTTCCGAGAAGACTTTGCGGCATCTCTTCAGTTGAGGTAATGTCAGTCATCATCAAAATATCAGCACAAAATATGCGATCATAATTATCATTCGTTAGTTTTGGATATTCAAACAATATAGCAATATTCTGGTAGCACTTTGACAGCTGACTTCAAGTGTGAGGAAACGCAAGCCATTAACCCCCCTGGCCATCGGGCCGTTAATCGTTTAGAAGGGCTTTAATAATGAACGTATTTAGCAGCTATTTTAATGTTCAAACCAGCTAAAAGACACTAATTAGCTCTACCTACGAATGTACTGGTTGTTAAGTCAACATGAATAGAACAGGGAGCAGTGTTATTCTTTCACGGCGGTCCACAATAGCGCCTTTGTGATTTTTCAGAGGTTAAACAGCACTAATTCTGCAATGAAATATAAAACTTTGCACAATTCCTAAACCACAAGTTTGCCTTGTGGTAATTGGCAGTGGGCCTTCTCTCCTACTTTGCAAACCGTGTTTGTTCTCATACTATGAGGCTGCCTTGAATCTCTGCCATGAACCCGGACTGATGAGTGGACCACAAAGCCACTGAAAGGATATCGTTATTGTGCTATTTTGTGTTATTAAAATAACACGTTTGTTTTACCAATTGAACCACTTTAGAAAAATACCTGCTGTGTTTACAGGCAGTGAGAGACGCGCACTATGAGTTGCTTTTGTTTTGTTTTGTTTTTTTTCTTCACTGAATATTCGTTTTGGAAACCTGACGAATATTGGAAGCTTGAAATAATTTTTTTTGCGTTGGTAAGAGCAGGCGACCCTGGCGTGTGAGCGGACGCAGGGAAGGCCCCGGGGGCCGAGGCCCGCCTGCCACAGGCTCATGCCTTGGACAGGACACGGCTCCGTATGTCACTGAGGAGGAGCAAGAGGTGCGGTACCAACATGGTCTCACAGGAATCCCAGAAATTACCACGGACGCTTAACTCAAAATCCATGTAATCCTCACGGAAACACGCCAATTTCCGTGACTTGGCCACATATTTTGCTCCAATGCAAGTTAGATGGAGGTGTACATGTGTGCCTTAAGGTGTGTTGATACAGCTGGCCTTTGGAAAAGATTTTGAAGTCTGGGGTCAAAAGGTCAAAAGGAGCCGGAACCAAGCCCCTTATGAGATAACAAAAAGTTAATGTGAATTTCTCTCATCATTTTTTTGTCATTATTAAAGAGAGGCCTGATTCTCAGATATGAATGTTGGATGGCAAGGGTATAGGTCTGGGAAGAACTTCAGACCAAAATCTTGCAAGTGAGCCGCTGGGTGAGATGGAGCAATTGCCGAGTAATTTCTTGTAGGGCTGGAATCCCTAAGTTGATGATCGTATGCGTCCTTTGAGACCCCTGTTGATATAAAAGAGACCCCAGGTCTATAGCTTACTTTTTACTGTCCTTGACTCAGAAGTTACCTATTGCATCACTTCCTTTAGGGCTCCGGCCCTAAAGGAAGGGCCGGTCATTGTAGGATATTTGAATGCCCTCTTTCATAGATATGACACCACCAACACTGGGGCGTGGCAACAATTTTCCATATCCATATTGGGGGGAGGGGGGTGCTTGAGGACAGTAGGGGTACACCAGACCAAAATAGGAAGCTTGCAATGGGCATTTCAATCACCAGAAATAGTCAATACACACTCAGGGGGAGGAATGACCCCTCGCACATGATATCTTAATGAATTATTTCAAAAAACCCTGCCTCGTTAAATCAATGAGCTTGATGTTTTGCTTTCACGAATATGTTATAGGCTGTGTCACTACCAAATATGTCCGTGCGTATCTAGTGACGTAACTAGCCGTAGCCACCAGACAGTGATTAAAGAAAATGAGTCACGCTGATTTAAAAAGTAACTTATTAATTACAAGTCTTTACTGTGGAAAATTGAAAGATATGGGGGCAGTCGATGACAATCACCATAGCAACCATGACAGTCACGTGACGTGGACGCAGGCCCATTGAAAAGAATAGGCCAAAAAAACTCAGGCATGTCACATGTTTAGAGCCGTTATTGTAATGCGTTTTCTGCTGTGGGCAGTTTTACTACAATCTGGTGTGAGACTTGGTTTAAGGGACGTGGTTAGTTTCAGTTTTTGAGGGGGTCTGGTGAAAACATTTGATGAATCGGATTGTTGTCTTGACGAATCCTGCGCAGCCCGCCCCCCCTTCTGAAGTCAAAATAATCTCCCGATTGAATTGGTTTAATATTGAATTATTTAAATTTTTTATTATTTATAAATAAATATACAATTATTTAGTTATAATATTATAAGTAAGCCATGTAGCTATTATCATTTAAATGCAGCCTCAGATGGTTCACAACTAGACCGTCTCGTTGTCTCTTTATACGCTTTTTAAGTTAATTATATTTAAATGATATACCCATGTAGCCTTTATTTTCTTGGCGTTATTATTACATCCTTTCTCGTTACATTGATATAAATTATTGTTATAACGAGATCTGTATTTGACCATTGACCATCCTCTCGGAAATTATTGATGGTATGGCACTATATTCCTATTCTCGCCCACCCATCTTGAATTGAATAGACCACTATCGTTGCATCGAGGAGGTCTGGTCTCCGTATATAATTAATAAATAAATAAAAATATGTATGTATGTATACATATATATATATATTTATTTATTTATTATATGCGGAGACCACCAGATCTGCTCGAAGCAACAAAATTAATAAATAAATACACATATATATACACATAGGCCTACATATTTATACATATTCATTATTTTGTTGTATATATATATTTATTTATTATATACGGAGACCATCAGACCTCCTTGAAGCAATGAAAATGGTCTATTAAATAAAAGATGGGTGCATGGGCGAGAATAGTGCCATACATATATATATATATGGTCATTTCACAGATCCCTGTGAGACCAGGTTTACTCGGTCTTTGAAACGGGGATCTGTGTGTGCCACGGAATATGGGTGTCATCAATTTGCATTGGAGCAAAATCCGTTGGCATATCAATTTGTCGAATAATTAAAAAAATATTGCTCTACTTCTATCCGATGAAATCCTATTTAGTTGATGTGCGATTTGAACCGGTTGGGCTCAGGTAATGTGTGATTGCTGTAAACACTTATTAACAGATCTGTATGATGATTATGATTTTCTATATTTATGTAAATCTGGATTTGAATATTCAGTGCCTACCTATCCACCGCACGTCACTGCAGCAGAGTATTACAGGTGATCACCTGCAGGAAAAAACATTCAAGTAATAGCTTTCCTCCTCTGGCTTATTCCCTCTCGGAGCTCAGCAAAGAGGCTATTGTGATAAACAAGAGCGAGTTGAGCTTCCAGACCAAAAGGTGTGCAAGATTAGAGGCAAGGAATAGCATTAGGCTGGAGTGGCTCTGAGGGCTTCTTCCCCGTATAAATAATTCTTAGTCAAAAGACCATATTTACATGAAGAGATATTGTGGCTGAGTATGCAGAGAATGAGGCTGACAGAAAATGTCTGTAATCATTCTCTCACTGCCACATTGCTGTTTGCAAGAGGCGGACAAAGGGATCAGACAGAAGAGGGAGAGAGCAAGTGGTGCGAGTGCCCCTTTATTTAGTGACTGGTGTCTGAGGCACTGAGGCCACGCCAGTCCGCGGGACATCGGAACATCGGAACATCGTGATTACTTTTTTCCCTTTTTTACGACCAGGAGTTGGCAACACAAAGACGAGATTAGCACAGAGGCCGTGCTACTTTTGTTTGTCCGACGCCGGGACTTCAACCAGTTTGTGTGTGATGCTCATCGTGAGCAACAAGGTCAGCTCGTGTGTCCATCATTCGCACAAACACAGCAGAGCCCCCTGCCGGCCCCAGATGCAACCATGCCATCGGGGGGGGGGGGAAGGCGGGGGCGGGGGTATGAGCGGTAGGGGCACACGTCGCTCAGAGCTGTCAGTCAACATGGGTGGATGGCTAGGGCAGGGCATGAGTCCCTGTTGTCCCCGTGATGAGTCGATGGGGACATGCGCTCCATGACGGCCCACCCCAAGCTCAAGGGGAAGTGTGTCATCGTGTTGAACTCTGCCTTATTATGGGATGTGAAATAGAGGGGAGAAGGAGATTGCGCAGCAAATGGAACATTTGCCAGGGTCGACGGCAGGTAAAGATGAACAAAACGTGAAATAAAATGTGGGAGGAGTCAAGACAACACCCTGCCAGAAGTCTGCGATGGGGAACGGTTGGAAATAACGATAGGAAGAGAAACGAAACAAAGATATATCAAAACACTCTAAATAAGATAATGAGCCAAGCCATTTTTTCACACTTTTGGGCTTTCTCTATGAAGTTTCTAGTCCGTAGTGTCGTTATTCAGTTAACAGCCATACGCAGGCCTTGTGGTCAATCCTCTCTACCTTCTGATGAGTAGCATTTCTCCCAGAGGCTAGCCACACCTGCAGCATACAACAACAAGGAACCAAAACCAGAGACATGAAATCTAGACTTAACAAAGGAGCAATCATTTTCCGTTACCATGCAAAAGACTGATTAGGGTCCGGACGCTGGCTCAATCCTACTCTGTTGGCATGACAACCGGTCAGAATGTGGGAACCTTTGCCCACCAACCCAAGCCGCTTGAACGGTTACTATCGCAATGCTCTTGTGCTAAAGCCCAAGTTCCAAAGTGGCTCGGCAACTTTCATTACGTGTACCGGGTACATTCCAACCAAAACAAGGTACAATATAACATAAAGCTTTTAAATATGTGACCTTCGAGCACTAATCAGTCAAAGGGATAAGATTAAACACGTTGACAATGGGTAGTGGGGTTCAAACATATCTGATCTCAGAGTTAATACTGCCACTTGAACTGCTTGATAAAAGCGTCCTCATTAGCTCCACGATAGGATCAGGCCGCTGCTGCACAGCGCTTCAAATAACCCAGGCCCGGCTTTCCAGTTCAACGATTCACGAGAATACTGGATCCTCGCTCGGCGGAGCCCAAGAAGATGCCGTGATGGTAAACACGTCAGAAAGAAGGAGGAAAAACAACCAAAGAGGAGAGGGGGAGATGACTTCTTTCTTTATCATCCAGGGAACAGAGAGCCGTCTGGCTGCGGAGAAGCCTTTTCACACATGAGCAGACATTGCTGGCAGATGCATACTGCTCTATATTTATGGATGTATATATAAATATATCTATCTGTGGCTGGAATCTGGATATGAGAAGATGGCAGGGCTGGGCTGAGCTACTGCCGCCGGCGACGGTGAGCTAAAAATAGACGGGGAGCCGGTGGGCAACTGTCGCCTCCTCGGTCTCCACTGGATGTGATTAGCTCTCTCTCTCTCTCTCTCTCTCTCTCTCTCCGTTTCAGCCTCTCTCGATCCCTCGTCTCTTTTCCTCCCTCCCCGCCTCCCAATCTTTCTTTCTCAATATCTCCTTCTCCATCTCTCCCTCCCTCTCCCTCCCTCCGTCTCCCCATCTCTCCATCCCTCCCTCCTTCCCTCGCATCTCTTTCCCTCCCTCTATATATATTTATTCATCTCTGTTGCCATCTCTCCTTCTCTGTCTTTATCTTTCTCCCACTCTGTCCCTTCCTCTCCTTTTCATTATCTGCACCCCCTTGCTCTCCTTTCCTCTCTGGTTTATCTCTGTTCACCCTCTCCTTTATCATTGATAGAAAACTGCTTACTTAGAACTTTCACTGAGCGGTGGCCAGATGAATCAATTCACAGAGTTGCATTATTTGCCCCCTCAAAAAGATTGAACCACGCAATGGAGTTGACCGTAAAAAAATGGTGTCTGCGTCTGTGTGCCTTATCAGCGAGACCCGCAGACACGAGCCACCATTTTAAGACAAAATAACTGTCAAGGTAAACTAATGAGCATTACATTTATAAATGACATCGGTTGTGTAGTCGCGCGTGCGTTTGGGTGTGCGTGTGTGCAATCTCAAAGGCCAATAGAAAGCGTTCTTGAGATCCTGCGTGTTCTTGAGATCCATACACAATCTTATTATTTCTCCATCCTCCACATCCTCCCATGTGAACTGTATTTCTGTCCGCCTTCTGCCAACCTGGGGGACCCGCGTGTTTCAAACGGCCCCCTCACCCACCGCGGCCAGAGCCAATCTGTGCTCCAAGTGGAAGTAATAGCACGGCACTCACACCCCGCCAGATGTTTGCGGTGGTGAAGATAATGGTGTGAGGGGTGGGGTCTCCGGAGGCCCCCGGCACTCTTTCAATGTCACAGCTTCCCTTAGAACGCGGCCCTGATGCCGTCTGTCCTGGGGAGATACCGGGTCCCCGTCCCTGGCTGGACCAGGCTCTCCGTGAAGACCACCACGTCGGTGAGTGAGTCTGACATTTTTCTTTCAAGCGCCTGGGAATTCAACTGAGACACCTTCCCGGTGCGTTGGGGGGTCAGGGATGATTTAGGGCACTTGCCGTCCTGCCGTCCTGACGCACACACACACACACAAAACCCCCGCGGCATAGCGAATGAAGGCACTTGACACGTGACACGAAAACAAAATAACGGTGGGCGGCTTTGGGTGGGGGGGGAAATCAGGTTGTGATCTTCATTTGTATTCATCGTGCCCCCCCGGGGGTTTCAGTTCAACCCTTGTACGTCTACTGAGGAGGAATGAATCATTAGTAGTGAATATCCCTACCACTCTGGTGTGGTCACCGGTACGGGTCCCTGCGGCTCCTTTCTAATTTGAGAGAGCCCCGCTTCTTACCTCCTGCCAATCGACGTCAACGTACGAAAAACGTGCCCAGACGTCCGACGAACAGGCCGACGGAGAACGCAAATCCCAGACTGACGGCGTCAACGGTTTGCTTTTCTTGGTCTTGTTTTTTTCGCGGAATCAAGAGGCAACACTGCAGCCTGCGATTGGCTTACAACCCACGTTTGAAGCGGTACTCTCCTTTATTAACTAATAACAAAAAACCAATGGGAATGTCATTTGTGCAGAATGTCAAAGATGGTCTTGCGTCGGTCGAGGTCCGTGTGTGCGGCTTGTCCGCAGATGTCGCCTTAGGCGTGTTTTGTTTGGAAAGCCGGGACAAACGGCGAGAACACATGTTCTATAAAAGCCCAATAAAGACCATCTAACTCAGACCCGAAGCCAAATACCGGGAGACCCATCCATATAAATCCTTGATTTGTCAGAGTGACAGCTTCGTTCAAAAAGGCTCTCGCTCGCACAGAGACACACACAAATGTGGGATCTTTATAGATATTAATATCCAATTTCTCAGGGACTCCCACAGTCCGAGTTGGCGGCATGGCAGCACACATGTCCAGTAAGTGCTCTAATGAACGCGGCAAGATGGATCAAATAAGCGGTCGTAGTAATAATACAAGGGTTCACCTTGTCGGGGCATATTGAGACTTTCTTTGTATTTGATTTTGGACCTTGCAAAGACAGCCCTGTAAATGGGCGTTATTACCAGGAAACTTTTAACTCTAAATATATAAGATGGATGCTCCAATGTGTTTTCTATGCTGTGATGTTGACAATTAAACAAAATGGGATCACATTTTGATCTCATATGGACTCTTATATTGTCAAGCCTCTGGGTCTTGTGTTTCGAAGACTAACATTTAGCTTCGACATTTGGTGCACAAGGAAGCAGTGTTTGGAGTGGGATGGGCACAGCGTACAGATGGCGTGTGGGTTAAAGAGGCAATCACAATGCAGAGAGGATGAGTCACGGATGGCCAGACTCCAACTTCTATTTACTACAGTAGAGGCCAGTCTGAGCAACCTTCCTGCTTGACAAAAACACAACAAAAAAAACAAAGCGGTTCACGGCTGGGCCCTCTTTTCAAGACCCTGAAAGGAACCAAAGGTAGTTGGCTCTGCGGCGTGATCGCCGTCGTAGAGTTTCTCTTTTCCTCGAGGCATAATCTGCTGTGATCCACCGTGCTGTCGGTCAGCGGGTTTTGTCAGGAGCTCACACGCTCGTTGAAATTGCAAGCAGGTCCGCAGCCATATCATACGGAGGAGCGCAGCCATGCAGGGAACACAGGCCTTAGGTACATGTATTAGGGAGGAGAGGTCTGCGGGGGTTAAGGACCAGGGTCCAGTTGCACCAGCAGAACGTAAGGTCCCACTTAGGCTACGTTGAACTGAAATCACCCAAACGTTCGACTTTACACTCTACTAAAAAAATAGCAGTTGCACCAAGCAGATAGTTTCAACGTAACACTAAGTTATAACTTATCTTTTACACCTCCCCTCTAGCTGGTGTAAGTTCCATACTAACGATAAAGAACCGTTAAAAGAAAAAAACGTAAAAAGATTTCAACACTAACGCAGGGTAAAGATGGCTATTCGTTTTGAGCAATGGGAAGAGGATTTTCAATGCGATTTGCGCCGGGAACGGATTGTCCGTGACCGTATCGATCCATTTCTTTATTATGATGATGTTGAATTATATGCGCGATTTCGGTTTTGCCGGGCGGAATATTATATTTATTTATTTATTATAAAATCCGCCATCAAATAGCTTAACCTCACGCCTATACCGTCCAAGCAAATTTTAGAGAATAAATGACTGAAACTGTTTTGTTTGCCCTCTCATTTGGGTGCTAACGCGTCTTCACTCGGGTAAGGTGGAAACTTGCCGGTATTTCCTGTTTACATTGTTATCTGTCAATGATTGGCTTGAAATTATCTAAACGTCATTAAAAGCGACACTGGTACACTTTATGCACTACTAGTAACGTTAACTTACAACTTAAGTTATGGTGGTGCAACCAAAATTTAGAACACCTTTAGTTTGACACTAGCTACGTCGAGCGTAGGGTTAAGGCTGACTTTACACCCGAACTTATGATCGGCTTTACGTTCTGCTGGTGCAACCGACTGCGGATACTGGCTAATGCACCCCCCCCCCCCCACACACACACACACACCTCCTTCTTTTGACAATGAATACAAGGCTACATTGTGGAACCCTTACCCAATATGTACTGTAGATATATTATTAAAACATGTGCAAACAAATTCACATAAAAATAGGGCTAAGTAAACAAAGCTTGCACCAATGCTTTTCATAAATCCCCAGTCTGTGAGCAGAGGCTAAACGTTGGCAGGTTCCATACCCAAGTATTTTCAGTTCTGTTTGCTTGTTTACCTCTTAGATCTACCTCACTGGTCAGGCTCACACTGCTTAAGCCCTGGCTGCCGGGCTTTGATTCATACGTTCTCCATCATAAAGATGATTATCGATCCTCTGCATATGGAAGCCTCATGACATTCAACAACGGAAAAAAGTAATAACAAAACTATCTGAGTCTCAACTATCACTAAAGGCATTAGTCAACCTGGTCTTTTCACTAGCTAAATGAAAAGTCCCTTTAACACCATCCCACCACATCGCCATAGGTCAGCCATATGCTATCCAACGTACTGAGACCTGGTGTGTGTGTGTGTGTGCGTGCGTGCGTGCGTGCGTGCGTGCGTGCGTGCGTGCGTGCGTGCGTGTGGTGGTGCAAGTGGACATCATGAGGATGGAAGGCATGGAGTGCGATGCCAAAGGTTGTTGAAGCAGTTCATTGAATCCCCGTGTGGGTTCAGGGCAGCGGTGGCTCTGCCCTGCAGCTCTGACGCCGACGCCCACAATGGATGAGTCACGGCAGACGGCGTGGCCCGACCTGGATCCACGGCGCAGCCCCCACCCCCCCCCCCGTGAACCCAGTGAGTTCATGCAGGGGTCTCTGCGCAGTACTCGTGCGCGCCCCACCTCAATCATCCCCACCCCCCTTCCTTCTGCTCCCCCCTGGATGGTGCTAATCTATTTGGCGTCTCTCTCGGGGTCGGTGGGCAGCAGGCAGGGGGGCTCGTAAGTAAGGTGCCAGTAAGGTAAGAGCCCAGAGACCGAGCCTCTGCTCCCCATTGACGTCTGATTTCGGTGGGGGGGCGCGCTGCCCGGGACGTTGGAATTGTCTGCGCTCTTTTTTTGCGTTTTTTTGTTGAGGCGAAAACAAGAGGCGGATGCGTTCCCTGACGATGCTTTTGTTGAATGACCGCTAACCTGTAGCGACACGTTAGCAACGCGTTAATGCCCCTTTGAAGCATTAATAAAGTAGCATGAAATAATGAAGTCAGACTGTTTTTAGCATTGGTAAAGTATGGTTCCTAAATGTATTTAATAAAAATGTCTAGGAGTCATTCGTAAACAATTCAGATTCAGTTATCAATTATTAATAAGATAATGATGAATGGTTTTATAAGATCATTCATAAAGCAGAAGTTGATGAGGTGAACGTTTTAAAACTGATAAAAATGCTTTATCCACAAAGATGAGATTCTTGACGTTTAATGTTGCTATTAACCATTAGGTATCTTGTACTAGCTAAACTGAAGGGAGGAGTACGTATGCTTTACTACTTATTATCTATTAATTACTTGATACTATTGCAATGGTACTTGAGCTACAGCTTTTAAATGTAATAATTGCTTAATGGGGCATAGATAGTCCACACTTTGGATGAGCTCACACAAAAGACTATTGGATGCTTTCTAACTACCTAAATTGATCCAGCCTTTACATGTAATTTACAAATGCCTACTAAAGCAAAAATAGTCCTCACATTAGATGTAAGCTCTAACAAAAGACCTCATTCATGCTTTCCAACCACCTGAGCAAATAATGAATTGCAGCAATATTTGTCTGTTTATAAAGCATAATTAACACATTGTAAATAGTTTTTATATTAATGAGGAATTCACTATTTACTTCTTCTTTATTATAACTATGTATGCTTTACTAAAGATGCTCAACTACTTTTCTAGTGATTAATTTTGATCTACTAATACTTTAAAGTTGCAATCATTCAAAAATTCTACCAAATACATTTTTCCATTTGGGGAAAGCTCTGTAGGGGAACATCTTTTAACCAAAGGCCACTTAACTAAACTAAACTTCTTTGTCATGGCTTTACCATTACTGCAACTTGTACTTGTACCTGCTAGTAATATGACATATGGCTCTGTCTTTCCAAGACCATGAATCGATGCATTAGATACAAATCTTCGCCAAACCTCATAATATGTAAAGCTGAAAACATTTGTATGCAAAACTGCCTAACACTACGCTATAACTAAGTTAACTATCTAGCAATGGGATTAGCATGGGACACCCACACACCCACCCACCCACCCACCCACACACCCACACACCCACACACACACACACACACACACACACACACACACACACACCCACAAAACCTAAGGGGAATACGTCTGTCGATAATGAAAACAAAACAAATAGACTTGCACATGCTCAAAATTAAACAATCTGAAAATAAAAACAAGAGCTCCAGAGCATAGAAGAGGAAGTAGCAGAAAATGAACCTCCTTTAAGGTCAAACACATATATGGTGGAGTGAAATCAACCTAACGGGGCCTTGTAAGAGGCGAGTGTGTACCAGGACGGCTTGCCTCCAGGGTAAGGTGCGTCTTTACCTTGATGTGACTGTACTCCGTCTTGCCGCCCTCTGTACCACCGGACTTCTCTGCGCGGGGTTTCAGGACGTGACGCAGCGGGCTGGAGATGGGCAGTCCGGTCACGCTGATCCCGTCTGGAAGCACATTAGGACAACACCATGTCGTCAGCGTAGAACAAGCACAGACGCACGTAGGCCGCACACAGAGCAGCCTCCAATTAGCCTGTGCATAAACACAGACGACGGGTAGAATCGAAATGTTCCGGGCGTTGTCGGAGAAGGACATCCAAGTGGAAAACATCACCAAGAAAAGGACAAAACAAAGTTTTAAAATGTGGCGTTTTAAATCCACATTTTAAACTAAATGCTGAATTCATTATGAAATACATTTTTCTTGAGCCTCCTCATACAAGGATAATGATGCAATCCAATGCCTGACATCATATGGTAAACAAATGAAGACATGTGTGTGTCTGTGGATGCAGCCAGCGGAACAGAGGCACCAGGGCCTTGAATCCATAAGCCACACATTCAAGCATTGAAAGCTATGTCTCCTCTGGGCATGGAAGGTGGGTATTTTTCATTGTTTTTGTTGTTTTGTTTTCGATGCAGCATAACCAGAAAATATCCTATTTCTTGAACGGCAGAAACATGAAAGGGGTAGGATTAGGTGACTCCGATTTTGCCTTTAATGCAACATAACAGGCAACCTGCCAATCTCCTGACCAATTCACAAATGCATATTAGCCTGGAACCTCTCAGTTCTTTTTTTGAATTCAAAGGGGGCGTTATCAACGACTGCAGCCCAAACTGCCCTCCGGATGCAATCGGATAGACCTACACCCAATAAGAGCAACAAAACTAGTGACACATCAGCAGCAGCCATCTTGGCTAAAATGCC
Source organism: Gadus chalcogrammus (assembly GCF_026213295.1). Taxonomy (NCBI): domain Eukaryota; kingdom Metazoa; phylum Chordata; class Actinopteri; order Gadiformes; family Gadidae; genus Gadus; species Gadus chalcogrammus. The sequence continues at coordinate 17,323,741 of NC_079433.1, read as the reverse complement.
TCCAGGGCGCTCCTCTGTCCCTTGGTTGTGTTTGGCCCGACCCGGTGCAGGTCTGCGGGAAATCAGTCTGACCCTTCAGACAGATTTCAAGCAGACCTGCACTGGGGGTGCCAGAGGGTTGAGGGGTGCCAGACGCATATGCCAGAGCTCATAAAACATGAGCTAGCAGATCTGTCTGGTATCCAGGCCAGGTGATTTTTGAGCTGGTATCATTGCATTTTACAAAGTAATTTCTTCATCAGAGCAATTCATAATGAATAATGTTGATTCAAATCCACTTGTTGAATCCGATTCATTTTTGGTTTTTCTGGGCTCCCAAAACAGTAACAGTTGGAAGCGAAGATTAAATACAACACTTAAAGTAGCTTCACCATTGTCTGGCTGCCAAGGAATACCAATCCGGCTTTCCAAAGGGCTAGCCTGTTGTACCTAGCTTAAAGGGTAAAGACAGAAACTTCAGGTTGTGCGATACCGTGGCGTTCATCAGACAGTAATTCGGACACCATCTGTGTTTGGGAGGTGTTGACATCCCGTCCCATAACCTCTGACTGGGGAGGACATCCCTCCCCAGTATATTTTATATGTTTACATCAGTATTTGTTTAGTTTAAGTGGTGGTCAGGCTGGATTACTCATTGAGGGATGAACCAGTTTGGGAATAAATCAATGAAGCAGAGGCTGTTGTCAATGTTTCACGTACGCAGCTTTCATTTAGCCTTATTGTGTCTCCCTCTCTGCCTCCCTCAGAATGTCAACATCCCAATTAAGGCTGATGGATAGACCCGTTAAGTCTTGCAGAGATAAAATAAAAAGGGGGTCAGCCACTTAAATAGCTTGCATTAGGGATGTGCTCATCCATGGACGATTCAAGCAGCCTCCACTGGACTCACGGTTTGGGTAAGACTTCAGGCCTGGAGCCATTTCAGAACCACGCTTTGAAACGTTGACCAAGGACGGGGTAATCAAGCCACCGGCACAGCAGCAGAAACCTCTGTTGACACGCTGTTCATTGCAACAATGGTCAATCCCTTATGGGCTTAAATTGGCAGTGCTTCCTGATTGATAGTGGTCTTCGACCTCCCAAAGTTCACCCACACTACGTTACTCCTTTGCACCATGCACTGGCTCCCATTGGCTGCCCGACTCCGCTTCAGTCAACGGTTCTAGCCCCCAGTGCTGCCAACATCTCATTCTCCGCCTTTCTACATCGGGCACATGCTCAAACCGTACACACAAGCCCATCCACCACGTGCCATGACGGCCAGGCGGCTTGCTACTCCCTCAGTATTTGGGAACCGTAGCAGCCGCTCAACAAATTCTCAATTGTTGGTTGTCCTGGCTCCACAATGGTGGGACGAGCTCACCGCTAACCTCAGGACAGCTGACACCCGTCTGTCAATGCGGGCTGAGAACTCATCTGTTCCGACTGCATCTTGGCTCATACAAAAATTACAACAAAAAAGAAAGGCTCCTTCTCTTGTTTCTATATTGTATAAAATTAAAAGCAGGTGCTATGCTTATTCGATGAATAATGTACACTAACGATTCTTGCACTTTTGGGGTAAGTTGATTTGGACAAAAGTGTCAGCTAAATAAATGTCATGTAATGATAATGACGTTAGGTGTCAGTGATGTCACTGGCATTGACTTAATGAAATAATCTGCGTGCCAACAGAAGAGTACCGTGTGTTTGTGGTTCAACACCGCGTTGCCTTTCAACAACAACCTGTGCGGCCTGTGAAACGCAGAGACTGCGAATCCACTGTCACGTTTGATGTACAGAACAAGAAGCTGTGCTGGCTCTAATTCCCTGGACCGACGGGCATATAGATCAGTGTGAGTGAATGTGTTTGAAACCTCAGTCGGGCAGGGGGCGAGCCGGAGAGGATGAAGAGCATCATTGGGCTCTTATCTGGTGGGGGCGAGTGGCCCAGCCATGAAGAGCTCCCACACGCCCACGCACGCACGCACGCACGCACGCACGCACGCACGCACGCACGCACACGCACACGCACACGCACACGCACACGCACACGCACACACACACACACACACACACACACACACACACACACAGGGGGGGGGGGGGGCTCTTCTTGACACCAGCAATCCTATGATTGTGAACAGTACACTCTGCCATCATTCAGTGTAATAGTATTCATAGGGAAAACAATACCTGGAGGAGAGATGCTACGATGAGATGGGATGAGAAGAACTTGGGTTGAGAATTTGGACAACTACTGGTCACCACCATGATGTGCAGGGTGTGGGGACATACAGTGGCGTTTAACATGCCTTACAACGTTGACACAACATTACTTTACATATGTGAAGTGATGTGGTAGCCAAGTTGATTGAAAAGAAAATAAATTTTCTATCCACACTTTGAGTGTTAAGAGGCCAGCGTGGGGGGGGGGGCATATAAAGGACAAAAATAAATAAAAAATCCCGGCCAACCACGGGTAAAAATAATCCCGCAGGCAACAGAGTGCATCTCGAAACTATTAGCTCTGGAAATTTTAATTAGCTAATAAAAGGTAGCGGCACTCGGTATCTCGCTGCACACAGGACTCTGGCCTCGCGACGCAGCCCCACAATGGGGCTTCAGTCCAATAAGCCCACCCGCATACGAACACCTTATTAATGGTTTGGTACCATGGGGTTAAAGCCCCAGATAGCATCACAATGAGTTGAAGCAGCTCTGGGTTGCGGGCAAGTCCTGCCACTCTTTTTTCCTTCAGGGAAAGGGGGGCTGGGGGGGGGCTGGGGAGGGGGGCTGGTGGTTGGCTGGGCATAGGTCTTATCTGCTTAATTCAGGGCCCCCTGATTACGGTGGTGCTAATTAGAATATTGCACCGCTTAGATGACCCGGTGAGTTGCGGTGTCACGGACCACCGCAAGATATGCAGTCCTCCTGTTTGTTTACTTCCACACACTCACACACACACACGCACACACACACACACACACACACAAAAGTAAACAGGCAGCTCCATGCGGACGCACACAGACTTTCCACAAAGCTGTTCATATTGATCCCTCATTAATATTTACCAAGACCCAGTGTCAGGCTTTGTGCAGTACAATCGTTTGAGTGAGGCGAGTCGAGAGAGAGGGGGGACGGACGGACGCAAAGGAAGAGCAAGGAGGATTCACACAACACACAGGAACACTCAAAGGAAAGAGAGAGAGATGGAGAGGAGAGAAGAGCACAGTAACACAGGAAGAAAGGCTTGGCCATATATATACATATATTTTTTCTTTTTTTTCATGGTTCTGAATTAAAAAGAGGAACTGCACCCAATTTGACGGAAAGGCGCGAGAATGGGGGCGAATGTGTTTAGCATGAAAAGGGCCATCAGGGTGAAAACGAGGAAATTCTCGCACACAAACATCACACGTCCCCAAGCATATGGAAGGGGCTTGTGTGTCCTCACACATCCTACTCTACCATACAGAGGCTAGGTTTAAACACACATGCACACCAGTGTTCCCCCCAAAAAATGTTTCCAGCCGAACTATGTGAAGTGCACTATGTTGATGCTGATGTTTGCGTGTGGCGCACATTGTTGATGTGTGCGTGTTGATGTGTGGGTGTAGCGCACATCGCGTGTGCACAGAGAGGTTTTAGTCTGCACGGGGCAAGATGTGTGCACACACTTTGCTGGTGTGTGCGTGCAGTGCGCATTCTTGATGTGCGCGTGCACGGGGCAGATGTGTGCGAGCACAGGAATTATATAACAACAGATCATAGGAACACAGAGCATGTGAGAGCACGGTGTACGCAAACCCTATCTTATTAGTATAAATGCTTCATTAATGAACCGCCGTCTGAGGTTTAAAATGCAATTGTTTCTGGTTCACACAATCAAATATGTAGGCTAGTAGCCATTCATGAGATAACGAGACCTACAGTAGCTGCGTATTTTATTATTCTACATCAGATAGCTCCTTTTACACATAGTTCTTGGTCAATTACTAGGATAGCCTTTCAGGCACCGCAAGATATTTCACTATTCAGGCATTCAGCTACGTTCTGTAAAACTCTCGTCTTGCGTCACACATGGCATAGCAATGCCGGAATATGGGCCAAGAGACAGTCTTGCAGACAGTGGGAACTGGGAAGGCAAAACTTGTGGACTGTTGGCTTCCCGTTAAAACATCTTACGTCCTGTTACGCTACGACGGATGGCATCTTTTGCGTGCCACTCCCGGCAATGCCGGGACAATAATGACTATGAAACAATTGAGAAGGATTCAGTAACGGTCACTTATGATGTATCTGCTTTTAAATAAAACAAATAGCATTTGCCCAAGTATAAAGGAAAAACAAAATATATATATACACAAACAGTTATATATTCAGTATATTTATATATAAATCGGCATGACTGATTGCAGCGGCGCGTAATCAAGCGGCTGGATGCATATAGGGGACACACATATACTACATGCATTCCTCTTTACTTACACATACTACTATATATGTATGTAAATAATTAAGGACCGCAACATCCAATGAACTGTGAATAGGCTGATCCCGATTCCTTCCCTCCGTACACTACAAACATCAGTCTAAGTATAACTCGGCGTGATGATTATCCCAAATGCCCGGTGAAAAATGTTTGCTGCAGTTGTTTATTGACTCCATCAATGCGGCCGATGAAGATAGGCAGTAAAACGGGCTTTCAGAGTGTCTCACTGACTAACAGCGCCAGCATTGAAACGGTCCACATTCAACCTTAAAATGAGCAAGACGGAAACAAATTGCGCTTGTGTCATAGGAATGAATGTCATTTTCCCAGGCGCACTGACATTGAAATGTTGTGTGACTGAAAAGTAAGCTAAGCTGCGTGTTCACCGCAGAGGAGAGGGGGGGGGGAGGGGGGTGGGGCATGCAGTTTGAACACAGGACGGATAGCATCGGATCTAACGATGATGGATGAAGGATGTGCAACACATGGTTAACAATGTGTCTGGTGGAGTGTGTATGTGACAGTGTGTATGTGTGTCTGGTGAGTGTGTGTCTGTGACAGAGAGTGTGTATGTGTGTCTGGTGAGTGTGTGTCAGTGACAGAGAGAGTGTGTATGTGTGTCTGGTGAGTGTGTGTCTGTGACAGAGAGTGTATGTGTGTGGTGAGTGTGTGTCTGTGTCACAGCTTATGCGCGGGCATGTGTGCGTGTGCGCGCGCGTGTGCGTGCGTGTATACGTCTGTATGTGTGTGTTTAAGTGACACAGCTTATGCCCTTGTGTGTGTGTGTGTGTCTGTGTATGTGCGCTTGTGCGTGTAAGTGACACAGCTTATGCGCGTGCCGGTGAGCGTCCCTGTGTGTGCGTGTGCGCGTGCTGGGTACGTTTCCACGTGACCCCGCCCCCGGCTCACCGTCGTTGAGCTCCTGCAGCAGGCTCTCCTGGCCGGAGAAGTCCAGCTTGACCCGCACGCCCACCGCCACCGCCACCGATTGGCCGGGCTTCAGGGGCAGCTGAGAGTCCGCCTCCGCCAGGTCCCAGCTCAGAAACTCCCCGTACATCTTATCTGCAAAACACAATAGCAACACACAAGGAATGAACCAAACACGCATGAGGAGGGAGACGACACCAGAGCAGCAGACGGGTCCCCCATCAAAGCGGGCGTTGGGATGGAGCGAGGGAGTCGAGGGAGGGACAGAGGGAGGTAATGGAGCATCACAGGCGTACACACTCAGGGGAGGGCTGCCTTCATCTCACGACGAGAGAACATTACATGATGCACGCCTTCCTCCAAGAAGGGCGGCAGCACTAACACTGGCACACATCGCGGACGACAGGTGTGTTGGTCAGAACACACCTGGTGAGGAGGGAGGGGGGATAGGAGGTGGGGTGGTGGTGAGGAGGGAGGGGGGGGTGGTGGTGAGGAGGGGGTGGTGGTGAGAAGGGAGGGGGGAAAGAGGGGCTGTGGAGGAGGGAGGGGGGACAGGAGGAGGAGGAAGGGGGGAGAAGGAGGGGGGGGCAGGAGGGGGGGGTGGTGTTGAGGAGGGGGGGGGGGGAGGAGGGGGTGAGGAGGAGGGAGGGGGCGGAGCAGGAGCCGTGGCGTAGCACAGCTGCTCGCACATCCCAGATGTTAATATGGCGCCTTTAACGCCACTTCTACGGCAATCAGCCCCCTGGGCCGGTGCAAATTGCGAAAGCTAACCTGTTGATCGGTCACCCACCAAGAAGTGTTGTTGTGGTGCTTTTTTTCTCCTCTTTTCATTCCATTTATTTTCCCTCTATGCTGAAGAATTGAAGTGTAAATTACACCCTCAATCCCGACCACCTGAGTCTCATGACTCAGCTGCATCCAGGCCGAGCCGGGGGAACATCAAATGAATGATACATCAACTGCATCAACCTGCCCCGCTGCCTACGCAGGTGTGGGGGGGGGTGTATGCCGGCCCAATGGTTTTCCTTATGGGGGTGATATCATGCTTTTCCGACTTTTCCCTTTGCCCGTTATATGACGCATGTAAACATGTTCTCTTCTCCTAATCTAGAAAAATCTGAGCCATGTATTTGCGTGAAACAGCACGTTTGCGTACAAACTTCATTTTGCGTGCTGACCAATCACAGCAGACTTTGCAACTCGGGAAGTGGGCCTTAAAGCCACACGCTACAAAACAGAACGTTTTTGAAAGACGCTGAAATTGGTTTTGCAGATATGAACAGTATGAGAATCATAAGGGGTATTTCTAACATACAGACATGTAGCCCTATTCTAATAATACTCCCAAATGCAATACTTAACCCAAAAAAAGCATGATATGGGATCTTTAATGTATCAGCCCCATGATGAGAATACAAAGATAAAGAGAGAGACCAACACTGGTATTTACTAAAGACTACTAAAGACTACTAAAGACAAAAACATGACTCTAAACATGTATAAATGATGGCGTTCTATAGATTGAATAAAACGAGGGTAGGGGCGCAGGCGGGCACTGACCACAGAGGGGGAGGGAAAGCAAAGGCCCTGGGCGAACAGGTGTAGGAGAAATGTGACAATTACAGCTGTGATGGCTCGCATACAACTCCTTTCTGGTTGTAGTGATTTTGTATGGTGGGCATTTAACATGGATATGTGTGTCCTCGAATAAAGCCTCATAAAAACCCCACCTGAGTAACACCGGCGTGTAGGGAGCCAGCCACCTCGTAATAGCTACACAAACAGCACAAATTCCCCCCAAATGGATCAAAGATTAAAAATTCAGCAAGCTTGCCAATTCCATTTTAAGCCTCAGTCACAAACTAATTAGGGCCGTGAGCGGAGCCAATTGACACAATCAATACAGTGGGCTCCGATTGGCTCTCATTGTTTGCCTCCACCCAACACACGTGCATTAGTGAATTCCGCTTTCTGCACCACACACTTAGGTTCACAGAAAAGAACACAACACAACACAACGGCGACAACATCAGAAGTCAACTCTTGGACACAGGCCAAGGGAAATCACCCTGACGCATTGCTGTCACTTGTACGCCGCTAATCTAGGTGGACTAAATCCTTTTGCTTGTAGCCAGAATTGTGTATTTTGGTTGACATTCTTCATAATATCTCTTTGGCGTTAACTCTGAGAAGATCCCCTGTCTGAGAGTGAGCAAGACATCACTGAGGCAGTTATAAATAATTCATAAGAAATACATCTACTAATCCAAGCATATTGCTCCTATATATATATATACACACACATGTATAAACACACGTCATTTTCTGGATTTAACAAAACACCACCTGTCATCATTGTGAAAACCGTGGTTTGATGTCCATCATTGCATGCTGATGTGTTCGGGAGCTGTTTTGGACCAAAGGGATACAATTTCTTCAATAGAAGCAACCTAAACCATTAGCATTGAAAAGCCCCGATAACACAGAACCCTGAAATCGTATGATAATCACGAGTCAAAATGTTCAGCCACATTGTTGTTAATAGTGTAATTGCCAGTCGAGAAAGCAATCAATCCAAATATTACCAGCCATCTGAGTAACACTGTCGATTCTGGCTACATCCACTGCCCCCTGTTGACCACTGTGGGAAAGTGCAATGTTCCTCTGCTACCAAACCGAAAAAGAGAGAGTGCGCACACGCACATATCCCCTTTTTTGAAGACAGATGTCATACAGAAATATCATTGTTTGCTTTGGCACAGACGCCCTCCTATTACCGCCCTTCATCTTTTATTCATCCTCTTCCCAGACAGAGAGAAGACCGAGGGCAGGCAGGGAGCCATGGCAGACACACACTAGCATGGAGGAAAGGCCAGAGGAGTCCGTTTTATGTCCTGGAGGCAGGTAAGGGCAACGGGTCAGCGTAATTAAGGAGTAAGGCCCCATGATGGTGAACACACCCAGATGGTATGAAGCGGGCCATATCCTCATGGAAATTGGGGCATTCGGTTTTTCTGTCACATTTTTCCACGATAAAAGAGGATCAGAGGGACTGGAGGTGTTGTAGAGTTGTATGTATATGTATGTATATATATATATATACACACACACACACACACACACACACACACACACACACACACAGGTGCATCTCTATCAATTATTATTAATAATTATTATTGTGGAAAAAATATATAAATCTATAATTCCATTTAAAATGTGAAACTCATATTATATCAATTGAACACACCCAAAGTGAGATATTTCAAGCCTTTATTGGAATTAATCTTGATGATTATGGCTTACAGCTCAAAAATTCAGTATCTCAGAAAATGTGAATATTGTGAAAAAGTTCTATATTGTAGACTCAAGGTGTCACTCTCAAATCCGCTAATCACCTCTACTGGGTAAGGTTTCCTGAGCCCTTCAATGGTCCTTCAGTCTGGTTCAGCAGGCTTCACCATCATGGGAAGACTGCTGACTTGACACTTGTGCAGAAGACCCTCATTGACACCCTCCACAAGTAGCCTAGGCATCAAAAGGTCATCGCTAAAGAAGCTGGCTGTTCACAGAGAACTCTATACAAGCATATTTATAGGAAGTTGGAAGGAGAAAGTTTGGTAGAAAAAGGTGCACAAGCAACAGGGATAACCGCTGCCCTGAGAGGATTGTCAAGCAAAGGCCATTCAAAATGTGTGGACAAGGAGTGGACTGAGGCATGTATGTATGTGGTCTGGTCAAGAGGAAGATGAGAGACAAGAGACCAAACAATGCAGACCAGCTGAAGGCCGTTATCGAAGCAACCTTAACAGAGGCAGGGCCAAAGGCCGATCGACTCCATGCCACTCTGCATTGATGCGGTAATTCATGAAAGGAGCCCCAACCAAGGGCTGTGTGCATATGCAAGAACATACTTTTCAGAAGGACGAAAATATTATTTTACTGGTCTTAGGTAATATTCTAAATTTCCGAGGCACTGAATTTCGGGTTTTCATGAGCTGTAAGCCATAGTCATCACGATTAAATCAAACAAAGGCTTGAAATATTCATTTTGTTGGAATGCATCCAAATAATGTACCAGTGCAACAATAACATCCTGCCCTGTCCTCCTATGGAGCTCCTAAGATATAGAATAATGTAAGCTACTAAAGTACTAAATTGATCCGTGAGGGGGAATTCAACATCAGTGGTCAAAGTGCAGAGCAGTTTGCAGTGAAAAGTAACCATGCAAAGAAATGTTGGCTACCAAAGGAAAATGCACCTTAGGGAATAATAAGGAATAATAGAAAAACATATACAAATGTACTAAATTAGCTAAGAATATAACTATTCATTTAACAATTCATTCATCGAGTCATGGTAACAGGAGGTCAGGAAAATATACAAGTATGTTAACAACAAGCAAACCCGTGCTGTGTAGCTCTTTGGAAGTTAAAATGCACGACCTTGTGTGAGCTGTCACCCTTTCGCCCCGGCACTGAGGTATATTCTGCGGGACACTGAAGGAGCCGGTCGTTCTGTACAGTCAACAGTCAGAACACTGTGGGCTTCATTCGGTGCATGCTAATAAGCGTCAGAGACGCAGAAGCGGCATTATATCTGTGGAGCAGAAAGGAGCACGTACCAATTTGTGCTAATTATCGGCCTCTCAAAGAGCTGCTATTTCAAAGTTGACTCATGTGCGGGCGGCTGTCCCTGCAGTTACTGTGCTGAGCGGCCACAGGCCCAGCAGATGCACTGGTCTCCAAACAATGCGTTCACACTCGAGCAAGGCTAGGCTACCGTCCAATCGTCATTGATCTCTGGTACTGAGTAAAACATACATCGACCTACGACTCTTAACGGGCGTAAAGTTATGTATGTCTTCTGTCTCTTATAGAGCTCTTTTCTTTAAAGTGGGGGAGCTGGGTAATGTAGTGTTCAGGGTGTTGGACTTCCAGCCGGGATGTACTGGGTTGTATCCCCCTTGTCCATCTTGAACGAGATGCCCAACTGCTACCTGCTCCCTGGTATTAACACCGTGTTTCTGAATTCACGGTAAGACGTTTTGGATACTAGCAACTTGCAGGGAACATCACCTTCATCCAACGAATCTCAACCAATCCAAGCCCAGGAATAACTTTAGGTTGTGCTTAGCTGCGGCGAGACCATCCCCCTCTGGTTAGGAACACGGTTGGTCAGAGAGGACCGGTCTCTCCAACATCGGAAACTGTTGCATTGGTCCAACCAATAAAGTGTACCGGGGGGAGAATCACATTTATATTAATGCAACTAAAATGTGTTTCAATATCAAACAATGAGTCAGGTTATCATAAACATTCAAACCAGCAGTATTATTTGTACCTGGTAGTGAGCATTAACAATCCCATAAGCACCATTTAATTTGAAAAGGCCCTAGCCAACTAAAATATTTCATCAAAATCCGCATTCGGTGCAGAGGAGAGGGCCGGACTGTATGTTACAGATAAAATGATCCCCATTGGTTGTAGAAGTCCAAGATAGCATCAGACAGCTTTAAAGAATGTCATAGCCAAGCGCTAACAGATTTGTACTAATATTGTCTAATACTGTGCTGTCATCACCGTACACGATTCTATTGTTTTGTGTGTAAAATTGTCACAGTCCCTGCCTTTACCACCTAAGCAACCTGTTGCAAATGTATTTCGCCAATGTTGTTTGGTACCCTGCTAGTGTGGCAACCAAACAATGTGCTAACTGACCTCCCCCTTACCTACAAGTACATTTATATCTGGGTCTTCCACTCGGTTGTTGCAATGACTCAGAGTTCAGTACCATTGACCAGTAGGCACGTTTATATGCATCAAGATTCTTATGGTGCTTTGCATTGACCATTGATGGTTAAACCTGGGTGTCTAAAGGTGGGACATGATGCTGATCAAATGACTAACATTTCCAGTAGACTGATATATAAAAGGAAAATTGCAAACGTATGGAATTATAAGTCTGATTTTTATTTGACAGATGCCATTTTCTACTTTTTTTGTTCGTGTACACTTTTGGCATGGATCCTACTCACTGTTTAAAATAGTTGGAGGCCTGGAGACCTGAGACCCAGACTCAAGTTAAACTAGTCGCAAAAACCACGAGTCACAACAAGTGAGACTTCACTTTCTCTCGGGAGAGCAAAAAAAAATGTTGTCCGATTCTAAGGGCTGTGATAAATGATAATTGTATGCATTGCTACTTTGTTGCAATATTATTCGTAAAAACAAAGCTATTTGTAAAAATATCCCTGCTATCTGCATTTCTACTAGCGTTGCCTAACCAGGTGTAGATAACTGGGATGACAAGCTAAAGTAGAGGCTAGTGGCGACTAAGCCTGCTTTGCATTGCAAACATTAAAACAGCCAGCAAGAAAAAATCCATCAAGGAATAGGAAATGCGGAGTTGACGTCAACCTGTGTTGAATGCTGTGGTTAACTGACTGAATGTCTAGAGGGTTCTACATTGCTCCTGTATCACAAGATAGGGCCAAAGGAAACGTAGGTTCACATTTACTTTAAGCATAGGATCCAACTGATATGGGGAGTGGCAAACTTCAACAATAGCTTTGATTGCGTTCCGTACATTAAGTATATCTAGTAGGCTGGTCGCTGCCATAATTACAGGAGCTGATCCGTTTTCTTCATGATTACATTTTGAGGCTCCCCGACTTTGACTCATTCTCAAATCCTTTCTTCACATGAAGCCCAAAGCATGGAGGAATGTTTCGGGCCTCATATTTGTAGCGTGACAACCTAGAACAAGAACAATTTACAATGGAGCAAAGCACATGTGGCGCAAATAACGCGCCCTTAAAGGACTTATATTTCCGTACTTTATCTTTTTATGTTCTTTTTATGTTCTTTTCACTTTCAATAAAACCATAAAGAGTGTCTACGAGGACGTATCAGATGTACTTTTTAGTAAATGTCCACTGTTTTATTTGAGCTGGATGACGATGAAAACAAACATTGCCCTAAAAGCATATCAATATAAGCAAACCATTACAGCTTCAATATCCCAAGTTTGAGAGGATGTTTGGTGTAGTTCTTTGTTTTTAATTGTCAAAAATAAAAGCCCAAAGAAATTGGAGATGACAAGGGAGACAAACAATGCATCCCAGTAAGCCAATAACAAGTCAGACGGTTGCTGCACAGGAGTGCTAGCTCGGTTTGTGACCGAGAGTCAACTAGTGTGTGAAAGACCTGCTAATAAAAGCAAGCTAGCTGCAAGGCTGTTTCTACATGTACTGTCAGTTCTCTCAGTGTCTGATGGTTTATGTTCCATATCTAGCTGGAATTTCCAATGGTTTATGACGGTCTTCTAATTTCTATATTTTTAGAGTTTCCCATCAAAGCGAGAAAAACAAACTCACAAACTAACATTTCAAAATCGAAGACGGGTGCAAACCTTTAATTGTCTTTTGAAATTAAGTGTTAAAACAACGCTCCTTTCGCTCTGTGCCATTGTTATATCATCCGTCACTAAAAAGCTCAAATAATCCAATATCCTCTCGTAACAAGGAATGTAAATCTACTGAACATGCAAGTCTCATCGTAAGCCACAAAACAACTTATTAACGTTAGTTGAAGTGGTTCACTATCCAGGCACAACCAAAAAAGGAGAAGCAGCAAATTAAACCACCTCCAGTGAAACAGACAGCCGCAAAGCCCCCCCCCCCCCATGCACCACCGCATCCAGAAGAAAGCTGATGTGACATTAAATGGCCTTCAAAAGGTCTCGGGGCTCAGCAGTGGTACACAGTAATTGCCCGCCGGCGGCTCTTTCTTCGGGTGGTAATGAAGCGCTGTGTAAGAGCTCTCCTAGGGAAATGGCAGAGGATACTACATCTCCGTTTATTCCCGGCTACAGGTCTTCCGAGTCACGTGATTAATAACGCAGTTTCCATGCATCAGTCTCCAGTCCAACTGAAGAAAGAGAGAAGCACCGGCTCCGACGGCGGAGGTGTTCAGACGTTAGTGTCTAGGCGGCCCGCCTCTCATACCAAAGCCTCGCGGCCATCACCCCGCAGCCCTTCTATAACAAACCGTGGCGACCCGGGGGTGTGGATTACTGACGGTCTGCCTGCTGACGGATGGTATGCACCTGCTTCGTTCATCTCATTGGCTCGGCAACAGTTGGTAGCGAACCTCGACGGACCTTTCCAAAAAGACACCAGACGCCACGACTAATGCATCGTCCTGACAACCGGGCCGATGTATAGTTAGAATTAAAGTAGGGAAACTAGACATTATGTCATGGTTCTAAAGCAGGCGCCTTATCAACTGAAATAGAGATTAGGGTTTCTGCTCAGACCAGCTGCGATCAATGCCGTACAATTCCCTACATCATACGGATAGTGGCGCGAAACCAATACACCACATGATTGTGTTACTTCTATACAGATTAATTAGCACGGGAACAACCTCCCATACTGTGCAGCATGATAAGCCCGCTAAGTTATGCGCCGGATGCTGTGTTTCCGTTTTGCTCTTGCTTTGAATGAATTAAAAACAAGTGAATTGCGATGTATCCCAGATAACACGACACGAGGCAAACTGCGACATCAAGGAGAAGAATGGTACTATCTGTGTAATGATCCCAACGCATGACACAAAATCAGTTGGAATGATTTATGGTGCAGGGACTAGAAATGGTCCAATACACAGCCACAATTATAGACGCATTACCATAACAGCAGTCTTCTTCCAACCTTACTCCTACTTACTTTAAGAACAACAACAAGGTGTCTGTTAGGAAATCCCTTTTGTACACAGGGGTTAGGGCTATTTTCGAAATATATTGCGGTAATCCTCTTCTTTGACCGGCAAAGCCTTCTGTGTCTATCCAATACTGGTTTGTATTTTGTTCCCACACCAATACAAGTACAATGATGGTTTAAATGTGAAATTTTATGCTTGACATTTGAACCTTTTTACTAATTAAAAACCTGTTCTGCCAGACATCCTTTTAAGCCGCTCAAGAAAACCTTAATTGCTCTCTGCCGCAGTTCTCAAAGGTGGTCTTTGTTGACCGGAAGTTCAGTTGCTAAACTTCGGGCAGACCCCAAGTGTTACATTAAATTGACAAAATTCCTAAATTTCGATAACTACACTTGGTTGATACTAGAAGTGGGCGTGGCAACATTCCCCATGGTCACCAGTAGGTGTTCATTGGTCAGTTATTTAAGCATGCTCTTAAACCTGCATCATGAACATTTTCCCAATAGGAACCTCTAGTGGCTTGAGTTGTAGCTCCAGTTATAGCCACATCCTTTCCAGACCACAGTGACTGTCGTCAGGAGATTTTCCCATGGTGGTTTGCGGGGGTAAAAGTGGACCAGAATAAAACGATTTATACAGAAGAATTCCCTGCTTGGATTGACTTGTGAATGGCTGCGTTTTATTCTTCAGAAACTTAACAGAGTAAAACACTCTGGAGTAAAAAAAAAAGTAGGAAAGTAACAATGAAAATGTAGCATTATGTACAGGATGATTGCTGTAGTATTGTTGAAGAACTAATTGACTAAATTAAGTTCATACATCCCTGTATACAAAATGCTCATGCTCAAAAGTATTTATCTGTCAAATGTTACTTTGAAGGAAGCACAGATGGTTATTTGTTCATGCGCGTACATGCAAAAGGTGAGGTGGGATCAGTATTGCACCTCCACTGTTACTTTCGCCGGAGGGGTGCACGTTTGATCGTAGAAGTCAACCAGTGAAACACACAGAGTGACTATGTGAACCAACTGGTGAATGGGAAAACACGCTGTCAGAGACATATTGCCTCGGCCAGGTGGGGGAAATGGGGCGTGGCAGATAGAGATAGAGAGAAAAAGACAGAGAGAGACCGAGAGACCGAGAGAGACTTTGACAGACAGACTGCAGAGATCTAAAGTGCCGAGCAGGTGTTGAACAAAGGGATTGAAAACAAGGCAGGGGGCCAAGGTCGCGTGCAGGTGAGGAAGCAGATGAAGAACAAACAATGGGCTCAGGAAACCCCTGTGACGCGGAGCAGGAGAGGGAGGAGAGGCGAGGGGGGGTGGGGGACTGTGGACAGCCCCAGCAGGGAGATGGAGAGGTCCACCAAAAACCGCCTCCGCCTCAAGCGCTTTACCTTGCACAGACACAACACGTCGTTTTGTGACAAATGGTTTAGCCAAAAGGACTCGATGTGCACTTAAAGCTGCAGTACGTAAGATACTGGAGGGATACAAAGAGAGGGGGAGCACGATTTGGAAAGTAATTCACTACTAAAAGGAAAAAGCTCCCTCCATCTCTGCCCTTGGTTTCCCCGCCATTGAGAAGTGTCGCACTTCAGCCCCCTGTGATGGAGCTATGATAACGCAGGAGTATGATTGACAGGCAAGATGGAACCTCAATGGAATCAGGAAAGAAAGGCCCTGATTGGTCAGAAACCAGCTGGGTGCAGACTAAAATGTTTACAGTCTCCAAAAGTGGAATGTGCAGTCAACCAGAACAGATATGCTCACTGAGCATTTCACTCATTAATAACCGATGGCTGGCTACGGCATTTCTTACAGATAACACTATTCCCACCTACAGCATCTTCAACCGCAATGTCACTGCTCGTGCTCTGCCATGGATGAGATAAAAGCCTCCGTGTCACACCCTAAAAGGGGGTCAGTGAGGCCTGTACCTTTGGTGTTGACCATCTTGGAGGTGAGCTCCAGGCTCTGGATGTCCTCGGTGCCGATGTTCTCCAGGGTGATGGTCAGCTGCTGGGTCTCCCCGTTGAACAGCTGCAGGGACACGCGGCTGGACAGCTCCTCCTTGGACAGCGGCGCCAGCACGTTCACCGACCTGGAGCGAGGTCAGTGTGGAGGTGGAGGATCACTGGCTGTGGGTCAGGAGGGCAGCCGTTGATCTTGGCTTTCATTGACCAATCTGCTGCATGACTTGACAGCAGGACAACCAGCTTGTATATCTATGTTTGTTATCAATGTTTTTAGGCAGCATTTAATATTATTATTTGCTTTGTTTTGAGTTCTGGATTCATTTATACTAATATTCAGTTTAACTTAGAAAAACGCAAGGGCTTTTCCTTTTTGGATGCTTCATTCATTTAATGTCTTGATGAGCTGAAGGCCAAATAATGGCTTTACATCCCAATCCAGTGTGATGGAGCGTAAATGTATCGCTTATTGACAGTGTAATGGACATCAACGTCACTCAATTGCGCCAACAAATAAAACCAATGCTGGTGTGTAATGACCCCAATCATGGTCATACATCAGTGATTTTCAGTAATTATTTTTCGTATGATTCTGTGAGGTCTTGGATCATTAAAGGTCTGGAGTGCTGTGAACGGGGCCGAAATAGGGTTCATATTCGTCTCGGGGCAAAAACAACAATTTCTCTTTCTGCCCGTTGGTATAGGACTAAAGTCTTTTTTGGACAAGAAATTCAAGACTAGACTAGGTGCGATCACCTTGGTCCATTATAGACAGACCTTCATCACGATAACAACAGACTTACTCTTATAAATGACCAATAATAATTAATGTCAGGGCCTTGTTAAATTAAATGGGTAGTTCGGAATTTTGGACATAGGGCCAGATTCCCAAGTTAGCCTTGGTGTTCTTTATCATTGGAGACAGTTTTCAACACATTTCAGTCAGTCCTTCTAGTTGCAGAGTTCGCAATACTAGCCTGCTAATAAAACAGTCTTACCCACTCCACAGTACACCTGAGGTCAATCAATTATAACGCCGGACTATAGATGTAAATGTCTGTGTTGATAGAATAATGTTAGAAATAAAACTAACCTCGCATCGCATGAATCATCGCATTTTGAGGGACTATTTTCTCAGCAGCAGCGGAATTTAACCTAGGTATCAGTCCGCCGCTGCCGTAGCCTACTACCAGGAATATAACCTGCTGGGACACAACAAGTCCCTCAAAATGCTTGGTTTTATTTCTAACACTATTCTATCAACACAGACAATTACATCGACCGTCTGACGTTATAGTTGATTTGCCTCGGGTGTACTGTGGAGTGGGTAAGACTGTTTTATTAGCAGGCTAGTATTGCCCGTTGCCGTGCGCTAGCCTAGCATGAGCAAACTCTGCAATTAGAAGGACCGAATGAAATGCGTTGAAAACTGTCTCCAATGATAAAGAACACCAAGGCTAACTTGGGAATCTGGCCCTATGACCAAAATTCGGAACTACCCCTTTAACATCGGATCAGCAGCATTACATCAAAAGTGTTTACCCATCTGAAGTGCACCTGAAGGATCGCTGTGCTTATCCCACCGAGAGACACAGACCCTTCCTGTAGCTCTCTAATCCCCCCCCTCTAATCCCCATCATCATTGTTTATAGGCAGAATAAGCCACAATAATTTGAGTTGTTCTCTCTGTGTGGCCATGAATGTTATTCTTGCCATTGCTATTTTTACAACTTGGTGCTCATGGGATTGGGGAAAAAGGAAATGAGAAAGCCTGCGTAAAAGGGTAGGTGTCCATAAAAAGGTCTTCTCACCAACACCATGTGATGGAGACACAAAGGTTTAGATCCGTGGCCAAGGTATTGAGGTGCATTAAGCGTGGCGGGCTTTGAGTGATTGTGATAGTTAGAGTACCTCGTTCACTATACACTTAAGCAGGCGGCATATTTCTTGCGGAAAATGTTGCTTGACAAGGTTTCAAGAACATTACTTGATTGGGGAGAAAACAAACAAACACAAATTCAAAGCAGGTGTGGTTAATTGCGTTTATCTCCACAATCTGAACTCTGACCCCCCGTCTCCATGGATATTCCACTGTTCTCAGCGAATGGAGGGGTCAGTGACCAAACCGAAACTGCAGTGAGTATAAAACGTATACGCTGAGAAATGTGACGAGTTACGAAAAATTGTGAAAGACTGCTTTGTGATAAAGCACAATTTATCTTAATGAAAAAAAAAAAGTGACAGGGATGTGTATATTAATACAAATGTTCTCCAATGTGTAGAGATATCCCCAAGTACTTGCTACTGAAGTTGAAAACTCCAGTAGCACGTTAGCACAAATATGCCCTGGAAAATATGAGCTATATTTAGCCACTAATGATTTATTTGTCTACTCAAATGCCATTAATGATTAGGGTTGCTTGTGTGATCGGATTATGACTCAGGGCGTACATTAAAGGGAAACCGTCACGGTCGGCCATTTTATAATATCAGCTTCATACGTGTTGAACATCAAACATCATTTTAGTTTCTGGGAAGAAAAATCATAGAAAGTTTAACTTCTGATGTTATTGGTCCAGGAATTGCAACAGGCTAACCTTTCAAAACTTTTGATGTTCGCAGACCAAGATCTTTTTCATATGTTCATGTCAGAAAAGCATGACCATTTTCCTTTAACCTCCAGATCAGCATGAAAGTGGGAGAGGGGGACATGGGAGACATATTCTGACCGTGGGAGGGAGGTGGTGAGCTGGAGGCGAGGCAGCGAGGGCACCACCTCCACCAGACAGCCCCCGGTCTTCACGTTGGTCAGGCCCTCCAGGAGACAGTCGCTGTTCACCCCGAACACAGAGGTGTGGTAACCTGGGGGGGAGCAAAGTCACCTCAATACGTCTCCAAACTCTCCTCCGTAAGGATCCGCAACAAAGTCACCTCAACGGTGTACAAAAAATATATACACATTTGGTTCAAGTATTAAGTAGCTAATCAATTATAAGCAAATATCCATGTTTTCTCATTCACAAAGATCTTGTTAAACAGTGACCAAAGAATGAATGAAAAAACCTGTGCTTTGTTGTTCTTGGTTTGCCAGCAGTATAGCCTACGTTTCAAAATTAGAAATCATCTGAATTCCCTTTTCTCTCCGATCTAAAGAAATATCTGGCTCAACATTGTAGAATAGGACAACAGGTTGCAAAATAACTAAAAAGATTGTTTAACAAGCAATATTGAAATCAGTGTTTGAATAGGAGTGAATGTGCAGCCTGCAATTTTTTGATTTTGTCAGATTTGGCAATGAAAATAGTCTTTCCAAGAAAGGAAAACACCCACTTCTCCCTATAGGATTGCATCAAAATGGCCCCAAGGAGGCAAGCTGTTTAATATTTTCCCTACAGTGGCCAAGTTCACAAATCTTGTTGTATATACCAATTGTTGCTGGTAGGGAGTTGGACCACATTTAAGCGCGATAACTAGCTAACGTATCCTTAAAAGGTATAGAACATTATGTAACTTCGTCAGCTAGGGGATTTTCAATCAGCACAATTACAAAATGCTTAGTTTGACGACATCGTAAAGTTGTTATACCGTTACCGTACGCATTAGCTTGGTGGCTGGCATGAGCCACTTGTCATCGTCGCAAATCCTAGATACTACTAAGCTAGATCAATATTGAAGTTTCACATCGATAAATTAGATTGCTATTTTCAATGGGAAATGAGATATGCCACTGACAGGCAACCAAATTAAACACACGCCGTTACCTTGAATAAAACTACTGATTTGGGTATTTAACATTTCTGGAAACATTTTGGACAATGTAAGTGTACACAAATCAACAAATTATATATAACATAGGTGTAGTAATTATGAGATATTCAATACAGAAATGTAAAATAGTATACATTTAAGTTGTCTTTTATATAATATATGTTTTATTAATTAAGTATTATTGTAATATTTTATGCCAATATATAGTTTGATGCCAAGATATAAAATGTGGGATAAGTCGGTCAGCAAATAGACTTAGACTCCCACAGAGGCGTCATCATATTTGGGTGTCACTCATAACAACTCCTATGGCTCTGTCCCTTTAATCTAACAGGGCAGGGGTACAAGACTCATCTTCACTACCCCATTGTACTACCCACGCCCTTCTGCATAAGAGAAGTGGGCCCAAATGAGTGTTATGGGCGACACCAGTGTAAGTCCTGAGAGGATTGGCGTCAGCGACGGTCGGTCAGTCACGCTGCTTACCATTGACAGTAATGTTGCCCGAGGTGCGTGGGACACCGACCAGGGTCACTGGGTAGAGGCCAGACTCTGCAGGCAGGGAGAGGGCAGCTGGCAGGGACTCAAACTCCACCCCGGACGTCAGCAGACCCTGGTTCACAGATAGATAGATAGATAGATATATACTTTATTAATCCCGAGGGAAATTCAAGTAACCAGTAGCAGCATAAAACATACATAAGAACAGTGCAGATGGATGTGCAAAACTACAGACATAAATAAATATAAATAAATGAAATGTCCATTGGTACAGTCAGAGGGATTGAGAGATGCATACAATCAATGATCAATCCTTCAATTAAATCAACATCCAGTCTGCTTAATATACAGTAAATGGCATTAATTGCACCATGAAATTCAAGGGCCAACCCTGTGTACTTCAATGTGTACGCTCCCACCCAGGCTACAGCGAAACCCTTTAAAATCGATTTTTAACCAAAGTCAGTCATTTAAACTATTCATTTGTCGACCTTGGGAGACAGTGAACGAATAAATTCCATCTTAGGAATCTTGGGAAGCGGCGAATAACTACAAAGGCGATCATGAGGGGCTGCACGAGGATGTTTGTATTTACGGAATGAGAGAAATTCCCAAGGAGCATTTCCTATCAAAATTGATAAAAACAAAATTCAATAACGCTTACAATCTACCGGCCTTTGACTGAATCGCATTACAAAGTGAGAAGAGGCCAACAGTTTCAAAATGAGGAGCAAGTGGGATTAGAAACTTGTCAGCATGAACAGAGAGGTGGCACAACTTCAGTTAGAGCTAGGGTAGGCAATGTGGAGAACGCAACAAGAGGCAGACTCACAAGTCTCTAAACACATCGCTCAACTAAAGACTGAGGACAATCCTTCAGGTTTCGGTGCTCAAACTGGATGGGACAGTTCGAACGTTTCAAAAAGATATGCCTCAAGTCTTTAGGGCAGCCCATTATATCGGGGAGGTGATTTTCAGAATGAAAATCCATTTTCAATGTTTTGAAAAGCTCTCGTGGTGCTACAAAGTGATTTGCTGCGTCTCCAGTTCGGAGGAGAGATCCCGGGAAGAGTGTCATCCTCTGTAAGGAGTCATTTCCTGAATAATGGATTAATGTCGGGATTGTAAGAGAATTTCAACAAACGAAGAAGATGCTTCCTAAAATAGATGGCTTATCCTTGCTATAAAATTGAATTGATAGAATACAACTAAGTCTTTAATCGTATTCTATTCTACCTGAAACCTTCAAGCAAAAGCATTGTCCTAGAAATGGAAATGTGCAAGCAAGGGCAGATGTTGTCCCGTACTATCAACTAGTCCTCATTACAATTAATCATGACACCAAGAATACTAAATATTTCACCAAGAACACTAAATAAGACCTGTCACCGATGTTGCCAACGTCAGCGAGATGTATCTTTTAGACTGAGGTCCTTTATCAGAGGCCTGGTCCACACAGTGAGGGGAGGGACAGATGAAAATGTGCCACAGAAAGGAGATGGAACATGAGCCATGGTTAAACACACACACCCATCTTCCCCCTGATCTGAATACTGAGATCCACACAGCAGATTATCATACTCCTTTCCATTAGATGGGGATAACATGATTTGCGACTGTGTCTGTGTGTGTGTGTGTGTGTGTGTGTGTGTGTGTGTGTGTGTGTGTGTGTGTGTGTGTGTGTGTGTGTGTGTGTGTGTGTGTGTGTGTGTGTGTGTGTGTGTGTGTGTGTGTGTGTGTGTGTGCATGAGTGTTTGTTATTGTTAACTGGCACATGGCTGCCTATCTCTAATCACTGAGTGTATGATTCATCCTTTGGTTCCAATTTGAACTACGTTGCTGTATTTAATGTCACCTTCCGACAAACACCTCATAATGAATTAGATATGCAAACCGTTTTATATCAAATTCAAAGCTTTTTTCAATCATAGGTAATAATGTGCTTTTATTCTCTGTATCCATTCCCGTCAGAGGTTGTCCCTCAAAAATGTCATCTTGAAAGATGAAATAAATGTAATGTTTTCAGAATGATATGCAAAAGTCCATCTGATGATGGGCTTTGAGCGAGTGAGAGAGAGAGGTCCCCTGGTGTCTAAGGTGTGAGGGACAATGCCCTTGAGTTTGGTTTTCTATTGTCTATTATCCATAAGATAACATTCAAACTCATTCAAACAACTTAAAAATTGCCGATTGGACATAGTTTGTCTGAGTAATGAAGTTGTTTGAGCATAATAAATTAAAGTTGCTTCTTTGCATACAATGCAGTTGCACTTTGCCATTAGTCAGGGACCATGCATATTGTTTTACGATACAATTGTTTTGTTTGCATCAGCGTTTTTCCCAACACAAAATAAAACTCACAAATACCATTGAGCTCAGTGTGTGTGTGTGTGTGTGTGCAAGTGTGCATGGGCAATGTAAGCGTGCATGTTTCACACATTTGTGTGTGTGCGTGCATGCGTGTGTGAATGTGTGTATGTGTGTGCGTGTGGCAGGGCGGGTAGCATGACCATCAGCATTTTGCAGTCCGAGAGCGTGGAAACCATTACAGCGGGAGCCTAGCACTGACAGGCTGCTAATGTGACGCCTCCCGTTACGCAGAACAGCCCAAGCTGAAGATGGCTCGGAAACGTGAAAATTCTTGTCACTTCATGAGCGTATTTATAAACAAGGCAGCAGGAGGTGGATGGGGATTAACGTGCGATGACCGGCGTCCATGTTTACTTCAAAGAGTAGCTGGATGGGTTTCAGTGAGTGTGATTTTACATTGGTGTGGGTGCGAAGAAGAGGAAGAAGACAAATATGGGATGAGTAGTGACAGAATATTAATGGAGTGCAGCAGAGAGTTAAGGCCCAGCTATACGCAAAACTAAATCGAAAGACGTTGCACCCTGTCGAAATAGTCATGTATAGCCTATGCAAATATGCCGATTTAAGTATATCATGGCCTTCAGTGTTAACCTTCTTCTGCTAAGCACATGACATGATTGAGGACTCACTGCCGCTTCCTACAGGGCTGCGTTCACCGAGAATGGGGTTCTCAAACGTACTCATGGAAAAAAAAAAATTCAAAGTCATAGCATTAGCCAACTAGCACAGCAGTGTGCTAGTTGTTCCCCATTACAAGTTCACCATTACAACGTCTTTTAGGATTATTCCATCAAGACCGTCTGGATATTCTTGAGTTTTCAAAAACAAAAAAGCACCTTGAAGAGCTGCGTCTTTGCTTTTGAAGATATTTTCTTCTTTTAGCCATTTGGCTGTGGAGTTTATTCTTTCTCCAGAGCTGATCACTGTTTTTTTTTTACATACAAAGATCTTATCACTGCATCTTGTTTAGGTATCCAAGTCAATGTGGTGGATTTTAGATCTAACCACATTGCTTTACGATTCGGCATAAAAACTCCACGATTGCACAGAGATAACTTGATGAACGCATATGATTTGCGACTTTCAAGCAATTCTACAGCCGGAGAGTTTTAATGACCCTGATTCATATTCGGTCTCTAAATTAAAAGGAAATTAAGAGTATAGAGGCCTGGTTTTCACCGTCCTGCCTTGGAAGACAACGATCTCACGCACGTCACCCGAATTAGTAGAATATCCGTATGATGGATTGTTATTTTAATCTGTCGCCTGTATCTGCGTGGCCGGCTATCTGTCGTAGTTGGATATGAAGTGAGTTTCAAATCATAAAGCAAAGCGTTGAGATGGCTGATGGTTAGATGAAGTCCCTAATACAATCATAACTCAGTGCGATGAGACACCTGCACGTTGTGATTGGTCGTCCGTCAGGCGGTCCTCCATCAGGTGTGAATGCTGCCAGCGCTCACTTCACACTCAAGCAGAGACGCGTGAACACAGCGGAGGAACATAAAGAATACTTTATGTCGGATGGATTTTGGTGGAGACGTATATATTTTGTCATTTAAAAAAAGAAAACTTCTGCTTCTTAATTTGTGATTCACACCCTTACAAATGCACCGGGACGCAGGAAATGAAGTCTCTCACCTACCTCCATGCACAAGAAGGAAAAGAAAAACGTGTACAAAATAAAAGAGAGAGGCACTGCAGCACAATGTGTGAAACCATAAACAGTAATGACACTGCAGGGGGGATGGCGAGGTGGGTGGGGGTGATGTTTCCCGACCCATGCAATCACGACTGTATTAAAGTGTCAACAAAAAAGCTTTTAAAGAAGGGGGTCCTCAGATTAGGCTATCAAAGATAACCACCACACATTATCATTGGTGCCCTGCTGCAGAGCCTGGTGAAGTGGCGGAGAAAGGGAAGGTTTATGTTACAGAGGAGCCACTCCTCCGGCCGTCTGTAGTAAAGCTGTCTGCCGCTAACAGCCTGTACTTGATGGCCGCTGAAATCACTGCCTTGCAGATACATTAAGTAGGCAACAGCCCATTTGTAGCCTTGTCAAGGGGGTTCTTAGGGAGATGGCCACGGGACCGGCTGGATTTTCCATTGCTGGCTTTATTATTTTGTTTTGTGGGGGCTTTACTAACCATGTTCTCCACGCGCAGCTCGAACGGCATGGGGTTGTAGACCATGAGCTGCACCTCACACACGTCCCCCTGCACCCACTGGAAGTCTGCAGGAGAGGAACACAAACAGCAGGGTAGATAGGGCTTACAAAGTGACCAGCAGATCCCACTTAACGATACTGTTGGACCCGATGATGTCATATTATCGCAACAAGAAAACTGGTTGATTCTTCTGGAATTGATTGTGAATAAGGACAGTAATCTTTATAGTCCGTAAATTGTGATATTTGTTTTGAGTCGATTCTAACAGATCAAGGTTAATCATAAATAAATACAGGTTTCTTAAATCACATCACAGTTAATCACGATAAATACAGGTAGGTCCAAACATTTTTGTTAGGACACGTTTGTTACAATAAATACAATAATAACTGCACAGTAGAGACAACCACAATAGGCATGGTTCAGGTGGGAATTTAGCATTTGGTATGAAGTAACTTTGGTGACGTTCTTTGTTGCCTGAGCAGCACTAGAGCACCTTCCCGAAGGCAGTTTAAGGAAATCTTTAGAAAGGGGATAAACAGGGTCAGAAACACCAGCACTGTATATATACACTCCTTATTGCAGACTATTTTTGTTCTTGCCTATACCCTGCACACAATAAAACTTGGAACACTTTCAACAAGGTGTCTGTCTTGTTGAAGGTACAGACCCGGAAATGTTATCGCTTGTATCGTGTGTGGATCCAATTTCCTGATTAAATGCAAGCGCTGCATTGATTTTCTTTTTATGTATTCTGTTTTGGCTGTAAAACTTAAAAGTGCAGGTTCCTAAATATTGAAGCTCCGCTACTGCTTCAACACGCTGATCATTAATCAAAACAGATGGAGATTTATTACTGGTATGGCGAGTCTCCCACAAACCAGCTCCTCAGTTGTACTTTGGTAAGTAAAAAGGACGCTGTCTCCCATCACCTACTAAGCTCACCAATATTGCAGACGTATTCAGACTGAAGTACTTGGTTCCTCGTCTGCATAATACCGATTCGCAGCATGTCATCAGCATATGTATACAACTGTCCGGTTGAGTCCATCATTTGAATTTCATCAGTGTATATGGAAAAAAAACAGGTGAGGGCCCAATGCCTTCAAGTGCTGCTGCATTTTAGCTGTAGATCTTTACCAATCGTATTTATCAATGTCAACGTCGTGTCTCCAGTACCTAGGCCCTTCCTGTATGCAAATAGAGGTGTGACAAACCGTTCACTGGCCTTTCATACTTGAAATCTCCAAACATCAGGTCCCAAGATGATCAGAAGTTCCCCTTCCACACATACAACACAAGCCGCAACATACGTGTTCACACATACTAGAGATACTCTGTAAACTTTGGGCGAGGGGGTGGTATTAAAAAACAGTGCTTGCATTTCCCCCACCTTAACATTTCATAACACTGCACACAGAAATGGCATTTTAATGATAATAGCAGAGCAAGACATAAATGAACCGTAGAACCAAGCCATTATAGTCAGCTCAAGAAGACAAGTCCTCTGCATTTAATTTGCGCTCTGCAAACACATACATGTCCTTAAGAAGAACAAACGCCAATGTGGATTACTCCGGGCCAGGGTGACAGAAAAATAAAGTGAAATAATCCTCATTTGAATGGGAAGGTGCTGTGGTGGCTTATGGTGAAGGGTGATGTAACAGCCGTCGCTTCACAGAGTGAGATTAACTGAGCCGCCGGTGAAACAAAACGGTTCTGGGGGTTCGTGCTATGAAGCAGTCGGCTCGGAATTGCATTGTGGTTAATTCACTCCGACAGGTTGTTACGCTTGTGTCTTATGGCAATACTGTTGTCCAAGGCCTCAATAATTGGCGGTGCTGCGGGGGCGCTGATGGAGGGGAGCTGTGGATGTAAATTATGTAATTAAAAAGAAGAAGGACGCAAGTGACAAATAGGAGATATCTGAAGAAAAGCGAAGGAAAAAGGCACAAAAAACACCAAAACAGCTCCAGGTCTGATGGCGTGCCCCGGGTTCTCTCGCAGGGTGCCAATTAACAAGTGGAATGTTCCTCTGATGCCGGAACAGAAAAAAAAGACCTAATCTTTTGAGTCACGCTCCCCACACACACACACACACACACACACACACACACACACACACACACACACACTATCTTAGTGAGGCTTCAGATACACTGAAGAAACGTGAGGAAGAACATACTTTTTATACACTCGCCGGGGGAAAAACACTGAATAAACCACTAGACAAACACACAAACAAACAAACCTCACACGTCTCTAAACAGCTGAATGGTTAGCTAAACGCATGCTCCCGGTTAGCTTCCACTTTTCAGAAAAGGATAATTATTGTTCTGATGAAAGCTGTGATGATGCAAAAATGCAAAGGGCTGAGGGCATTGGTGGGGGAAAAATGCGGGAAATGTCGCAAACTGAATAATGCATAAATCGGTTTCCTATGTGACCTCAAGCCCCCCTGCCACCCAAACATACGCACAAGTGCATTCACTCCAACACAAAGCGTGACTCCTGGGCTGATTCATTAGCACATCTCATTAGGGGACTCGCACGAGAACGTCTCAGAGTTGTACATGGCATAATAACCAACAAGGACAAAGGAATAACCCAACTAAAGGAATAACCCAACTAAAATTACAAACTAGCAAGGCGGCCGATGGTTGTTCTTTCCTAATCACAACCTCGTCCGTCACGTGCGAGTGTGCATGTGTGTGTGTGGGTGCGTACTTCCAAACCTTACTGCTGTTATGAACACCTCTCACAACAATATGTCATAGTGTGTCACACTTTGCTAGACGGACACGAGTAAGCAGGAGACGAAGCAAAGCCCTTTCTGGAGGTTGGCTTGTCCAAGCTCTGTATACCTTGCTAGACATATGCTTCGATGGTAGACTATACTGCAGTCTGGCTGCACTGCTCACTGATTCAGAAAGGATGTCCAGGTGGGAACCCAACCTTTACTCACACACAGCAGCCTCCCCATGGAAAGAGTCTCAGGTCTATACGCAAGATAGCCGCACAAGGAACGCACCTGGAAATGTGCAATTACTGTGCTCTTAATTTGATTTGGCTCGATGAAACACTGTGGACCACCATGTGTCCCGTTAGGAGGCCTTTGAATAACAGCTGGGTATCTGTCAAGTTGTTGTATAACTTCCCCCCCTCCCCGTTTCCTTTGCACGTGTTCCTGAACACCAGCCTCTGCCCTGCGAGACTTTGATAAAGCCAGCCCTCTGCCGGTTAAAAGAAAAGAAACATTCTTACGAGCGCACAGCGGCCCATAAAAGCCCTACTCCCCTACTTCCGCAGCTAACGATAGCATGGTTTATATGGAGGGCTGCCAGAATGAGTGTAAAGCCTGCAGATGGGTGCGGTGACCCACCCGGCACTGAACGCCGGGAGCTAAAAGAAAACAATTAACTGTGAGGAGTTTGGGAAAGATCCACAGACGACTGGGTTCATCCGGAACAAATGAGAAACAAAGGGAAAGTTATTTTTTTCTTGCTGCTACGAGTGGTTCCCCTATCGAGCAGATGGATATCGAGGATCGAAGGTGGAGATATTAAATGAAAGCTCAATATCCAAGCTCCATTGACCACCCAATGAAACGGGCAGCGAGCTGCGCATCGTCCATTTGGTTTAGATGTCTCTTTACAACTTGCAGCCAGCGAATCCTGTTGCCCACCTGCACACTGCAGAGTAGTCGCTTTTTATGTTATAGGATATATACTGCTCAGCATATATACTGAACCCATAAGTAACGTCAATATCCGAGCAAGTCTGCATTTTCCTGCTACTAATATTGCAGGCACAGTGTATCATCATCTCACAGAACATAAAGTAAGACCCAACGTTTTCAGAGCCGCTGGTCTAATGTGATAGGCTAGCACAATTTGGAAAGATCTAAAATACAGCTTTCCGACCCACAGCTCGGAAGTTTCCCCCGACTGGATGTGTGCCGCCGTCTGCGTCCAGGGCTCCTCGGGACCTAAAACGTTTGTCAAGGTGCCCCTCTGAATCAGGACAGAACAATAAGGAACCGTCCCTTTGCAGTCAGCACTAGTTTGCTCTTTGATCACCCGAAACTTCAAATATTCTGTTGACGTACTCATACCTCCAACTATTCTGTTGGAAAAAGAATATCTCCTCACAACAGATGGCGTGCGGGAGTCGGGATGTCACGACGCCATGCTGACATGGTTATGTTTCTAGTATGGAATGATCAAGTACAAATATTTCCTTTGGATTACTAGCTGCCTAACGCTATTGGCTTTACAATGCAACAGCTTGAATTTGGATATTTGATTTAAAAAGAGCCTCTTCCCAAATTGGAAGAAAATGCAATGGACTAAAATTAACAACAGGACTGGGCGTTGAGCCTCAAATGCTGGAATTGCAACGAAGGAGGAAAAGAGAAACAGTTAAAGTGACAGAAATGTCTAGGCGGAACCCAAGCCCCCGGTCCACAGAGCAGGTGTCAAGGGCGAGGTACCGAGCTGTGCATGGGCTCACCGCAGCCAGGACTATTAATCTCAATGTCTTGATCAAACCTGGCCTTTGCTTTTTCCTCACACAGTCTCAGAGCAATTGCACAGAAAAAACAATCTCCCAATACAGAATGTGGGGTTTTATGGCTCAAGCATTAACATGAGTCATAGAGTATGATTGACAAAAAAGAACAGGTAAATAAATGTACAAGGGCACAAGACGCAAAATCACACACACACACACACACACACACACACACACACACACACACACACACACACACACACACACACACACACACACACACACACACACACACACACACACACACACACACACACACACACACACACACACACACACACACAGGCATATGTAGGCCAAGAAAAGTAGCTTGGATTGTCCCATCAGCAAAAAACCTACAGTGAAGCGAGTGATTTCTGCTCTGCCATAATACACCTGCACTTTGAGGGTGGAACTGTTATTTCGGCTCTGCTGTAAGATCAAGATCGGCAGCCTAAGACTCAGACACAGTGCACATATCACTGATTGCAGAGCATGGTGGCTAACCACCGGCTAGAATTTATTATCATTTAAGGGGATTTGTTTTCTACTCAGGGGAGGAAAGTTGAAAACGGAACCCCCACTTTTGACTCGTGGCCTCAGGCTATAACGCAGTGTGAAATCAACCCACGCATTGTTAAGCCAGTCTAATGAAATAAAATAAAAAAACTGAAAAAGGAAGTTGAACTTCTTTGCAACAAATATTAATAATCTCCATTCTATGCAAGTCTGAACAGAGGATGTAGAACAAAACTACCTGACGTTCATGAATAAGGAGGAAATGTGAAATGATTTTAAAGTGACGGACAACAGAAATCTGTTATTTTAATCTTATTATTTTATTTAATGTTAGCAAGTTGTGCATAAAAGGTGCAGTATATCAGGTTTAGTGGCATCTAGGGGTGTGAGGCTGAAACCAACTGAATCGTCAAGGCATGTCTGTCAATATGAGGAATGCACCCGAATGTGTGCAGCAGTTGGCACCACAGCACGACCAAAGACGAGCGTGACTGAGCAATCAATGAAGTCATCTTACGCTGCTGGTGCTACGAGCCGTTTACATAAGATACAAATATATTCATATTACCTATATTTATACTACCATATTTATTCATGTTGATTATATGCATAGTTTCTCAAAAAAATTGCACAATAAAAAAAAAATACTTTTCACGTTCATACTATTTCCGATGCCTCACTCTTTCTTGTAATATAAGGTTAAAGTACATATTTTAGCTTAATAAAACGAATGTATTTAACTAAGAAGGGCTACTAACATATGATTCCGATTTTTTTCTCATATACCATGAAATAATATCGATACCGTCCGGACAGTGGGAAATACTGTGATATAAATTGTATCTAATACCTCCCACCCCTAACCATGAGCCATCTGCCATGTCTCTGTGTGGATTTTAAGTATATCTGTATTTTTGGATGATTCTAAAAGACTTGGTGAAACACCGTACATTTCACACGTCATAGAGACGAAGACCTGAATCGGGATGGGCTGTGTGTGGTTTCCTGGATGAAGAAAGGCATGTGCTTTGAAACAAATCTGCAGAGATGATCAAAGGCCCCGAGATGAAGGCCCTGATGCCTCTGACTCAGCATGGCAACGTGTCCTCTGCTGACACCGCCCATCAGACACAACCGCAGCCTTTCACCCTACTCTAGTCGCTACTGAAATATGAAGCTGGAACCATGTCAGCCCGAGTTCAGAAGCCTATAAAACTTTCAAATGTACCCGTGTGGGCCAGGCACCAAACAAATAGTATTCTCTCATATGCTGAGGACCTCCAGTGTGTCGGGCGTAGGGATGGACCCAAACCGTTCAATTCTCACGGTACATTTCTGAGCAGTAAGATACCCAGTGCGGCACCCAGTGAAACCCGCATTACATCGAAGCTCTGCTGTAACCAGGTCAGACTCGGACCAAGAGTGTCAGAAAGCTACTGACGAACTCCACATACCGCCTACGTGATATTTTCAAGCATTATTCCAATTAAACATGGGTTTTAACCATATTCCAGAAATGACCTGCACCTTTTCAAATATTTAGGAGGTATTTTTCTTTTGTCACCAACTGGAACGTCAGCATCCCTCTGCCCACTTGTCACGAGACTAAGGGGCTATTATTTCTGCGCACACACACACACACACACACACACACACACACACACACACACACACACACACACACACACACACACACACACACACACACACACACACACACACACACACACACACACACA
The DNA here is from genome assembly GCF_026213295.1 of Gadus chalcogrammus. Classification (NCBI taxonomy): domain Eukaryota; kingdom Metazoa; phylum Chordata; class Actinopteri; order Gadiformes; family Gadidae; genus Gadus; species Gadus chalcogrammus. The sequence goes on along the minus strand of NC_079433.1, from coordinate 17,292,023 downwards.
CACACTTCTGCTTGAGGTCCTGTGAGTATACAAGAGGAAGCAGGTGCATGACGAGGCCCACAGACATGATTCACACAGACAGACACACACCCCCTTCCAGTGTACATGATGAATCCAAAAGTAATGGAGAGTGAAGCGAACACTCCTCTACTCTAGTGATTACGATTTATGGAAAAGACCTTCGATTCAATTGGATGACGAGGAAGGTTTGAGGCATGCATTAGATTAACGCCTGAGCCCCCTGGTTCCTGGTAATGGTTACGAGATTCACCTGAGGAAATACAACTAATTGGACTTTTCTGTTCCCAACTAGTTTACTTTCAAATGAATCAATAAAAAAAACAAAAATAATGAAAAAAGCTTCCTCTCAATTAAAACAAACAAATGGAATAATCTCAAAGAATCCAGATACATTTTATTCTGTAGCAAACAAGGCAAACAACTGTTAATCAGGGATTTAAACTATCAATCGATTTGCCTCAATGTGGTAAATCAGTTACAGCCAGCCATCTGTTCACTGATAGCACAAAGTATCAATCAAAGGGAAGCAACTTCTATTTTAGTTTGCCTACATTGGGAAAGGAACACAATGCGTGGTACGCTGTGATGCGGTGACTCACTTTCTGAGAAACAAATAAACAATCTGTCAGCTCACTGAATGCACAATAAAGTGTGTGTGTGTGGGTGTGCGTGCGTGTGTCTGTGTGTGCGTTTGTGTGTGCGTGTGCGTGTGCGTGCGTGTGTGTGTGCGCGTGTGCTCACCTATCTTCTTGCAGCGCTCCTCTCCGCGGTTGTGCATGATGATGGGTGAGTAGATGAAGGGGCTGGCGGTGGACATGTTCTGTCCCAGCAGGCCTTTCACCTTGTGGGGCCGCAGGCTGGCCGGCAGATCCAGAAGCTTCACCGACCTATTGGCGGGGAGAGGACATTATGGTGAGGGTGGAGGAGGGGGGGGGGAGTGATGCGGTAGAGGGGGGCCGAAATTGAGCAGAGCTCGTGAAGGATGTTGCTGCCGCTGTTGTACCACCGCTACGTCCAGACGGCTCCGGGGCTGAAGGTGTATCGAGTGGCCCATTCATCACCTGTAGGTGTGGGGGAGGCCATCCGTCTCCCCCCTGTTAGCGAGCAGCCGCGGAGGGGAGAGAGACAGGTGCCTCAGCCTCCTGGCACCCTCACTTGGTCAGGGCGGGCTAATAGGCTGCCCGCATCCCACCACTCTACCCCCCCCCCACCTGCTCTGCAACAAGATAGGTGAGCATACACTCACCCACTCACACACACGCATACATGCACTCACACACACACACACACCGACGCACGCACCTACACAGACAGACAGACAGACAGACAGACAGACAGACAGACAGACACCTGACTAAACACCTACGTAACATAGCGCATTCCATTTAAAGCGTGCGTCTGCAATTAAAACTTTACCGCAGATCAGTGATTAAAAAAGTGAATTCCATGCGATGGTTTTCGATTGGGGACCCCTTGTGGCCTCCTGCAAATCACACTAATGTCACTTCAGTAACCAGGGCCGCTTGGTGGCAAATTGAACAAGACAGATACTTTAGCTAGATATAAATATGTGATTTTCTAGGACATTGCAAATTTGTCCATTGCCACAACGCGCTGGTTTTGAGCTGATGAGTCATTGGAGTGTATTAATATGCCAATCAAAAATATGCTTTTGGCTTTGCCCAATAGAGTGGCTACCATGGTTAACCAGGGCTAAGGGACAAATCTATCATGACATTAGATTGTGCTTTTTGCAAATACAATTACTTTTACTGACACCTGCAGTTTGGAGCCATACATTTGACATAGATGGAGTGACATTTAGTATATATTTCTTAAATATTTGGAAATAGTGAATTAAGAAGTGTTAAGGGGGCAATAGATGATGTCCCTTTTGAAGTATCGATTGTGCCGTGTTGTGGTACGTTCTCCAACACTGATTCTTGATGAGGAGCATCCTTTTTTGAGCTGCTGTATCGGCCTGAATCACCCAACAGCAATCTTAGTTCTAACTTGATTCCAAACGCTAGGTAGTTGACATCGTGTGCTTCTTAACGCTAGCTGGGTGAAGGGCAGCGAGTGCTGAATGCAGATTTTGCCACAGAGTATAAATCCCAAAGCACACAGTGCTTACTTCTGTTCATATTTATAGCACAAGCAGAAAAATAAATAAAATCATGCGGTAACATGATTTGTTGGTATTTCTCAGCTCGTTTGTGCAGGACTCGAGAATACTTTGGACGTGATCATTCAAAGACTTTTGAGTTTGGTCTCTTAGCTTCACTAAGAAGGGGGCACTGGGAGGCACGCTCCTACCTGACGATGGGAAGCTTGGTGAAGGGGACGGGGGGGAGCTTGAGGCCGTCGGGCAGGGTGATGACCTCCATCCCTCCGGGACACTTGGAGGTATAGTTCTCCAGGCTCTGGGTCACTTCTTTCTTCTCTGTGGATGGTTAAATGAGAAATAAGAATTGGACAGCGTTATAAATGAGGCAACATGAAGCGCAATCGTCCAAATGCGCTGCATCTCAATCTCCTCCTTGAGGTTATTCACGTGTCTTGGGTCGGATCGTGTGGTTGCTGAGGTATCAACTCTCGCTGAAGTGACAATGTAAACTGGGATCAGCAAAGTCTAAAATGGCGCGGTTATAATCCGGCAATTAAAGACAAATTATGCCGCAGGGTATTCACATCCCAATCACTCACTCAGTGTGTGCTTTCCCTCAGCGCAACGCCCTCGACAGGGACAAACAGTCCAGAACAGATAATGATTCAAGTTATAATGACTCCCCTTTGAAAGGACAGAAGAATATTCATTTAAACTTTAGCCTGAGATGCGTATACCAAACTGTATTTTTGCACCTGTATATTTGCACACTTGACTGCTTTTTCATGATATTTCTTTATTTATCTATGATACTATGTACTGGCAGAGCTAGTATTTTGAACTGAAAAATCTAACTCTACGTTAACACATTGTGCTAAATGCAGGCAAAAAGAAAACGTATAATCCCGCAATAACTTGACTTCTATCCATCCCTTTTAACCATCTCTGAATGTTGTCGGTGGTACTGTCCTGCTGGTACCTGGAGTGACCCAGGATGTCTGGGAAAAACAACCACAAACTGGGAGCGCTGAAGTGCTGTGTGGGGCACAAACACAAGCCTGCTGCGCCGGTGACTGTGAGAGCAGGTTTGACACACAGTACATTACACAGGATGTTCTCTGCTCAGCACAAATGTCACAGTACCATCTGAAGGACAGATCTGCGATCGGCCTCCCAGCAGGTGCAGATTCCCTTCCTTTTCTCAAGCCAAGTGCAGAGTTGTGTTGGCTTAGCTCTCTGCTTCCAGATGGATAAGGGTGCGCTTTATGAAGAGAAGGACAATCTGTAAAGAACAGATAGTCCTTCCGATCACTGATTGAATAATAGTTTGTCTTTTAGGTTGCAGTTATGGGGCAACCTGCGCGTCTTTCTGCTCAACTCACTTCTATAGGGGTATGTCTGACATGTCTTTAGAGATAGCTTTTAAATCGATTATTTTTTTTATACAGACCAGGCGAGCATCCCCATCAGACAAACTAGGTGTTCCTACACAACAAAACGTTAAAATCTGAGCATACCTAAAAGTGGAGGCATATCGGATTGCAGGGAATCTGAATGAGCCTCATGTCCTCAAGTGTGATCGATCAAGAGAGTCGCTTGCCACCCATGTGCCGTTCCCGACGTCTCCTAAATGTGTCGTGGACCCCATTGTTTGTTGCAGAGTTCCCTTGGGTCTCTCGTTTCTCAGATAAACCTCACCGCATAAAAAAAGAAAGAAGATGTTTCCAAACTCATTCAACTAGAAAGGGCCAATCTCCTGACAGGCTGCAGGCTGATGGCATCCATGCGTCTTCAATAATTCCAGGTGTATGGACGGCATACTTTACAAAGGCTTGCCACGATCTTTTGAAAACATGAAAATGTGCTGTGCCGTAAAGGAGGAATGAAGCGTCAGTGTGTTCCTGCATCCTTGTTAAAAACCAAGGGAGACAGAAGTAGGCCCCGCTTCACAGCTCTTCCCGAAACCATTCGCTCTGTCCTGTCCATGCCACTTAGTTTTATATTTTTTAACAAACTTGGGGAGTGATGGTAGTCACCACTGGGAACTGTTAACCACAGTGAGTTAGCCACGTTTTATAAAAATGCATCAACTACCTTGAGTGCCTAAGGGCTGGAACAGCCCCCTGCCACTACCTGACCCACAGGCTGCCATTGCTGAGCACCATCAGTGATATTGCACACGCACGGACGCTCACTCACGCACGCACACACTGAACGACCTTCTCCATCAGATCATACCTCATCATTATTATTCTTTTTTTCAACCAATCAGAGCCAGTCATTTCAATAACGATGGATAGTGTCACAGCGATTACATGGCTGTTCCCTACAAAGCACACTTTTGAAGCCACGGTTGAAGACCTGACGTGACTTGAATGTTTTGTGACACTGTGTGCTCTCGCAAGACACAGAAAGAGAGGAACAGCACGCGAGCAAAAACATTCCCTCTTCTTGTTTCCAGGGGGAGAGCAATGTGCACGGCCCATTACACAGCACCCGCCACCAGCTCCCCGTTAAGAGACTGAAGGCTGGAGGTTGGTAAAGGTTAACGCAAGGCTTCCCCCCCCCCCCCCCCTCCCTTATTTCTAAGTCTGTACTTGATTTTCCCTGCTCGGCACGCAGGGTCATAGGTGAACTAAATCAATCGGTCAACTTTTGCCTGCTTGTTTATTAATTGATGTATCTGAGACGTCGAGGGCAGAACGTCTGTTGACGGAGGTGGGGAGAAAGGGGAGAGTGGGGATGCTGGTGCTACTGGAGCAAGATGGATGCTGGCAATGGGAGCAGTCCCCCCCCTCCCTCCTCAGAGCCTCTGCTGAGGAGTGTTCAATATTTTATACCACACGCTCCCTGATCCTACTTACTTACACACAAACATCTCTCTCTCTCTCTCTCTCTCTCTCTCTCTCTCTCTCTCTCTCTCTCTCTCTCTCTCTCTCTCTCTCTCTCTCTCTCTCTCTCTCTCTCTCTCTCTCTCTCTCTCTCTCTCTCTCTCTCTCTCTCTCTCTCTCTCTCTCTCTCTCTCTCTCTCATATGTGTGGCATGTCCTTGTGTCTGTTTATGTGCCTGTGGCCAACCAAGGATTATAATGGTCTCTATTGTCTAGCCAATGGACTGTCTGGCTGACCACCTTGGCAAAATAATACAACAATTTAACTACATTTCAGTCGCCCTTGTGCACGGAATATTTGGACGTTTAAACAAACCACTGTAGGGGAGGGGGGGGGGGGGAGTCCTCTTTGCTGTGGCCAATACACCACTGGATACAAGCTAAAAGATTGAGAATATCCCATCTGTTCCTACACCCATGATCAAGCCAGAGAGAATGTACCCAACACACATAACCAGGTAACCAAGCAACAAATGCAAACAAGACAAGCGACAAACTAATTGCTGCCGTCCGACAGGGTCATCGGCCCATGAGATGAACCCACCTTGATCCGACACGAAGTCCAGCATGGTCTGCAGCAGGAAGGACAGGTGGCGCACCGAGAGGGCCGGGTTCCCCATGCGGCGCGAGGCATACACCAGCTCGTGCAGGAGGCGCATCTGGACGGCCGCCCAGCCCCGGTGGGTCCCTGGAAGGGGGACGGCGAACATAATGATAAGCTCCATGTGCAGTCACATACACGAGTGCACCTTAATGAACTAACCCGAGTTGAGCTACCTAGCAGCACATGTAGAGATAGGCCATGACACGTATTCTCTGAACGGAAAACTTTAAAAACGTTCCGCATCGAGTACCACAAGGATCCACTTTGTTTATTCCATTGTTGAGATGCCTGCTGGTGTAAATATTTCAGTTTATTTTCCACCACATGTGTACGCGCGCGCGCGTACACACACACACACACACACACACACACACACACACACACACACACACACACACACACACACACACACACACACACACACACACACACACACACACACACACACACACACACACACACACACACGGCGAGCCTGGTTTGCATGGCAGAGATCCACAAAAGGCCTACAGCAAAGACTAGCTTCTTCTTCGGATTTGTAACCTTAGCCCATTGCTTCACACTGATGCACACCTCAACCCGTGGCTACCATGATTATTGTGATTTTTTGTAAATATGTAAAACTGTGACTAATAAGCATTCGGAGAAAGAGTGGCAGAGAAGATGGGCAAAAAAATAAAAAACATACTGTAAAATGCTAATCCTTTCTAAGCTATTTTCTCCACCACTTCATGGCGCTGCGCTCACTAAGCAGTCTATAAATAGAGGCGAGTTGTACCTGTCTGCCAGTGATTTCCTGCAAGTAATCCAGAGGACGCAGTGGAAGTGGCGTGCGCCCGCCCTTTCCCTCTCTCACTACCTGCCTATCTCACCCCCTTCAGAGACCGGAGTGGTCTGAACAAATAAATGAGTGAATGGAGCAAAGGGGGGACAGGAGGAGATACTGGAAGAAGAAACGAAAAATTAAATAAATCGCCAAAAAATGAACCTCCACTTATTAGCCTTTTTCAAGAGTTTGTTCTCCGGAAAAGCCAGGAAAACAACCAGAGCTTAATTTGATTGTGCCCCCCTGGTTCGTGTTCCTCTGATAAGTCAGAGTGGACCCCCACCCTGTTGGATCACTTTGCTGCCGCCTGCCTCACATCCCGACAGCATTGTTAGGGGGCGAGGGCGGTTATGGCAGTTATGCTTTATGAGAGGAGCGCCCTCATTAACTTTAACATTGGTCCAGGCTATAAATAAGGAGGCCATTTAACCGATTCTCCCCGCATGCTACTCAAGTCACTTTTGTGTTTGCTTATTTGAGTGTTGCGCTCTGCTAAGACATTATCCCAAAGTGCATTTCAATGGGAATGCTTAATGCCGGCTTTAAAATGCGCGCAATGTAAGCCCAATGCCATGGCAGCCGTTTTTTGTCAGTAACCTTCACATGCACCTCACAATCTAGTTCAGCAAACTGAACTAGACAATGTTTGTTGAAATATTTCAATTATTTATTTTGCTCTAAAAGCACGATGCTTAAAAGATTGACCTTGTAGGACAAAAAAGGAAAAAGCTAAAGTAGTCTGTAGCACTGAAAAGGACAATCCGCAAGAGTGTTGCTGGGAGTAAATATGTTCTTTGAAGCAGACGTTTCACCACAACGAAGTAAAAACATCAACCGACGTAAAAAGGAGATTTCTTTGGAAATCAATGACAAATCTGTACCATCTGTTGACCCTAAAAACCTCAATGGCTTAATATTTATTCAAGTCTATGGACGAGAGAACGACCAACTACCTTTTTTAAAATACTGAACGCTTAAGAAATAAATCAATACTGGCTTTTAAACATAGTGCATTGCGCAGTTTCGACTCGTCTTCTGCTTTCGCCGGGGCATCTGAAGTAAAAGTTTTCAAAAACGAAAGCAATCTTTAGCCTGAGCTGCAATGCTAGCAATCAGGCTGCAGATAGCCTTCACCATCCATGGCTCATGAAAGGAAAAGGATTCCAAGTGGAGCGTTTTCTTTTAACAGTAGCCAGATAAATCACATGCTGTATGTGTGCAAGTGTGCTTGCGTGTGTGTCCGTGATTGAGAGATTAGGGCAGGGCTTGCTGTCTTCTGCATTTGAAACACTTGGACATGGAGTTGGGGCATCAGGTGAGGGTGGAGAGATACACAGATACTCCTGCAGAGGACTCGGTAGGAGAGCCCATCAGCTTGGCTCAAGCACGCTGAATTGTGTTTCCTCTGCGGGCAGAGTGGTCGACCTCAATGGGAAAAACAATGGAGGGAGAGCTCTCGAGACCCAGAGAGTGTGTTTTGAATGATGCCGTGGATACGATGGTGTGGATATTCCTCTCGGTGGTGCTGTGGAGGTGAGCATGTGTTAATTCTGTAGAAATGTTTCTCAGTCCAGCGGTTAGATTATCACTCTTTCTTAATTTTTCTAACCGCTCTCCCAAGATCCCATCTTTTTGACTTGCTTCTCTGTGATCCTCTGATGGAACGACAGTGCACTAAATAGGTCAAAGGTCAGATGTTGAAAGGGGAATGAAAAATATCGGAATCAACCAACATGATAGGCATCACAATAAAGCTTTACAATCCCATACCTACAACATTATTGCAATGGTATCTATTAAAAGCTGATCCGCCCAATCAAATGAACAAACAGCATGGGAGCGAGAACACGTCCTGACATGGCCTTGTGCTTTGGGCTTTTTAACTAATAGAAAGTGGTTGTAAAATACTGGAATACAACCCAATAAACGATGAACTTGAGGAAACAAACTATATGAAAGATGAGATGAGATGAGATGAGCTGAGCTACGGATGCAGATGTTTTTAAATATGGACGGGGTTCCTGTGGCCCCTGTATCCGTGGTGGGGCAGCCTGTTCATCGATGACTCAAAGGGACGCGCTGAGGGAACCTGGAGCATCTGGGCGCCAGCGCTCCCCTGGCGTTGGAGCAGTCTGGGGATCTGCATGTTCTCTGCTTCGCATTCGGGTGCGCTCGGTGTCCTCTGCCCACGTGTGAATCTCCCCGAGAAAGTGATCCTGGCGTATTCCTGTCGGGGAACGGGATGTGGACCCAACGCTCGGCCCCTCTACCCCAGTCATGACGTAGACTCAACTCAATCATGATGTGGCTCTATTTCCTTGTTTTTAAAGGAGAATCGGGCCCCCCTTCCCTAGCCATTAAATAATGCGAGACCTTCTTTATTTTATCCTGGGGCAGGGCTGCCGACTTCTATAAGAGGAGGACAGGTGAATGCATCTTAGCTTAATCAGCAAGTGACCGGTTCACCATGCCAGACAATAAAAAGTGATGCAGGCAATAGCATGCGTTTAACCTGTTGAGGGAGTCATCCCCAATGCCAAACAATCTCCAAGTGAGGTCGGGTTGGCTTCGACTTTATTCAAAAGCCTTAGATAAGTCAATGCAAACAGCTGCATAACAAGCAAGATTGTTCAGGCCTTATACTCACCTATCCAGGGCTTTTGATTCAATGGATCATGCAGTATTGAAGCAAGGACTTTTCAGCCTAGGACTGTCTGAACAAACAGTCTGTTTGTTTGAAAACCGTCTGTTTGTTTCCCTTCTGGCTCCTTAGTTTATTCGATGCCCAGAGATCCTTCCTTGGAAAGCTCCAATTCATTTTATAAACAAATAGTCTCGATCAACATGTCTACAGTCAAAATGTTCACTCTTATGTGGATGATGGCGGGATTTGCAGACCGCTATCACTAGCTTAATACTGTAAAATCTAGCTTTTTGGAATTTAAACTTGTTTTGAACCCTGACAAACCAAATCGAATGATATTTTCAAAAAGGGTAAATGATAGTCTATTCTCCCAGGACTTCGTCCTACTTTCTGTCCCAGAGGCCCGTATGGCTTTAGGCAAATGGGTGTTTGAAGTCACAGTGAACCCAAATTATGTGTTGCTGCAAGACTGCAAATTAGAGAAACAAGGACTAAAATCCTATGTCTTCACCAAACAATTTGTGAAAGGTCCATTCTGTTTCGAACGCAGGTAAAAAAGAAGTCTGTGACGCCAAAGTGCCTGTAAATATAATCTTCAATGTCAACATCCAAGGCATGCGGTTAGTAATGCTAGTTTGTTGACTTAAGCTCTGCCTGGAAAGCGGTGGACCGCGGCATCCGAGAGAGGGTTAAGCTTCTCAGACCCTTTATATAATATTATATGTTGATGTCCGTGTACGAGAGAGGGTTAAGACCTGTGACAAATACTTTCGATATTTTATGATTATGTCTTTTCTTTTCTTGTAGATTGTAATATGCATGTCTGCAACCCGCTTAATGTGCTCCTGCCTATCTTGGCCAGGAGACTCTTGTAAAATGAATTTGAATCTCATCGAGATTTTCCCTAGATAAATAAAGGCTAAATAAATAAATAATCTGTTAGTCCTCTAGACTAATGGACACTGGTAATGTCGCGCTGACACAACAAGAGAAAGTTAATTTGATTTATAGTCAACAGGATGTCTGCACATCTCATGATGGCCGAGTGGTGCGCTGGCTGCCGGACCAGAAGGGGAAGGCTTACCTTTGCTGAAGTCCTTGGGGTCCAGGGAGAGGCTGTAGCCGGGCAGCGTCTCCAGGAGCAGCTTGTAGCAGGCCCTCCAGCCCGGCTCCGGGATGGTGGGCGCCACGCACTGCATGGCCGCCACACGCTTGAAGAAGGCCGACTTGCGCTGGAAGCCAATGAGGTCGTAGAGCTCCGACAGGATGCTGTAGCGCTGGATCTTCTCCTCCTCAGACAGCTGGAGGAGGAGGTGGAGGAGGAGGGGGAGGAAGAGGAGGAGGAGGAAGAGGAGGAGGAGGAGAGCACCAGGAGTATAAGACAATCACCAGGCAAGAAATAAAATGAGAACAATGGAAATACTACTTGGCAATCTGTGGTTATTGCAACAGCAGGAGTACCGTGCACAAAAGTAATTTCCAGATTGAAAAAAAGGATACCAATACAGCTTGGGAAACTAAAAGAATATAACTATAAAGTAAAAATAACTAACTATATTATTTTTTTAACATTCAATAGCTCTGAAAACAATTCAAATAAACATTAGAAGTGTATCTTAATATAGTGCATTGCCCGTTACAAAGCTCGCTTGGCTTCCGGTATTCCCGCTTGCGGCTTTCTGGAGAACCGCTCATCCAAACAACCTCACACTCAGAGCTGCGGTGCCTCAGGTCCTCGGGAATGCACCCGCTGAGAGTGAAGTCAATCGGATGAACAGTCATCGAGAAAATCAAAAGGAAAGACACGCATGCATACATACATACAGAGCATCCTGTAATTATAGTTAGATGCATGTGTTTACAAGCTGCGTTTAATTGGATTTTCATGCTATTCTTTCAAATTCAAAATCCCTCCAACTGTCAGTCAACAGGGGACTCCACCGCGGGGTCCCTGCATGAATTAGCCGGCGAACCCCAGAGATACGACGAACCGTGTCCTCCTAAAGCCTGCGGGGCATGTCTCCCTCGCATGCGAAGCCCTGCGAGGTCTACCTGTCCGAGGTTGATGTACACGGCGTTCTGCAGGAACTCGGAGGCCTCCATGGCCCTCTTCTGGATGGCCAGCACCCTGACCGCCTTCACGCAGGCCTCCAGCTCGATCACGCCGGCGTTCTTGTACTACCATGGAAGAAGGTCACACCCACACATGGATCTGTGTCAAGGTCTTTACTGCCAAGAACATGCATGTCCGTGCTCATCGGTCAGGAGTGCAGCGACATGACGGCTCGCTCCGATGACCTGTGAATACTTTTATTACTTTACACAATACTATTTCCAGGAAACCCCCCGATTATTTGTGAATACGCTGGGCTTATTACGATTGTATTAGGCCCTACCTTAGGTTATCTGTGTGCGTGTGTGTGTGTTCACTTTTAAATCCAGCTCTCTGCAACCCTTCATTGCCCACCACTGCACTCAGTCTCTTTATTAAAATCCAATTAATATCTGAATGGCTGTGTGGTGCGATGCAATTTAATTCTGAACGAACTGGTAACAGGTTAAAGGACCGTGGAAGGTGAGAGCAGACAACTAATTGTAATAATGAAGATAAAGCAGTGTTGCGTTTAAATTGCTGGGTACAACAATGGGCCCTACTTTGACGTCCTATAGTATCAATATTTCTTCAAAAGTAAGGCAGGCTATAGATTGGATAAATATAGCGCTTTACATAATGCTTGTTAAAAATCAGCCGATTCCCTTTGCTAACCGGCCTGCTCCCCTGAAGATCCTTTCGTGACGTGATGCATGTTAAACACAATGTACTGTCGACTACATCTCCATCTCCTTTGCGATCAAAGGGATAGCGCCCAGGTTCAGTGGCCGTCTCAGTGAAGGAGGATGAAACACTGACCCCTGTTGAGTCAGCCAGTTATGACAGTATACTCATTGTGTTAGAAATATTCTTCATAATTCAAGTTTTATAACCAAGATGAAATAATAATGTGTTAACGTTCATCATTTATTTGTATCAGCATATTCAACATTCACTGCAATCCATGCATTGGCCAAAATACAATTTGACTTGTACAGATGGCCCTACATGTTATAATTGTACAGAGGGGCCTACATGTTAGATGTGTACATAAGGGCTTACATGGTCGACTTGAACAGAGGGGCCTACCTGGTTAAAGAGGGGCTTACATGTTAGACCTGTATACAGAGGGGCTTACATGTTAGACTTCTGTACAGAGGGGCCTACATGTTGAATACATGGTGCCAAAGCTGTCGCTGAATTACCTTGCCGTAGTAGGAGATGGCGTCTTTGTATTTCTCTATGATGTCCTCTGGGCTCAGGCAGTTCTTGGCGCGGCCGATCTCAGTGCTGGTGTCTGCACTGATCCCATTGGCTGAGAGGGCACCTGCACTCAAAGGACGGAGGGAATAGGGATGAGAGAAAGCAACGCCTACTTGGTGCTGATAGCCCCCTGGTAGTCTGGACAAGAAAATGAAGGCATGACAGTGACTACAGGAGTGAGGAGCCAAAATAAAATAAGAAGTGCCCTTCTATGGGCCCTGGGGTTGAAACGATATAACCAAACCCTAATTGTTGTACCCGCCACCTGCATGCTAACGCAAAAGGAGTTCATCCTCAAAGGAACACGCCTTCACCCTAGGGTCTCCAAAACCACAGAGATCAGAAGGATCCTTCCTCTTAGGATAGCCAGCAAAAATAAATACCAAACCAAAAGAAAATGGGTTTTTTTTACACTAAAGAAAGTCTGGGGAAAAAAAGAATTACAGGGTAAAATATGAACAGAAAATATTAGCATCACATCCTTGCTGCTGGGCATTCACACACTCCAAAGGAGAATGATTCACCATGTGTTCAAAGACAACACCCTCCACACCCCAAGAACTGAATGCTGGCTTTATATTCCCCCATTGCCTCCACCTCAAACCTTGATTTCTGGGGTTGGTCATTTTTCAGGGCTTTCTCGCTTCTTGAGCCGGAACAGATTCTGTATCATGTGATTTTCTAACTTTTGTCTGCAGCCTTGTTCCTTACATACAAACAAAGTTGAACACAAATAGACAGCGTGTCTTTCACCTTCCGTGCCCCACCAGTCGGGGTCTCTTATAAATATTCTGTGATGTCAGGATGCCCCTGCCTACACAGAGCCACAACGATTCTCTGCGGCAGAGATTGAATTTCAATTTAAATGAAAAAAAATAAGGTAAATTCTAAGGTGCACCTCTCTGCCAATCTGATAAGAATACAGATTTTATATTGAGAGCGCATTGCCTAGCAACGGCGCTGGGTCCATAGCGACAAAGTGGCACTGTCGCTGTGATGAGCGTGTGAATGATGACATGGTTACATTGTAAACATAGCTGCACGTCACACAAGGTGCCAATAAGAGACAGCAAAGCATGGGCGAGACCCAAGGATACGCTTCCATAACAACCTTTTATCGGCTCCATCAGTGTGATCCCATTGGATAGCTTTTCTGCTCTAGTCTCTCTACAAGTCCACATACAAGCCAGCGTTGCAATCTACAACAATAGCAACGCTGCCACCTCCTGGTGCGATCTGATCACTCATCTGATCCAGATTCATACTAAAGATCTCATATTATGCTTTTTTGTGGGCTAATAATTGCATTTTGGGGTACTAATATCTAGGGTTACATACCTGTATAATATATATTATATAGGGTTACATACCTGTATACTAGAAATTCCCCTTATTATTTGTCTGTTTTAGATCATATCGCTATTCACACCCCAAGAAGTTGTAACCATTGTGGGCAGCTGGGAGGCGCGAATACTGCACTTCCAGAAACACGTCACACTACTACGGAAGCATAGTTTGAGCGCACACTAGCTGTTTCACGCACTTAAAGAGGGGCGTTCTCGTTGCCCTTTCAAATGGATTTGTGCAAAATTGTATTCTACCGCCATTCACCAGGTGAAACTTGGGAGACAGGGATGCTAGCTACGATTGGTAGGGGAGATTAGAAGCCATTTATTTTTAACCGCTGGAAATATTTGCTTGCAAAATACCACAATGGAGACGACCTAAAACAAACAACAAATAAAACACAATTGATCAAGGGTAGAATGCGAATGAAGAATGGAAAGGGGTGACAGTGCAGAGAGGGCGCCCCAAACTAAGCAAAAAACAAAGACAGGCGGGGCTAACATCAGGGCGGCTAGTTGGGTTAGTTAGTGGGAGGCATACCATACCTGGGTCAATGAGAACCTCCTGTGCCCCTACACAGAGACAGACAGGGAGAAAGAATGCAGAGTTCACTCCATGACACAATGTTAGCAATGTTAGACGCGACAAACCACTCCTGCCGCTGGTTGGAGCTCGTAGCTGTGGCGGGGATGTTGGTTGGGGTAGCATTCTCCTTTAGTATCAAGGCAACAAGCTGTGCTCGGACGTCATTGATAACTATAAGTATATGTTTACGTCAACAGTATTGATATGGTGCAATCAACTGGCATTTATTGCACTCTCTGTTGCTATGGAATTACGTGAGTCAAAGGTACTTTCCAATCAACACAAATGGATCGTTATTCTTCTACTCTACGTGTTTTTAATATGCATTTTTACCATGTGATTATCTATGACTAAACTGTGAAGCTGTTGGCCTGCTTGGTGTTGGAAATGACATGTTCTAATGTCATCCATAGCATGTTAAACAGTAAGAGATTCATTATTAACGCTGTCCAATGTTTTTCATTAGTGGAATTGTTGTTGTACGAGCGTTCAAGCCGGTTGTTGCAAATGTTGCAGCATAGCCATTATATTTTTTGCCACAAGCCATATGCATGCAAACGAAAGGGAATAGATAGGTTAGCCAAGATAAGTTTGAGTTGTGGGTTAGTGAAAAAGATTGTCTCACACGTGAGCCGCAAAACAGTCCTGACTAACTCGCAAACGTCAAGACGTCTACCATGAACCCACGGATGAAAGCGAATGTGCAGTAGACCTTTGTGTTATGGTGGCGCTTACCCGGCCTGTGGCGTTTCCCAGCATCTGCCGGCTGGGACTGTTTGGGTTTGCGGGCCCCGGTCTTCCCCGCCGTACCCCCAGGGTAGTGGAAGATGACTGAAGCCGAACACAGGCCCTCTAACGCAGCTATGGGGAGGGGATTGTGAGGACAAAACATGGATCAGAGTCAGTAACAGATTGAAACACAATCAACAATCATTATGCAATCCATTGCCTCAAAGAATTTATCTAAAATATTTGCTTTGGAAAAACCACCACGTTATGTTGAGTTTCAGTTTCAATTTGGATGCAAGATACAATTACAAAATGTGAAAAAAGAAAAGGATTACATTCTTCCAAAAAAATTCACACCTGACACCAGCAAATTAAAGATAATTGACCACTTGGCTTGTACAATTATTCAGGGTAAGATTTTGAAACAATTGCTTGGCCAATCGATTTTTTCCACTCTTTTTTTTTACTGTTGCATCCTTTAAGACCTCACAGATGATGTGTGTGGTCTTAAAGGACGCGGATAACATTCCACGCAGAGGTTGCGTGCCTGAGGGACTCTTGGCGGCCTGCCGGACCTCTCGGTGAGCTGCTGTCCTCCAGACTTACCGCCCAGCCACAGGAAGTCGTTGACTCCCCGCAGCAGCTCCACGGCCATGTGGTAGTGCACCAGGGCGTCCTGGAGCATGCCCGCCTGGAGACACAGGTCCCCCACGTGCTTCCTCATGCGGCCCTGGCAGCGCTTCTTATAATGCCTGGCAGAGACGGACCCCAGAGATGCACACGTTGTTTTATTTTTGGAGCAGTCATGAATCCCGATGTGCTTTGTACCGTCTCACCGTTAACACAATGAGTTGGCTCTAATATTTCCACTATTTACACTAGTATACTGGTACATGCATTTAAAAGGGCAACACATTATCTAATGAAGTAAAACATTATAAAATATTGAATAATTTAAACATATTAATAAGATACTGTATTAATAAGATACTGTATTTCTAAAAAAGGTAAATAGAAATGGCTTACTGATTAGTTCAATAATTTACACGATTACAAGAACACCCGGTATTATAACGTTTATTTGAATAAATAGTCATGGTAGGTTTCCTTCTTTCCCCTGATGTGCGGCTGCTGTTTTTCACAGTGGAGCAGCGCTGCCTTTGTGACATTGTCATCTCTTATCTGACCGGGCGGCTCAGCGGGCCGCAGCGGAGGAAGACGTTCGCTGTCAGTGTCAAATGAGTCTTATCAGCTACGAGGAAGGACTATGAGCCACGAGGAGAAAGCAACAAGAGTGCAGGGGAACAATAGGGCCACACACTTGCTATCCTAAAACTCAGCAACACAGGGACTGAGGGGCTGGGAGAGGGACACTGTCAAGTGTCCGAGACTGGGAAGGTCAAGTTCAGATATGAAAGCATACTTCGCAAGTGACTCTACAATGTGTATAAAAAGGAATATGGCAATCAACATTTTCCAATCTTTCAGGTGATATGGTGCAGTGGTTGTCTAGGTGCCAATGTCTAGACACCCATGGGTGTCTTAATAATGAATAACATCGACTGCTGTTTCAGTGCCTATCAACGTTCCTTGATAAGCATTGAGTCAAAAGGATCACCAACAACAGCACTTGAACTGTGTCCCATTTTAAAGAAGCAATAAGGACGTGTGTCAAATATATACATATTAATGCAGATTTTCCTCTGTGGGAACTAAACATCAAACAATTATAATAATTAATGCAGCACTTCAACGAGATGACTCGTTAAATACATAATTGAATCCATCAAATTGACAGTTTAACTATTGGGTCTGTTACTGTGCCAGGCTGAATAATGTACTGTTTCTTCCCCATGAATGAGGATAGTGAGATGTGTGTGTTTGGCATGCTGCTTGATCTGACAGGGAAACAAAACCTTCCAAATCCAGGATAGGGAATGTGTTGACCTCAGCTGCAGGCACTGGTGCATGTGTTCCGCAAAACCATATGATCATCGCCTCCAAAAATAAGTAACCATCAGAGAGCAGCAGGGATGAACAACACAAAAATTAAAAGAAACTGCATATAGCTACTAAAGCACAGCTTTTCTAACCATATGGTTCCTTAGAGAGTAAAATATGTGGCATCTCAGAAGCTTGAAAGGAGAAATAACTTTTTGCATTCGCAGTAAAGGCTTCTTTTTTTTTTAAAGATCGATCATTTGGCTTGAAGCTATGAACACATGCACAGCAACAGCACTGGGGCTGGGTGTCTCTAGGGCAGGAGCTAAAAGCTGATTGGTCCATTACATATTTTAACTCATAGGATGCCTCGTCTTACAGCTCACCTTTTCACACCCAAAAACATACTCACAGGACAGTATGAAAGAAAAAGCAGAGAGACAGATAAACAACCAAGGAGAACGAAGAAACATACAAACTCAGTTTTTCTTCCACACGAAGACATCATTTATACCACTAGCAGTGCAGAACTAGAGACTTTCCGAGCCACTTCAAAAGCTTATATTCTTTGCCTCTGCACATACATGGCCACAACATGCTCCCCGACTCACCTGCTGTCTGTGTCGAGACCCACAAAGTCCTTCTTCTCAAAGGGCACGCAGAGCAAGGGGATCTTGTCCCCGGACTTGTCGGTGGCCCGGTCCAGCCGCTTGGACTCCAGCACAATGAAGATGGACTCCACAAAGTCCTCCACGCGCTTCTCCACGTCCGGGCACTGGTCGAACGCCGGGTAGAAGGCCACGTCCGTGCGCTGCTGCTCGGCAATCTCCCCCTGCAGCCCAAAGACTAGGAGGCGCGAGTCGTACAGCGTGGAGCCAAACACCTCCTTCTGGCCATGGAAACGCTCCGACGTCTGCGGCCACTCCTTGGCCGAGGCACAGGTGGTGACGGCGATCAGGCCCACCACCTTGCGGTGCGTCTGGAAGTCGCCCCACTCGTTGTTCTCGGGCAGGTAGTGGTGGCGGTAGCGGATGTAGAGTTGCCGCTGGGAGTCCCGCACGCTCACCTGGCTCACGCTGGCGATGCGCTTATAGATGCGGAAGAACTGATCCTCGGGCACAATGCCCACCGGCTGGACCACCACCAGTACCGTCTGGTGGTCCTCCGCACACTGCATGTAGTCCGGGACACTCATCTCCTCATCACTGTGTGGAACGGAAGTACAACTTTGAACGCAGCTCATTATTTTATTATAGTCATGTGTTTAGGACTTATTGCCTTTGTCAGCAACCTCCAATGATACAAAGCTGGAGATAAACAAACATGACATGTTCCTTATCCTTAACCTGTATCAGTCAGTGTTAAACACCATTGACTCTTTTAGAAAAATGTGTACATTTTTCTCGAAAGTAAAGAGACTAAGATTTGAAGCAGCAACCATTTTAAGCAGAACGTATTCTGCAGGTGTTCCTATGGTGGTGTGTGTGATGTCCTCCGACAACATACGTCAGCTGGGCTGTGTGTGCACCTGCAGTGTGAGACCCAGTGTACCCCATTCACATCATAGCTGCACCGATTAAACAGATAAATGGGACAGTACACAGAATGACCGTGAAGCAAACAAACAAAAAGGTCAGGTTCCCCTTGTCACGCTGTTGTTTTTGTTATTGTTCACTAGCATGCTAAACAGTAGTCTGCCTGGCAGTAAGCGACACCGTTCTGTGACATGATTTTTGACTCATCGTTTAACTACATTACTCGCTAACTGTATACGGTTCTGTATTACACTACAAAAGCAGTCGAGTGCTACGTACATTGAAAATATCCATAAGCAGGCAAGTTACCTTTAGCAAGCTGTCAAATTAAAGAGCTTCCTTATGTTCCCTTTCTTCTTCTACACAATGACGGCAATCTCCAGGAAAATAAGAAAACGGCCCCATCGACAGGCGGCAGAGAGTAATGCATGTTAAACCATTAGTTAGCATCTCACTTATGTGTTTGCAGAAACCCACCCCTTCTGTCATTGTCGTTGATGATTTTGGTTATCATTATACAGCCTTTCATGTCAAGTCAAGTCAATTGTATTGACCAAGCCCTTAATCACAGTTAAAGTCTGAAAGGGATTTACAGGCAAAATAATATATTACCCCTCCTAACCCTAGCCCTCCAAATGGCAAGTAAACTTCCTTTATTGAAAAATAAGAAATCTTGAAAAGGAATTCACAGCGGAGATTCCTCCTTCCACGGATAGTTTGCCAAAACTATTTTCGTGTATGTCTTTTTTTCCTCTGGCAGGATAATAGACTGCAAATAAACATTTGCTCCCCCAAAATAAATTATCTGAACAAAACTCAAGGTGGTGCTTTAAATGCATAAAAAAATAATTTAGTGATTCATCCACCGACAATCTTTATAAATCCATGTTTCCATTTGCTTTCTTTGAGCACCTAGGCTTTGAACCAAACTTGCATCATGTCTCCATAGTACAACGCTAAAAACAGAGTTAGGAACAAGCAGTTATGTTCATATTTTATTCAAATGGTAGTTCATTAAAATTTCGTATAACATAACAGACCCACATCGTTCATCCACACTGGAGGAAGAGCTTTTTAAATTAAAAGTATACTAAATACTACATTGGATTGATGACGGTCAATCAATCAAATATCTTAACTTGGGTATCAGGAGGCCAAAATATGATGAACAAATTAGCAAGTGTACCAGAGTTAGTTAATAATTGCATTTCTGAACTCTTGAGAATTAAACACCTTTTTTTTTCATATATTTTTATTTATGTAGCCCATACATCACATCTCACAATCTTCTTGGAAGACAACAGCAAAGTATTCCCAATTTTCTTAAATTTTTGGCCAAAGGGAAATGGGTCCAAACAGCAAAGGAGGAGGTTAAAACAGACATGGAATGTCTAAAAACAGAGCATACAGGGTATACTGATTACACATAACAGGCAAAAACACAGCTTACTACAATCAACACAACAGTGCATAAACATTGTGTCTGTGAGGACTGTCATTGAGTAAAGTCCTTGAATAAGTGCCTAAAACAGTGAATTGGAAACGTGTATGGATAGAAAAATACATGGAAGCCAATGCAGGAATGATATGGTACCCAATATGAGGGGAAACCAAACTGAAGACAGAACACAAAGGTTATTCCGAAAACCCTGTGGAACTTATTCACCAAGCTGCCACCGTGGCTAGATTACGATTCAGCTCCCTCACCATGCTAGCGTTTAGAACCAAGATGGCCACCAGGTGATAAGGCCTATGCATTGAATAAGCAGCAGAACAGAAAACCTTTGCATTTTCCCCAGTCTGCCAATATTTTGTTTCTTAAATTCTTCAGCCAGGTTTGAAACGTCATAGAACACGGTGCTGCAATTTTTTAATTTGGCTAGACAATGCATAGAAACACATTACTGCATCTTTGGGATGGGTCAGATAGTTACAAAAGCAACCCCAAAAAGGTCCAGGTTTTTTTATGAGGGTGCTACAAGTGTTGCAGGTCTCGCTTAAATCGCTTTTTTTAGTTCAAACAGGCCTTTTTCTTGTCCTGTCGGGACACAACTTTTAGAATCACCTAGTGTGTGCAATACCGCAGTCATGTTCATTTGATTGGAATGAAAATGTTCATGTAAAGGACAGCAAGTCAATCGATTTTTAGCTGTTTAAGTCACCTTAGGAGATATGTGTTGACAACTGGGCAAAGCCAAGTGCTTTGTTGCATCCCTGTGCTGCTGTTTTCCATGATGGATTGCATGCAGCTCTTGTAGAGTAGATTAAGGCCTTGGTACCACTGTGATCCGATCACAATATAACCACAAGTGTAACCAAGGATTAATTCTGATAGCTGATAAAATGGTGGTAACATAATAGAACGTGGCAACAATACTGGTCTTTAATCAACATGGGAATGTAAAAAGTCAGAGATGAGATCATTAAGACTATTATTATTTGTGCCATAAATAGGTTTGGTTCGGATCAAGTAGATGGTTTATGGAAAAGGTTGATGTAATTCTGGGGCTATCTTACTGCCGACATCTTATTGGGAAGAGATGTTGTAAATGTACAACCGATAGACTTTTCCCTTTGGCGCAAAGACAAAATAAAAGTCAGAGCAGTCTTAGTCAGCAGAATCCACCAATGCGTGTGTGGACAAGCCGCAGTGGTAACATTCTGCTGCTTACTAGACAAGGAACACCATAAACAGGCGGAAAACATTGTCTCCTTTGTTTGGATATCTGCAGTGAGAAAACCATATATCACACCAGCATTGTGCCTGAAAAGAGTGTCATTCAATAGACTCTAGCTCTATAGCGTCCCATGCTGAAGTCCTCGAAAGACACTGACCTAATTACTAACAAGAATAGGTAAGGGTGAGAAATACATCGGTGGCAATGACACGGATCATTTATAAACAACAGAATAATTTCATCAGTGATTATAGTTTGAGTCTAATAAGTTCAGCTGATGACTTGGGGCTTGTGATAATGTTATGATTGTATATATCTATATATCTATATATTTGGCATATTGTGGCATTGAATTTGGGAAGGGGAGGAGGGTTGGGAGGGCCAAGCCACAAACATCTGGAGTGGCTTGCAGACCTTTCATGATCGGGCGGGGAGCAGGCCAATGCGGTGAGAGAGGGAGCGCTACCCTCATGCCATCTTCAGAAACTGCTCGACTGTATCAGCTTCTACTGCCTCAGAGAACAACTCGAAGTTCTGTGGAGGAACGAGGAGAATGGGAGTCAGATGGTCGATCTATGCAGAACCAATCAGAGGGTTAGGATATGTAGAGGAACATTTTGCATGATAAAAGTATGAGCAAAACATTTTTTAAAAAAAGGGATCATGTACAGACATCAATGCAGTTTGTAAGTTTTGTTTACCGATTTACACGTCAGATATGAGCATATGCACATTTTATAATTTAAAACATTGCAGCCTAACGATAGTCATTAGTATTAATTAATAAAAACATATTTTTCTCCAAATGTCTGTGATTTCTAGTCTATGTTAGTATGTTTACAAATGTAGTGATGTGTGCTTACTAAGATGGCTGCTAGATAGCTGGGGACGCTGGTGCATACACATATGCCCCACAGACTGGTGCAGAAAGAGGAAATGCTTTATAAAGCATCAACCCTAGGCCGGCATCCTCACCCCGCAGTACTGGTCGTCGTTGAAGAGTTGGGGAGGGACTGCTGCGGGGTTTCCCGCCTTGTTCCTCATTTCATCTCGCACCTCCCCGCCCACCGAGATGTCGATCAACTCAAATTTAATGCTTTTACTCTCTAGGATTCGCATCATCTCTGCCTGTTGGGACTTGACCTGGAAAAACAATATCACTGGGCTCATTAACACATTAACATGGTACCAGCCACTACATGAAGGACTGAAGGAAATTAGGCAACTTTAAGGAATCTTCGTTGTGCAATTTTGGGTTGCACAATTTCAATGTGTGTTCTCGTCGACAACAGGGTGGGGTTTCTAAGCAGTTGAATGCTAGGATGTGCAAGGAACATTGTATTTGAGTACAACAGTAAATGCCTGGTAAATAGTGTATGCCTGTGCCTTTAACAAAAGTGAGCATATCTGGTTCAAGGTTGATGATTAATAGGCCCGTTATCTTTATGGTTACAGGATCGACTAAATTGGGAGGAGATATTTGTAAAGCAACGCCACCTAGGTGAAGGGCTAGTGGGCAGTTTGAAGCATAAAGAATGAATCAGTAGTAAACCTTCTCTTGCTTTGTCCTCAACTATGGAATCCACCAAGCCCTAATCGATACCATATGTCTGGACAGAGACTTGCCGATTCCTGATTCCTTTAAGACCACTCAATGTACAATTAAAAACAATTAAAATATCTGCAATATTCATTTTTTGTATACAACGTATCCCAGGAAGTTGTATCTTGAATTTTAAAGATCTTCAGAGATCAGGCGATTATATTTAGTGACAACGTCAGAATGAGCAGGACTAGATAATAAACAACCGATAATAAACCACCTACCTGGCTCGTTAAATAGTGCTTATATAGAACTTATAGTGTTAAGGGGCACTAAGCTGAGTGGATGACCCTTCTATGACTAACAGTGACACCAACCAGGCGGACACAATCAACTTCAGCAAGACAGGGGAATGAACCACATAACGGACCGCTCACTTCCGCACAGTCTCTTTCTGTTTTCTGCACCACCTTAACGTTATGCTCTCGATACACAACATCAATCACCGTCAGTCCTCTATAGAAATTAGCCTTTAAATATCGAGCATGCACACGGTGGCTGTTGATTTACCAACTCGATGTATAGTCCATCGATTGTAGGTTCAGCAAGAGCCCATTGACAGGCAGCCCACTGGGTGTGTCGATTGAACTACACATCGTTCGTTTCCACTGAAACACCGAAACCTAAACACCGTCAATGACCTGCTATGTTTACGACCACTTTACTCACCTCCCGGGAGGCAGTCACAGTGGTGTAGTACAGTTTGATTGCCATAGTTGCCGATCTCAAAATCCCCTTTGAGTATCTTGTGTCGCACAGTTATCTTCCTGTAGAACCCCCCTCAACTCGCCAGCAACTTGATGTTGCTATTGGCTGACCCATTTAAAGAGACAGTGCACCCATTATAATTCGTCCTAAAAAAAAAAGTGCAGGACCTGTTTCGATCGATGGCCGACCTGCCCAGTCGACATTGTTTATTCAGACTTGTCTTAAGACAAGCTTTCCATCGCATCCTGCATGACAGGCCGACATAACCGCTGCATAGACACTTACAAGTAAGAGTAAAGAGAAAAGTAAAGAACACCAAATCCTTCATCAACAAGGACTGCAGGAAGGAATGCACCAGCCCCAGTACCGTACAGGCGCCCTTAGTTTGTGTCACAAAAGCTATCCATTCCGCCATCTACAAAGGACGTTGGCCAAAGCATAGATGCTCTGTCTGGACGGAACTGATAGCTGGTGATGACAGGCGTTTGCCCTGCCGGATCAGCCTCTAAGCTGCTGAGCAACAGTACCCCAAGCCAGCGTCCCGTCTCATCAAAGTGGTTCCCCCTCCTGCCCAGGTGATGGAGATGAGCTTACAACTGTGCAATGTGGTGTCGAGTTATCTCTTTATAAAAGTATTCAAACATGTGACACTATTTGAGCCAATACAATAAGATAAGGTAATCACAAACCTGTAACTCTGGTAACCGTCCTGGACCGTCCAAATAAATAACAATTGGTCCACAGAGAAATATTGGTAAAACAGATGTGTAAACAGATCCAAATCGGTTTAAAGTCCCCAGACACCAATTGGATTGATATAAATGGCCAGAAAATAAAATGTGCTTCAATTGAACATTTCATGAATATTCAAATTAAGTGACACAGGGCCGTTCTGCGGCATTGGGAAACAGAGCCAGACAGAGCTCAGTCATGAAGCATGTCTAACCTCTGTCACAAAGTTTCTTTAGCTGAAAACGCTTCATTCTGCTTGTAATATATCAATATATATATATTTGATATATATAATATATCAAATGTGTGACTGCAATTTTGTTTCACAGTGTTGAACAAGCGACCTAAGGATTTCAGACTCTTTTACTACCATCCGCTCTGACAACTGGGCAATCTAATGTTCAGTTGTTGAATTTAATTCAAGCGACCTAAGGATTTCAGACTCTTTTATTACCATCCGCTCTGACAACTGGGCAATCTAATGTTCAGTTGTTAAATTTAATTTAAGCGACCTATGGATTTCAGACTCTTTCCACCGCTGTACCAACTGCGCTATCGAAGGGTGAGTTTGAATGAGTAATTGATAGAATATCTCCTGAATAAACTGGCAACGACATTCTCTGATTGAATATTTGCCATTTCTTCCCCAAATGATAATTCCTCAAAGTTGTTTTGCTCTTCTATAAACTACCTTCTAGCCGGAGTTGAAGCTGCGACCAAAGGATTTCAGACTCTTTTCATTACAGTCCTCTGCCCCACCAACTGCGCTATCGAAGGTTGAGTGGTCTTGCGTAATTGAGAGAATACCTAAACATGCCTATTGGTAATTACTTTCTCTGATTAACTACCATTCATCATGAAATGATACTTCCTCAAAGTGGTTTTGCAACTCAATAAAATTCCTTCGAGCTGGAGTACAACCAGCGACCTAAGGAATTCAGACTCAATTCCCTAAGTCCTCCGCTCACCCAACTGAGCTATCGAAGGGTGAGTTTAACTGAGTAATTGAGAGACAATCTACCAAATGAACTGGAAACGACATTCTCTGATTGAATATTTGCCATTTCTTCCCCAAATGATAATTCCTCAAAGTTGTTTTGCTCTTCTATAAATTACCTTCTAGCCGGAGTTGAACCAGCGACCAAAGGATTTCAGACTCTGTTCATTACAGTCCTCTGCCCCACCAACTGCGATATCGAATGTTGAGTTGTCTTGTGTAATTGAGAGAATACCTAAATATGCCTATTGATAACGACTTTCTCAGATTAACTACCATTTCTTTATGAAATGATACTTCCTCAAAGTGGTTTTGCAACTCTATAAATTTCCTTCGAGCCGGAGTTGAACCAGCGACCTAAGGACTTCAGACTCATTTCACTACAGTCCTCCGCTCTACCAACTGAGCTATCGAAGGGTGAGATTAATTCAGTAATTGAGAGACAATCTACTAAATAAACTGGAAACGACATTCTCTGATTGAACATTTTCCATTTCTTCCCCAAATGATAATTCCTCAAAGTGGTTTTGCACTTCTATGAATTAACTTCTAGCCGGAGTTGAACCAGCGACCAAAATATTTCAGGCTCTTTTCATTACAGTCCTCTGCCCCACCAACTGCGCTATCGAATGTTGAGTGGTCTTGCGTAATTGAGAGAATACCTAAATATGCCTATTGGTAACGACTTTCTCTGATTAACTACCATTCATCATGAAATGATACTTCCTCAAAGTGGTTTTGCAACTCTATAAATTTCCTTCGAGCCGGAGTTGAACCAGCGACCTAAGGACTTCAGACTCATTTCACTACAGTCCTCCGCTCTACCAACTGAGCTATCGAAGGGTGAGATGAATTCAGTAATTGAGAGTACATATACTAAATAAACTGGATACGACTATCTCTGATTGAATATTTGCCATTTCTTCCCCAAATGATAATTCCTCAAAGTGGTTTTGCACTTCTATGAATTAACTTCTAGCCAGAGTTGAACCAGCGACCAAAATATTTCAGACTCTTTTCATTACAGCCCTCTGCCCCACCAACTGCGCTTTCGAAGGTTGAGTGGTCTTGCGTAATTGAGAGAATACCGAAATATGTCTATTGGTAACGACTTTCTCTGATTAACTATCATTTCTTCATGAAATGATACGTCCTCAATGTGGTTTTGCAACTCTATAAAATTCCTTCGAGCCGGAGTAGAACCAGCGGCCTAAGGATTTCAGACTCATTTCACTACAGTCCTCCGCTCTACCAACTGAGCTATCTAACCAGATAAAGTCAGTAATTGAGAGTACATTTACTAAATAAACTGGATACGACTATCTCTGATTGAATATTTGCCATTTCTTCCCCAAATGATAATTCCTCAAAGTAGTTTTGCCCTTCTATAAATGACCTTCTAGCCGGAGTTGAACCAGCGACCAAAGGATTTCAGACTCTTTTCATTACAGTCCTCTGCCCCACCAACTGTGCTTTCGAAGGTTGAGTGGTCTTGCGTAATTGAGAGAATACCTAAATATGCCTATTGGTAACGACTTTCTCTGATTAACTACCATTCATCATGAAATGATACTACCTCAAAGTGGTTTTGCAACTCTATAAAATTCCTTCGAGCCGGAGTTGAACCAGCGACCTAAGGACTTCAGACTCATTTCACTACAGTCCTCCGCTCTACCAACTGAGCTATCGAAGGGTGAGATGAAATCAGTAATTGAGAGACAATCTACTAAATAAACTGGAAACGACATTCTCTGATTGAACATTTTCCATTTCTTCCCCAAATGATAATTCCTCAAAGTGGTTTTGCACTTCTATGAATTAACTTCTAGCCGGAGTTGAACCAGCGACCAAAATATTTCAGGCTCTTTTCATTACAGTCCTCTGCCCCACCAACTGCGCTATCGAATGTTGAGTGGTCTTGCGTAATTGAGAGAATACCTAAATATGCCTATTGGTAACGACTTTCTCTGATTAACTACCATTCATCATGAAATGATACTTCCTCAAAGTGGTTTTGCAACTCTATATAATTCCTTCGAGCCAGAGTTGAACCAGCGACCTAAGGACTTCAGACTCATTTCACTACAGTCCTCCGCTCTACCAACTGAGCTATCGAAGGGTGAGATGAATTCAGTAATTGAGAGTACATATACTAAATAAACTGGATACGACTATCTCTGATTGAATATTTGCAATTTCTTCCCCAAATGATAATTCCTCAAAGTGGTTTTGCACTTCTATGAATTAACTTCTAGCCAGAGTTGAACCAGCGACCAAAATATTTCAGACTCTTTTCATTACAGCTCTCTGCCCCACCAACTGCGCTTTCGAAGGTTGAGTGGTCTTGCGTAATTGAGAGAATACCGAAATATGTCTATTGGTAACGACTTTCTCTGATTAACTATCATTTCTTCATGAAATGATACGTCCTCAATGTGGTTTTGCAACTCTATAAAATTTCTTCGAGCCGGAGTTGAACCAGCGGCCTAAGGATTTCAGACTCACTTCACTACATTCCTCCGCTCTACCAACTGAGCTATCTAACCAGATAAATACAGTAATTGAGAGTACATTTACTAAATAAACTGGATACGACTATCTCTGATTGAATATTTGCCATTTCTTCCCCAAATGATAATTCCTCAAAGTAGTTTTGCCCTTCTATAAATGACCTTCTAGCCGGAGTTGAACCAGCGACCAAAGGATTTCAGACTCTTTTCATTACAGTCCTCAGCCCCACCAACTGTGCTTTCGAAGGTTGAGTGGTCTTGCGTAATTGAGAGAATACCTCAATATGCCTATTGATAACGACTTTCTCAGATTAACTACCATTTCTTCATGAAATGATACGTCCTCAAAGTGGTTTTGCAACTCTATAAAATTCCTTCGAGCCGGAGTTGAACCAGCGACCTAAGGATTTCAGACTCATTTCACTACAGTCCTCCGCTCTACCAACTGAGCTATCGACGGTTAAGATTCCCTGAGTAATTGAGAGACAATCTACTAAATAAACTGGAAATGACATTCTCTGATTGAACATTTTCCATTTCTACCCCAAATGATAATTCCTCAAAGTGGTTTTGCACTTCTATGAATTAACTTCTAGCCGGAGTTGAACCAGCGACCAAAATATTTCAGGCTCTTTTCATTACAGTCCTCTGCCCCACCAACTGCGCTTTCGAATGTTGAGTGGTCTTGCGTAATTGAGAGAAGACCTAAATATGCCTATTGGTAACGACTTTCTCTGATTAACTACCATTCATCATGAAATGATACTTCCTCAAAGTGGTTTTGCAACTCTATAAAATTCCTTCGAGCCGGAGTTGAACCAGCGACCTAAGGACTTCAGACTCATTTTACTACAGTCCTCCGCTCTACCAACTGAGCTATCGAAGGGTGAGATGAATTCAGTAATTGAGAGTACATATACTAAATAAACTGGATACGACTATCTCTGATTGAATATTTGCCATTTCTTCCCCAAATGATAATTCCTCAAAGTGGTTTTGCACTTCTATGAATTAACTTCTAGCCGGAGTTGAACCAGCGACCAAAATATTTCAGACTCTTTTCATTACAGCCCTCTGCCCCACCAACTTCGCTTTCGAAGGTTGAGTGGTCTTGCGTAATTGAGAGAATACCGAAATATGTCCATTGGTAACGACTTTCTCTGATTAACTACCATTTCTTCATGAAATGATACGTCCTCAAAGTGGTTTTGCAACTCTATAAGATTCCTTCGAGCCGGAGTTGAACCAGCGACCTAAGGATTTCAGACTCATTACACTACAGTCCTCCGCTCTACCAACTGAGCTATCGAAGGTTGAGTGGGCTTGCGTAATTGAGAGAATACCTAAATATGCCTAATGGTAACGACTTTCTCTGATTAACCACCATTCATCATGAAATGATACTTCCTCAAAGTGGTTTTGCAACTCTATAAAATTCCTTCGAGCCGGAGTTGAACCAGCGACCTAAGGATTTCAGACTCATTTCACTACAGTCCTCCGCTCTACCAACTGAGCTATCGAAGGTATAGATTCCCAGAGTAATTGAGAGACAATCTACTAAATAAACTGGAAACGACATTCTCTGATTGAACATTTTCCATTTCTTCCCCAAATGATAATTCCTCAAAGTGGTTTTGCACTTCTATGAATTAACTTCTAGCCGGAGTTGAACCAGCGACCAAAATATTTCAGACTCTTTTCATTACAGTCCTCTGCCCCACCAACTGCGCTATCGAATGTTGAGTGGTCTTGCGTAATTGAGAGAATGCCGAAATATGTCTATTGGTATCGACTTTCTCTGATTAACTACCATTTCTTCATGAAATGATACTTCCACAAAGTGGTTTTGCAACTCTATAAAATTCCTTCGAGCCGGAGTTGAACCAGCGACCTAAGGATTTCAGACTCATTTCACTACAGTCCTCCGCTCTACCAACTGAGCTATCGAAGGTATAGATTCCCAGAGTAATTGAGAGACAATCTACTAAATAAACTGGAAACGACATTCTCTGATTGAACATTTTCCATTTCTTCCCCAAATGATAATTCCTCAAAGTGGTTTTGCACTTCTATGAATTAACTTCTAGCCGGAGTTGAACCAGCGACCAAAATATATCAGACTCTTTTCATTACAGCCCTCTGCCCCACCAACTGCGCTATCGAATGTTGAGTGGTCTTGCGTAATTGAGAGAATACCGAAATATGTCTATTGGTAACGACTTTCTCTGATTAACTACCATTTCTTCATGAAATGATACGTCCTCAAAGTGGTTTTGCAACTCTATAAAATTCCTTCGAGCCGGAGTTGAACCAGCGACCTAAGGATTTCAGACTCATTTCACTACAGTCCTCCGCTCTACCAACTGAGCTATCGAAGGGTGAAATGAAATCAGTAATTGAGAGTACATATACTAAATAAACTGGATACGACTATCTCTGATTGAATATTTGCCATTTCTTCCCCAAATGATAATTCCTCAAAGTGGTTTTGCACTTCTATGAATTAACTTCTAGCCGGAGTTGAACCAGCGACCAAAATATTTCAGACACTTTTCATTACAGCCCTCTGCCCCACCAACTGCGCTTTCGAAGGTTGAGTGGTCTTGCGTAATTGAGAGAATACCGAAATATGTCTTTTGGTAACGACTTTCTCTGATTAACTACCATTTCTCCATGAAATGATACGTCCTCAAAGTGGTTTTGCAACTCTATAAAATTTCTTCGAGCCGGAGTTGAACCAGCGACCTAAGGATTTCAGACTCATTTCACTAAAGTCCTCCGCTCTACCAACTGAGCTATCGAAGGGTGAGATGGTTTGATTAATTTAGAGAAAATTTACTAAATAAACTGGATACGACTATCTCTGATTGAATATTTGCCATTTCTTCCCCAAATGATAATTCCTCAAAGTAGTTTTGCCCTTCTATCATTTAACTTCTAGCCGGAGTTGAACCAGCGACCAAAGGATTTCAGACTCTTTTCATTACAGTCCTCTGCCCCACCAACTGTGCTTTCGAAGGTTGAGTGGTCTTGCGTAATTGAGAGAATACCTAAATATGCCTATTGGTAACGACTTTCTCTGATTAACCACCATTCATCATGAAATGATACTTCCTCAAAGTGGTTTTGCAACTCGATAAAATTCCGTCGAGACGGAGTTGAACCAGCGACCTAAGGATTTCAGACTCATTTCACTATAGTCCTCCGCTCTACCAACTGAGCTATCGAAGGTATAGATTCCCAGAGTAATTGAGAGACAATCTACCAAATAAACTGGAAACGACATTCTCTGATTGAACATTTTCCATTTCTTCCCCAAATGATAATTCCTCAAAGTGGTTTTGCACTTCTATGAATTAACTTCTAGCCGGAGTTGAACCAGCGACCAAAATATTTCAGACTCTTTTCATTACAGCCCTCTGCCCCACCAACTGCGCTTTCGAAGGTTGAGTGGTCTTGCGTAATTGAGAGAATACCGAAATATGTCTATTGGTAACGACTTTCTCTGATTAACTACCATTTCTTCATGAAATGATACGTCCTCAATGTGGTTTTGCAACTCTATAAAATGCCTTCGAGCCAGAGTTGAACCAGCGACCTAATGATTTCAGACGCAATTCACTACAGTCCTCCGCTCTACCAACTGAGCTAACGAAGGATGAGATAACTTCAGTAATTGAGAGTACATATACTAAATAAACTGGATACGACTATCTCTGATTGAATATTTGCCATTTCTTCCCCAAATGATAATTCCTCAAAGTAGTTTTGCCCTTCTATAAATGACCTTCTAGCCGGAGTTGAACCAGCGACCAAAGGATTTCAGACTCTTTTCATTACAGTCCTCTGCCCCACCAACTGTGCTTTCGAAGGTTGAGTGGGCTTGCGTAATTGAGAGAATACCTAAATATGCCTATTGGTAACGACTTTCTCTGATTAACCACCATTCATCATGAAATGATACTTCCTCAAAGTGGTTTTGCAACTCTATAAAATTCCGTCTAGACGGAATTGAACCAGCGACCTAAGGATTTCAGACTCATTTCACTACAGTCCTCCGCTCTACCAACTGAGCTATCGAAGCTATAGATTTCCGGAGTAATTGAGAGACAATCTACTAAATAAACTGGAAACGACATTCTCTGATTGAACATTTTCCATTTCTTCCCCAAATGATAATTCCTCAAAGTGGTTTTGCACTTCTATGAATTAACTTCTAGCCGGAGTTGAACCAGCGACCAAAATATTTCAGACTCTTTTCATTACAGTCCTCTGCCCCACCAACTGCGCTATCGAATGTTGAGTGGTCTTGCGTAATTGAGAGAATACCGAAATATGTCTTTTGGTAACGACTTTCTCTGATTAACTACCATTTCTCCATGAAATGATACGTCCTCAAAGTGGTTTTGCAACTCTATAAAATTCCTTCGAGCCGGAGTTGAACCAGCGACCTAAAGATTTCAGACTAATTTCACTACAGTCCTCCGCTCTACCAACTGAGCTATCGAAGGATGAGATGGTTTGAGTAATTGAGAGTAAATTTACTAAATAAACTGGATACGACTATCTCTGATTGAATATTTGCCATTTCTTCCCCAAATGATAATTCCTCAAAGTAGTTTTGCCCTTCTATCATTTAACTTCTAGCCGGAGTTGAACCAGCGACCAAAGGATTTCAGACTCTTTTCATTACAGTCCTCTGCCCCACCAACTGTGCTTTCGAAGGTTGAGTGGTCTTGCGTAATTGAGAGAATACCTAAATATGCCTATTGGTAACGACTTTCTCTGATTAACTACCATTCATCATGAAATGATACTTCCTCAAAGTGGTTTTGCAACTCTATAAAATTCAGGCGAGACGGAGTTGAACCAGCGACCTAAGGATTTCAGACTCATTTCACTACAGTCCTCCGCTCTACCAACTGAGCTATCGAAGGTATAGATTCCCAGAGTAATTGAGAGACAATCTACTAAATAAACTGGAAACGACATTCTCTGATTGAACATTTTCCATTTCTTCCCCAAATGATAATTCCTCAAAGTGGTTTTGCACTTCTATGAATTAACTTCTAGCCGGAGTTGAACCAGCGACCAAAATATTTCAGACTCTTTTCATTACAGTCCTCTGCCCCACCAACTGCGCTATCAAATGTTGAGTGGTCTTGCGTAATTGAGAGAATACCGAAATATGTCTTTTGGTAACGACTTTCTCTGATTAACTACCATTTCTCCATGAAATGATACGTCCTCAAAGTGGTTTTGCAACTCTATAAAATTTCTTCGAGCCGGAGTTGAACCAGCGACCTAAGGATTTCAGACTCATTTCACTAAAGTCCTCCGCTCTACCAACTGAGCTATCGAAGGCTGAGTTGGTTTGATTAATTTAGAGAAAATTTACTAAATAAACTGGATACGACTATCTCTGATTGAATATTTGCCATTTCTTCCCCAAATGATAATTCCTCAAAGTAGTTTTGCCCTTCTATCATTTAACTTCTAGCCGGAGTTGAACCAGCGACCAAAGGATTTCAGACTCTTTTCATTACAGTCCTCTGCCCCACCAACTGTGCTTTCGAAGGTTGAGTGGTCTTGCGTAATTGAGAGAATACCTAAATATGCCTATTGGTAACGACTTTCTCTGATTAACCACCATTCAT
Organism: Gadus chalcogrammus; assembly: GCF_026213295.1. Lineage (NCBI taxonomy): Eukaryota > Metazoa > Chordata > Actinopteri > Gadiformes > Gadidae > Gadus > Gadus chalcogrammus. Next base: position 17,258,554 of record NC_079433.1, on the reverse strand, counting down.
CATGAAATGATACTTCCTCAAAGTGGTTTTGCAACTCGATAAAATTCCGTCGAGACGGAGTTGAACCAGCGACCTAATGATTTCAGACTCATTTCACTATAGTCCTCCACTCTACCAACTGAGCTATCGAAGGTATAGATTCCCAGAGTAATTGAGAGACAATCTACCAAATAAACTGGAAACGACATTCTCTGATTGAACATTTTCCATTTCTTCCCCAAATGATAATTCCTCAAAGTGGTTTTGCACTTCTATGAATTAACTTCTAGCCGGAGTTGAACCAGCGACCAAAATATTTCAGACTCTTTTCATTACAGCCCTCTGCCCCACCAACTGCGCTTTCGAAGGTTGAGTGGTCTTGCGTAATTGAGAGAATACCGAAATATGTCTATTGGTAACGACTTTCTCTGATTAACTACCATTTCTTCATGAAATGATACGTCCTCAATGTGGTTTTGCAACTCTATAAAATGCCTTCGAGCCAGAGTTGAACCAGCGACCTAAGGATTTCAGACGCAATTCACTACAGTCCTCCGCTCTACCAACTGAGCTAACGAAGGATGAGATAACTTCAGTAATTGAGAATACATATACTAAATAAACTGGATACGACTATCTCTGATTGAATATTTGCCATTTCTTCCCCAAATGATAATTCCTCAAAGTAGTTTTGCCCTTCTATAAATGACCTTCTAGCCGGAGTTGAACCAGCGACCAAAGGATTTCAGACTCTTTTCATTACAGTCCTCTGCCCCACCAACTGTGCTTTCGAAGGTTGAGTGGGCTTGCGTAATTGAGAGAATACCTAAATATGCCTATTGGTAACGACTTTCTCTGATTAACCACCATTCATCATGAAATGATACTTCCTCAAAGTGGTTTTGCAACTCTATAAAATTCTGTCTAGACGGATTTGAACCAGCGACCTAAGGATTTCACACTCATTTCACTACAGTCCTCCGCTCTACCAACTGAGCTATCGAAGCTATAGATTTCCGGAGTAATTGAGAGACAATCTACTAAATAAACTGGAAACGACATTCTCTGATTGAACATTTTCCATTTCTTCCCCAAATGATAATTCCTCAAAGTGGTTTTGCACTTCTATGAATTAACTTCTAGCCGGAGTTGAACCAGCGACCAAAATATTTCAGACTCTTTTCATTACAGTCCTCTGCCCCACCAACTGCGCTATCGAATGTTGAGTGGTCTTGCGTAATTGAGAGAATACCGAAATATGTCTTTTGGTAACGACTTTCTCTGATTAACTACCATTTCTCCATGAAATGATACGTCCTCAAAGTGGTTTTGCAACTCTATAAAATTCCTTCGAGCCGGAGTTGAACCAGCGACCTAAAGATTTCAGACTAATTTCACTACAGTCCTCCGCTCTACCAACTGAGCTATCGAAGGATGAGATGGTTTGAGTAATTGAGAGTAAATTTACTAAATAAACTGGATACGACTATCTCTGATTGAATATTTGCCATTTCTTCCCCAAATGATAATTCCTCAAAGTAGTTTTGCCCTTCTATCATTTAACTTCTAGCCGGAGTTGAACCAGCGACCAAAGGATTTCAGACTCTTTTCATTACAGTCCTCTGCCCCACCAACTGTGCTTTCGAAGGTTGAGTGGTCTTGCGTAATTGAGAGAATACCTAAATATGCCTATTGGTAACGACTTTCTCTGATTAACTACCATTCATCATGAAATGATACTTCCTCAAAGTGGTTTTGCAACTCTATAAAATTCCGGCGAGACGGAGTTGAACCAGCGACCTAAGGATTTCAGACTCATTTCACTACAGTCCTCCGCTCTACCAACTGAGCTATCGAAGGTATAGATTCCCAGAGTAATTGAGAGACAATCTACTAAATAAACTGGAAACGACATTCTCTGATTGAACATTTTCCATTTCTTCCCCAAATGATAATTCCTCAAAGTGGTTTTGCACTTCTATGAATTAACTTCTAGCCGGAGTTGAACCAGCGACCAAAATATTTCAGACTCTTTTCATTACAGTCCTCTGCCCCACCAACTGCGCTATCGAATGTTGAGTGGTCTTGCGTAATTGAGAGAATACCGAAATATGTCTTTTGGTAACGACTTTCTCTGATTAACTACCATTTCTCCATGAAATGATACGTCCTCAAAGTGGTTTTGCAACTCTATAAAATTCCTTCGAGCCGGAGTTGAACCAGAGACCTAAGGATTTCAGACTCATTTCACTACAGTCCTCCGCTCTACCAACTGAGCTATCGAAGGACCAGATAAATTCAGTAATTGAGAGTACATTTACTAAATAAACTGGATACGACCATCTCTGATTGAATATTTGCCATTTCTTCCCCAAATGATAATTCCTCAAAGTAGTTTTGCCCTTCTATAAATGACCTTCTAGCCGGAGTTGAACCAGCGACCAAAGGATTTCAGACTCTTTTCATTACAGTCCTCTGCCCCACCAACTGTGCTTTCGAAGTTTGAGTGGTCTTGCGTAATTGAGAGAATACCTAAATATGCCTATTGATAACGACTTTCTCAGATTAACTACCATTTCTTCATGAAATGATACGTCCTCAAAGTGGTTTTGCAACTCTATAAAATTCCTTCGAGCCGGAGTTGAACCAGCGACCTAAGGATTTCAGACTCATTTCACTACAGTCCTCCGCTCTACCAACTGAGCTATCGAAGGTTTAGAGTCCCTGAGTAATTGAGAGAATATCTACTAAATAAACTGGAAATGACATTCTCTGATTGAACATTTTCCATTTCTTCCCCAAATGATAATTCCTCAAAGTGGTTTTGCACTTCTATGAATTAACTTCTAGCCGGAGTTGAACCAGCGACCAAAATATTTCAGGCTCTTTTCATTACAGTCCTCTGCCCCACCAACTGCGCTTTAGAATGTTGAGTGGTCTTGCGTAATTGAGAGAATACCTAAATATGCCTATTGGTAACGACTTTCTCTGATAAACTACCATTCATCATGAAATTATACTTCCTCAAAGTGGTTTTGCAACTCTATAAAATTCCTACGAGCCGGAGTTGAACCAGCGACCTAAGGATTTCAGACTCATTTCACTACAGTCCTCCGCTCTACCAACTGAGCTATCGAAGGTTAAGATTCCCTGAGTAATTGAGAGACAATCTACTAAATAAACTGGAAATGACATTCTCTGATTGAACATTTTCCATTTCTTCCCCAAATGATAATTCCTCAAAGTGGTTTTGCACTTCTATGAATTAACTTCTAGCCGGAGTTGAACCAGCGACCAAAATATTTCAGGCTCTTTTCATTAGAGTCCTCTGCCCCACCAACTGCACTTTCGAATGTTGAGTGGTCTTGCGTAATTGAGAGAATACCTAAATATGCCTATTGGTAACGACTTTCTCTGATTAACTACCATTTCTTCATGAAATGATACGTCCTCAAAGTGGTTTTGCAACTCTATAAAATTCCTACCAGCCGGAGTTGAACCAGCGACCTAAGGATTTCAGACTCATTTCACTACAGTCCTCCGCTCTACCAACTGAGCTATCGAAGGGTGAGATGAAATCAGTAATTGAGAGTACATATACTAAATAAACTGGATACGACTATCTCTGATTGAATATTTGCCATTTCTTCCCCAAATGATAATTCCTCAAAGTAGTTTTGCCCTTCTATAAATGACCTTCTAGCCGGAGTTGAACCAGCGACCAAAGGATTTCAGAGTCTTTTCATTACAGTCCTCTGCCCCACCAACTGTGCTTTCGAAGGTTGAGTGGTTTTGCGTAATTGAGAGAATACCTAAATATGCCTATTGATAACGACTTTCTCAGATTAACTACCATTTCTTCATGAAATGATACGTCCTCAAAGTGGTTTTGCAACTCTATAAAATTCCTTCGAGCCGGAGTTGAACCAGCGACCTAAGGATTTCAGACTCATTTCACTACAGTCCTCCGCTCTACCAACTGAGCTATCGAAGGTTAAGATTCCTTGAGTAATTGAGAGACAATCTACTAAATAAACTGGAAACGACATTCTCTGATTGAACATTTTCCATTTCTTCCCCAAATGATAATTCCTCAAAGTGGTTTTGCACTTCTATGAATTAACTTCTAGCCGGAGTTGAACCAGCGACCAAAATATTTCAGGCTCTTTTCATTACAGTCCTCTGCCCCACCAACTGCGCTATCGAATGTTGAGTGGTCTTGCGTAATTGAGAGAATACCTAAATATGCCTATTGGTAACGACTTTCTCTGATTAACTACCATTCATCATGAAATGATACTTCCTCAAAGTGGTTTTGCAACTCTATAAAATTCCTTCGAGCCGGAGTTGAACCAGCGACCTAAGGATTTCAGACACATTTCACTACAGTCCTCCGCTCTACCAACTGAGCTATCGAAGGGTGAGATTAATTCAGTAATTGAGAGTACATATACTAAATAAACTGGATACGACTATCTCTGATTGAATATTTGCCATTTCTTCCCCAAATGATAATTCCTCAAAGTGGTTTTGCACTTCTATGAATTAACTTCTAGCTGGAGTTGAACCAGCGACCAAAATATTTCAGACTCTTTTCATTACAGCCCTCTGCCCCACCAACTGCGCTTTCGAAGGTTGAGTGGTCTTGCGTAATTGAGAGAATACCGAAATATGTCTATCTGTAACGACTTTCTCTGATTAAGTACCATTTCTTCATGAAATGATACGTCCTCAAAGTGGTTTTGCAACTCTATAAGATTCCATTGAGCCGGAGTTGAACCAGCGACCTAAGCATTTCAGACTCATTACACTACAGTCCTCCCCTCTACCAACTGAGCTATCGAAGGTTAAGTTTCCCTGAGTAATTGAGAGAGAATCTACTAAATAAACTGGAAACGACATTGTCTGATTGAACATTTTCCATTTCTTCCCCAAATGATAATTCCTCAAAGTGGTTTTGCACTTCTATGAATTAACTTCTAGCCAGAGTTGAACCAGCAACCAAAATATTTCAGACTCTTTTCATTACAGCCCTCTGCCCCACCAACTGCGCTTCCGAAGGTTGAGTGGTCTTGCGTAATTGAGAGAATACCGAAATATGTCTATTGGTAACGACTTTCTCTGATTAACTACCATTCATCATGAAATGATACTTCCTCAAAGTGGTTTTGCAACTCTATAAAATTCCATCGAGCCGGAGTTGAACCAGCGACCTAAGGATTTCAGACTCATTACACTACAGTCCTCCGCTCTACCAACTGAGCTATCGAAGGACCAGATAAATTCAGTAATTGAGAGTACATTTACTAAATAAACTGGATACGACTATCTCTGATTGAATATTTGCCATTTCTTCCCCAAATGATAATTCCTCAAAGTAGTTTTGCCCTTCTATAAATGACCTTCTAGCCGGAGTTGAACCAGCGACCAAAATATTTCAGGCTCTTTTCATTACAGTCCTCTGCCCCACCAACTGCGCTTTAGAATTTTGAGTGGTCTAACGTAATTGAGAGAATACCTAAATATGCCTATTGGTAACGACTTTCTCTGATAAACTACCATTCATCATGAAATTATACTTCCTCAAAGTGGTTTTGCAACTCTATAAAATTCCTTCGAGCCGGATTTGAACCAGCGACCTAAGGATTTCAGACTCATTTCACTACAGTCCTCCGCTCTACCAACTGAGCTATCGAAGGTATAGGTTTGAAGAGTAATTGAGAGACAATCTACTAAATAAAATGGAAACGACATTCTCTGATTGAACATTTTCCATTTCTACCCCAAATGATAATTCCTCAAAGTGGTTTTGCACTTCTATGAATTAACTTCTAGCCGGAGTTGAACCAGCGACCAAAATATTTCAGGCTCTTTTCATTACAGTCCTCTGCCCCACCAACTGCGCTTTCGAATGTTGAGTGGTCTTGCGTAATTGAGAGAATACCTAAATATGCCTATTGGTAACGACTTTCTCTGATTAACTACCATTCATCATGAAATGATACTTCCTCAAAGTGGTTTTGCAACTCTATAATATTCCTTCGAGCCGGAGTTGAACCAGCGACCAAAGGATTTCAGACTCATTTCACTAGAGTCCTCCGCTCTACCAACTGAGCTATCGAAGGGTAAGATGAATTCAGTAATTGAGAGTACATATACTAAATAAACTGGATACGACTATCTCTGATTGAATATTTGCCATTTCTTCCCCAAATGATAATTCCTCAAAGTGGTTTTGCACTTCTATGAATTAACTTCTAGCCGGAGTTGAACCAGCGACCAAAATATTTCAGACTCTTTTCATTACAGCCCTCTGCCCCACCAACTGCGCTTTCGAAGGTTGAGTGGTCTTGCGTAATTGAGAGAATACCGAAATATGTCTATATGTAAAGCCTTTAGCATTTCTGGCTGGATCTCATCAATCCCTGGGGCTTTGCCACTGCGGAGATGTTTGACTACCTCAGTGACCTCCACCAGGGAAATTGACGACGAAACACCATCAACCTCGAGCTCTGCCTCCAACATAGAGGGCGTGTTATTCGGATTCAGGAGTTCCTCAAAGTGTTCCTTCCAACGTCCGACGACCTCCTCAGTTGAGGTCAACAGAGTCCCATCCTTACTGTACACAGCTTGGATGGTTCCCCGTTTCCCCCTCCTGAGGTGCCGGATAGTCTTCCAGAAACACTTTGGTGCCGACCGAAAGTCCTTCTCCATGGCCTCTCCGAACTTCTCCCACACCCGCTGCTTAGCCTCCGACACGGCAGCCACTGCAGCCCTTCGAGCCTGTCGGTACCCTGCAACCGAGTCAGGAGTCCTCCAGGATATCATATCCCGGAAGGCCTCCTTCTTCAGTCGGACGGCTTCCCTGACCACCGGTGTCCACCACGGTGTCCGAGGGTTACCGCCCCTTGAGGAGCCTAAGACCCTGAGGCCACAGCTAGCCACCGCAGCTTCAGCAATGGAGGCTTTGAACACCGCCCACTCCGGCTCAATGCCCCCAACCTCCACAGGAATGCCAGAAAAGCTCCGCCGGAGGTGTGAGTTGAAGATACCTAGGACGGGGGCCTCCTCCAGACGTTCCCAGTTCACCCGCACTACTCGTTTGGGCTTACCAGGTCTATCCGGAAATTTCCCCCATTCCCTGATCCAACTCACAACCAGATGGTGGTCGGTTGACAGTTCCGCCCCTCTCTTTACCCGAGTGTCCAAAACATGCGGCCTCAGATCAGATGACACGATCACGAAATCGATCATCGATCTTCGGCCTAGGGTACTCTGGTACCAGGTACACTTATGAGCACCCTTATGTTCGAACATGGTGTTTGTTATGGATAATCCATGACTAGCACAGAAATCCAATAACAAACGACCGCTCGGGTTTAGATCAGGGAGGCCGTTCCTCCCCACCACGCCTCTCCAGGTGTCTCCATCGTTGCCCACGTGGGCGTTGAAGTCTCCCAGCAGAACTACGGAGTCCCCTACTGGAGCCCCATACAGGACTCCATTCAGGGTCTCCAAGAAGGCCGAGTACTCTGAGCTGCTGTTTGGTGCATACGCACAAACAACAGTCAGAGTTTTCCCCCCTACAACCCTTAGGCGCAGGGAGGCGACCCTCTCGTCTACCGGGGTAAACTCCAACACCGCGGCGCTCAGCCGGGGATTTATGAGTATCCCCACACCCGCCCGGCGCCTCACGCCCTCGGCAACTCCGGAGAAAAATAGAGTCCAACCCTTATCCAGGAGTACGGTACCAGAGCTGAGACTGTGCGTGGAGGTAAGCCCCACCAGATCTAACTGATAGCGCTCCACCTCCCTCACAAGCTCCGGTTCCTTTCCCCACAGCGAGGTGACGTTCCACGTCCCCAGAGCCAGCTTCTGCCGCCCGGGTCTGGTCCGTCGAGACCCCTGACCTTCGCTGCCACCCATGTGGCTACGCACCCGACCCCAACGGGTCTTCCCACAGGTGGTGGGCCCATGGGATGAAGAGAGGGGGGGTGCCACGTAGTTTGTTCGGGCTGTACCCGACCGGGCTCCGTGGCAAACCCGGCCACCAGGCGCTCGCCATCGAGCCCTCCGTCTGGGCCTGGCTCCAGACGGGGGCCCCGGGCTTCCTCCGGGCCGGGTCACATCTCCTCTTTTTACGTTATTCATTGGAGTTTTTTGAACCATTCTTAGTCTGGCCCCTCACCTGAGACCACTCTGCCATGAGAGACCCTACCAGGAGCACAAGGCTCCAGACAACACAGCTCTCAGGTTCACAGGGACACGCAAACCTCTCCACCACGATAAGGTGACGGTTCCAGGAGAGGATTTCTTCATGAAATGATACGTCCTCAAAGTGGTTTTGCAACTCTATAAGATTCCTTTGAGCCGGAGTTGAACCAGCGACCTAAGCATTTCAGACTCATTACACTACAGTCCACCGCTCTACCAACTGAGCTATCGAAGGTTAAGTTTCCCTGAGTAATTGAGAGAGAATCTACTAAATAAACTGGAAACGACATTGTCTGATTGAACATTTTCCATTTCTTCCCCAAATGATAATTCCTCAAAGTGGTTTTGCACTTCTATGAATTAACTTCTAGACAGAGTTGAACCAGCGACCAAAATATTTCAGACTCTTTTCATTACAGCCCTCTGCCCCACCAACTGCGCTTTCGAAGGTTGAGTGGTCTTGCGTAATTGAGAGAATACCGAAATATGTCTATTGGTAACGACTTTCTCTGATTAACTACCATTCATCATGAAATGATACTTCCTCAAAGTGGTTTTGCAACTCTATAAAATTCCTTCGAGCCGGAGTTGAACCAGCGACCTAAGGATTACAGACTCATTTCACTACAGTCCTCCGCTCTACCAACTGAGCTATCTAAAGTATAGATACCCAGAGTAATTGAGAGACAATCTACTAAATAAACTGGAAACGACATTCTCTGATTGAACATTTTCCATTTCTTCCGCAAATGATAATTCCTCAAAGTGGTTTTGCACTTATATTAATTAACTTCTAGCCGGAGTTGAACCAGCGACCAAAATATTTCAGACCCTTTTCATTACAGTCCTCTGCCCCACCAACTGCGCTATCGAATGTTGAGTGGTCTTGCGTAATTGAGAGAATACCAAAATTTGACTATTGGTAACGACTTTCTCTGATTAACTACCATTTCTTCATGAAATGATACGTCCTCAAAGTGGTTTTGCAACTCTATAATATTCCTTCGAGCCGGAGTTGAACCAGCGACCTAAGGATTTCAGACTCATTTCACTACAGTCCTCCGCTCTACCAACTGAGCTATCGAAAGACCAGATAAATTCAGTAATTGAGAGTACATTTACTAAATAAACTGGATACGACTATCTCTGATTGAATATTTGCCATTTCTTCCCCAAATGATAATTCCTCAAAGTAGTTTTGCCCTTCTATAAATGACCTTCTAGCCGGAGTTGAACCAGCGACCAAAGGATTTCAGAGTCTTTTCATAACAGTCCTCTGCCCCACCAACTGTGCTTTCGAAGGTTGAGTGGTCTTGCGTAATTGAGAGAATACCTAAATATGCCTATTGATAACGACTTTCTCAGATTAACTGCCATTTCTTCATGAAATGATACGTCCTCAAAGTGGTTTTGCAACTCTATAAAATTCCTTCGAGCCGGAGTTGAACCAGCGACCTAAGGATTTCAGACTCATTTCACTACAGTCCTCCGCTCTACCAACTGAGCTATCGATGGTTAAGTATCCCTGAGTAATTGAGAGACAATCTACTAAATAAACTGGAAACGACATTCTCTGATTGAACATTTTCCATTTCTTCCCCAAATGATAATTCCTCAAAGTGGTTTTGCACTTCTATGAATTAACTTCTAGCCGGAGTTGAACCAGCGACCAAAATATTTCAGGCTCTTTTCATTACAGTCCTCTGCCCCACCAACTGCGCTATCGAATGTTGAGTGGTCTTGCGTAATTGAGAGAATACCTAAATATGCCTATTGGTAACGACTTTCTCTGATTAACTACCCTTCATCATGAAATGATACTTCCTCAAAGTGGTTTTGCAACTCTATAAAATTCCTTCGAGCCGGAGTTGAACCAGCGACCTAAGGATTTCAGACTCATTTCACTACAGTCCTCCGCTCTACCAACTGAGCTATCGAAGGGTGAGATGAATTCAGTAATTGAGAGTACATATACTAAATAAACTGGATACGACTATCTCTGATTGAATATTTGCCATTTCTTCCCCAAATGATAATTCCTCAAAGTAGTTTTGCCCTTCTATAAATGACCTTCTAGCCGGAGTTGAACGAGCGACCAAAGGATTTCAGAGTCTTTTCATTACAGTCCTCTGCCCCACCAACTGTGCTTTCGAAGGTTGAGTGGTCTTGCGTAATTGAGAGAATACCTAAATATGCCTATTGATAACGACTTTCTCAGATTAACTACCATTTCTTCATGAAATGATACGTCCTCAAAGTGGTTTTGCAACTCTATAAAATTCCTTCGAGCCGGAGTTGAACCAGCGACCTAAGCATTTCAGACTCATTACACTACAGTCCTCCGCTTTACCAACTGAGCTATCGAAGGTTAAGTTTCCTTGAGTAATTGAGAGAGAATCTACTAAATAAACTGGAAACGACATTGTCTGATTGAACATTTTCCATTTCTTCCCCAAATGATAATTCCTCAAAGTGTTTTTGCACTTCTATGAATTAACTTCTAGCCAGAGTTGAACCAGCAACCAAAATATTTCAGACTCTTTTCATTACAGCCCTCTGCCCCACCAACTGCGCTTCCGAAAGTTGAGTGGTCTTGCGTAATTGAGAGAATACCGAAATATGTCTATTGGTAACGACTTTCTCTGATTAACTACCATTCATCATGAAATGATACTTCCTCAAAGTGGTTTTGCAACTCTATAAAATTCCTTCGAGCCGGAGTTGAACCAGCGACCTAAGGATTTCAGACTCATTTCACTACAGTCCTCCGCTCTACCAACTGAGCTATCGAAGGTTAATATTTCCTGAGTAATTGAGAGACAATCTACTTAATAAACTGGAAATGACATTCTCTGATTGAACATTTTCCATTTCTTCCCCAAATGATAATTCCTCAAAGTGGTTTTGCACTTCTATGAATTAACTTCTAGCCAGAGTTGAACCAGCGACCAAAATATTTCAGACTCTTTTCATTACAGCCCTCTGCCCCACCAACTGCGCTTTCGAAGGTTGAGTGGTCTAACGTAATTGAGAGAATACCTAAATATGCCTATTGGTAACGACTTTCTCTGATAAACTACCATTCATCATGAAATTATAATTCCTCAAAGTGGTTTTGCAACTCTATAAAATTCCTTCGAGCCGAATTTGAACCAGCGACCTAAGGATTTCAGACTCATTTCACTACAGTCCTCCGCTCTACCAACTGAGCTATCGAAGGGTGAGATGAATTCAGTAATTGAGAGTACATATACTAAATAAACTGGATACGACTATCTCTGATTGAATATTTGCCATTTCTTCCCCAAATGATAATTCCTCAAAGTAGTTTTGCCCTTCTATAAATGACCTTCTAGCCGGAGTTGAACGAGCGACCAAAGGATTTCAGAGTCTTTTCATTACAGTCCTCTGCCCCACCAACTGTGCTTTCGAAGGTTGAGTGGTCTTGCGTAATTGAGAGAATACCTAAATATGCCTATTGATAACGACTTTCTCAGATTAACTACCATTTCTTCATGAAATGATACGTCCTCAAAGTGGTTTTGCAACTCTATAAAATTCCTTCGAGCCGGAGTTGAACCAGCGACCTAAGCATTTCAGACTCATTACACTACAGTCCTCCGCTATACCAACTGAGCTATCGAAGGTTAAGTTTCCCTGAGTAATTGAGAGAGAATCTACTAAATAAACTGGAAACGACATTGTCTGATTGAACATTTTCCATTTCTTCCCCAAATGATAATTCCTCAAAGTGTTTTTGCACTTCTATGAATTAACTTCTAGCCAGAGTTGAACCAGCAACCAAAATATTTCAGACTCTTTTCATTACAGCCCTCTGCCCCACCAACTGCGCTTCCGAAAGTTGAGTGGTCTTGCGTAATTGAGAGAATACCGAAATATGTCTATTGGTAACGACTTTCTCTGATTAACTACCATTCATCATGAAATGATACTTCCTCAAAGTGGTTTTGCAACTCTATAAAATTCCTTCGAGCCGGAGTTGAACCAGCGACCTAAGGATTTCAGACTCATTTCACTACAGTCCTCCGCTCTACCAACTGAGCTATCGAAGGTTAATATTTCCTGAGTAATTGAGAGACAATCTACTTAATAAACTGGAAATGACATTCTCTGATTGAACATTTTCCATTTCTTCCCCAAATGATAATTCCTCAAAGTGGTTTTGCACTTCTATGAATTAACTTCTAGCCAGAGTTGAACCAGCGACCAAAATATTTCAGACTCTTTTCATTACAGCCCTCTGCCCCACCAACTGCGCTTTCGAAGGTTGAGTGGTCTAACGTAATTGAGAGAATACCTAAATATGCCTATTGGTAACGACTTTCTCTGATAAACTACCATTCATCATGAAATTATAATTCCTCAAAGTGGTTTTGCAACTCTATAAAATTCCTTCGAGCCGGATTTGAACCAGCGACCTAAGGATTTCAGACTCATTTCACTACAGTCCTCCGCTCTACCAACTGAGCTATCGAAGGTATAATTTCCCAGAGTAATTGAGAGACAATCTACTAAATAAAATGGATACGACATTCTCTGATTGAACATTTTCCATTTCTACCCCAAATGATAATTCCTCAAAGTGGTTTTGCACTTCTATGAATTAACTTCTAGCCGGAGTTGAACCAGCGACCAAAATATTTCAGGCTCTTTTCATTACAGTCCTCTGCCCCACCAACTGCGCTTTCGAATGTTGAGTGGTCTTGCGTAATTGAGAGAATACCTAAATATGCCTATTGGTAACGACTTTCTCTGATTAACTACCATTCATCATGAAATGATACTTCCTCAAAGTGGTTTTGCAACTCTATAAAATTCCTTCGAGCCGGAGTTGAACCAGCGACCTAAGGATTTCAGACTCATTTCACTACAGTCCTCCGCTCTACCAACAGAGCTATCGACGGCTAAGTTGAATTCAGTAATTGAGAGTACATATACTAAATAAACTGGATACGACTATCTCTGATTGAATATTTGCCATTTCTTCCCCAAATGATAATTCCTCAAAGTGGTTTTGCACTTCTATGAATTAACTTTTAGCCGGAGTTGAACCAGCGACCAAAATATTTCAGACTCTTTTCATTACAGCCCTCTGCCCCACCAACTGCGCTTTCGAAGGTTGAGTGGTCTTGCGTAATTGAGAGAATACCTAAATATGCCTATTGATAACGACTTTCTCAGATTAACTACCATTTCTTCATGAAATGATACGTCCTCAAAGTGGTTTTGCAACTCTATAAAATTCCTTCGAGCCGGAGTTGAACCAGCGACCTAAGGATTTCAGACTCATTTCACTACAGTCCTCCGCTCTACCAACTGAGCTATCGAAGCTTAATATTTCCTGAGTAATTGAGAGACAATCTACTTAATAAACTGGAAATGACATTCTCTGATTGAACATTTTCCATTTCTTCCCCAAATGATAATTCCTCAAAGTGGTTTTGCACTTCTATGAATTAACTTCTAGCCAGAGTTGAACCAGCGACCAAAATATTTCAGACTCTTTTCATTACAGCCCTCTGCCCCACCAACTGCGCTTTCGAAGGTTGAGTGGTCTAACGTAATTGAGAGAATACCTAAATATGCCTATTGGTAACGACTTTCTCTGATAAACTACCATTCATCATGAAATTATACTTCCTCAAAGTGGTTTTGCAACTCTATAAAATTCCTTCGAGCCGGATTTGAACCAGCGACCTAAGGATTTCAGACTCATTTCACTACAGTCCTCCGCTCTACCAACTGAGCTATCGAAGGTAAAGGTTACCAGAGTAATTGAGAGACAATCTACTAAATAAAATGGAAACGACATTCTCTGATTGAACATTTTCCATTTCTACCCCAAATGATAATTCCTCAAAGTGGTTTTGCACTTCTATGAATTAACTTCTAGCCGGAGTTGAACCAGCGACCAAAATATTTCAGGCTCTTTTCATTACAGTCCTCTGCCCCACCAACTGCGCTTTCGAATGTTGAGTGGTCTTGCGTAATTGAGAGAATACCTAAATATGCCTATTGGTAACGACTTTCTCTGATTAACTACCATTCATCATGAAATGATACTTCCTCAAAGTGGTTTTGCAACTCTATAAAATTGCTTCGAGCCGGAGATGAACCAGCGACCTAAGGATTTCAGACTCATTTCACTACAGTCCTCCACTCTACCAACTGAGCTATCGAAGGGGAAGATGAATTCAGTAATTGAGAGTACATATACTAAATAAACTGGATACGACTATCTCTGATTGAATATTTGCCATTTCTTCCCCAAATGATAATTCCTCAAAGTGGTTTTGCACTTCTATGAATTAACTTCTAGCCAGAGTTGAACCAGCGACCAAAATATTTCAGACTCTTTTCATTACAGCCCTCTGGCCCACCAACTGCGCTTTCGAAGGTTGAGTGGTCTTGCGTAATTGAGAGAATACCGAAATATGTCTATTGGTAACGACTTTCTCTGATTAACTACCATTCATCATGAAATGCTACTTCCTCAAAGTGGTTTTGCAACTCTATATAATTCCTTCGAGCCGGATTTGAACCAGCGACCTAAGGATTTCAGACTCATTTCACTACAGTCCTCCGCTCTACCAACTGAGCTATCGAAGGTTATTATTTCCTGAGTAATTGAGAGACAATCTACTTAATAAACTGGAAATGACATTCTCTGATTGAACATTTTCCATTTCTTCCCCAAATGATAATTCCTCAAAGTGGTTTTGCACTTCTATGAATTAACTTCTAGCCAGAGTTGAACCAGCGACCAAAATATTTCAGACTCTTTTCATTACAGCCCTCTGCCCCACCAACTGCGCTTTCGAAGGTTGAGTGGTCTTGCGTAATTGAGAGAATACCGAAATATGTCTATTGGTAACGACTTTCTCTGATTAACTACCATTCATCATGAAATGATACTTCCTCAAAGTGGTTTTGCAACTCTATAAAATTCCTTCGAGCCGGAGTTGAACCAGCGACGTAAGGATTTCAGACTCATTTCACTACAGTCCTCCGCTCTACCAACTGAGCTATCGAAGGTTAATATTTCCTGAGTAATTGAGAGACAATCTACTTAATAAACTGGAAATGACATTCTCTGATTGAACATTTTCCATTTCTTCCCCAAATGATAATTCCTCAAAGTGGTTTTGCACTTCTATGAATTAACTTCTAGCCAGAGTTGAACCAGCGACCAAAATATTTCAGACTCTTTTCATTACAGCCCTCTGCCCCACCAACTGCGCTTTCGAAGGTTGAGTGGTCTAACGTAATTGAGAGAATACCTAAATATGCCTATTGGTAACGACTTTCTCTGATAAACTACCATTCATCATGAAATTATAATTCCTCAAAGTGGTTTTGCAACTCTATAAAATTCCTTCGAGCCGGATTTGAACCAGCGACCTAAGGATTTCAGACTCATTTCACTACAGTCCTCCGCTCTACCAACTGAGCTATCGAAGGGTGAGATGAATTCAGTAATTGAGAGTACATATACTAAATAAACTGGATACGACTATCTCTGATTGAATATTTGCCATTTCTTCCCCAAATGATAATTCCTCAAAGTAGTTTTGCCCTTCTATAAATGACCTTCTAGCCGGAGTTGAACGAGCGACCAAAGGATTTCAGAGTCTTTTCATTACAGTCCTCTGCCCCACCAACTGTGCTTTCGAAGGTTGAGTGGTCTTGCGTAATTGAGAGAATACCTAAATATGCCTATTGATAACGACTTTCTCAGATTAACTACCATTTCTTCATGAAATGATACGTCCTCAAAGTGGTTTTGCAACTCTATAAAATTCCTTCGAGCCGGAGTTGAACCAGCGACCTAAGCATTTCAGACTCATTACACTACAGTCCTCCGCTATACCAACTGAGCTATCGAAGGTTAAGTTTCCCTGAGTAATTGAGAGAGAATCTACTAAATAAACTGGAAACGACATTGTCTGATTGAACATTTTCCATTTCTTCCCCAAATGATAATTCCTCAAAGTGTTTTTGCACTTCTATGAATTAACTTCTAGCCAGAGTTGAACCAGCAACCAAAATATTTCAGACTCTTTTCATTACAGCCCTCTGCCCCACCAACTGCGCTTCCGAAAGTTGAGTGGTCTTGCGTAATTGAGAGAATACCGAAATATGTCTATTGGTAACGACTTTCTCTGATTAACTACCATTCATCATGAAATGATACTTCCTCAAAGTGGTTTTGCAACTCTATAAAATTCCTTCGAGCCGGAGTTGAACCAGCGACCTAAGGATTTCAGACTCATTTCACTACAGTCCTCCGCTCTACCAACTGAGCTATCGAAGGTTAATATTTCCTGAGTAATTGAGAGACAATCTACTTAATAAACTGGAAATGACATTCTCTGATTGAACATTTTCCATTTCTTCCCCAAATGATAATTCCTCAAAGTGGTTTTGCACTTCTATGAATTAACTTCTAGCCAGAGTTGAACCAGCGACCAAAATATTTCAGACTCTTTTCATTACAGCCCTCTGCCCCACCAACTGCGCTTTCGAAGGTTGAGTGGTCTAACGTAATTGAGAGAATACCTAAATATGCCTATTGGTAACGACTTTCTCTGATAAACTACCATTCATCATGAAATTATAATTCCTCAAAGTGGTTTTGCAACTCTATAAAATTCCTTCGAGCCGGATTTGAACCAGCGACCTAAGGATTTCAGACTCATTTCACTACAGTCCTCCGCTCTACCAACTGAGCTATCGAAGGGTGAGATGAATTCAGTAATTGAGAGTACATATACTAAATAAACTGGATACGACTATCTCTGATTGAATATTTGCCATTTCTTCCCCAAATGATAATTCCTCAAAGTAGTTTTGCCCTTCTATAAATGACCTTCTAGCCGGAGTTGAACGAGCGACCAAAGGATTTCAGAGTCTTTTCATTACAGTCCTCTGCCCCACCAACTGTGCTTTCGAAGGTTGAGTGGTCTTGCGTAATTGAGAGAATACCTAAATATGCCTATTGATAACGACTTTCTCAGATTAACTACCATTTCTTCATGAAATGATACGTCCTCAAAGTGGTTTTGCAACTCTATAAAATTCCTTCGAGCCGGAGTTGAACCAGCGACCTAAGCATTTCAGACTCATTACACTACAGTCCTCCGCTATACCAACTGAGCTATCGAAGGTTAAGTTTCCCTGAGTAATTGAGAGAGAATCTACTAAATAAACTGGAAACGACATTGTCTGATTGAACATTTTCCATTTCTTCCCCAAATGATAATTCCTCAAAGTGTTTTTGCACTTCTATGAATTAACTTCTAGCCAGAGTTGAACCAGCAACCAAATATTTCAGACTCTTTTCATTACAGCCCTCTGCCCCACCAACTGCGCTTCCGAAAGTTGAGTGGTCTTGCGTAATTGAGAGAATACCGAAATATGTCTATTGGTAACGACTTTCTCTGATTAACTACCATTCATCATGAAATGATACTTCCTCAAAGTGGTTTTGCAACTCTATAAAATTCCTTCGAGCCGGAGTTGAAACAGCGACCTAAGGATTTCAGACTCATTTCACTACAGTCCTCCGCTCTACCAACTGAGCTATCGAAGGTTAATATTTCCTGAGTAATTGAGAGACAATCTACTTAATAAACTGGAAATGACATTCTCTGATTGAACATTTTCCATTTCTTCCCCAAATGATAATTCCTCAAAGTGGTTTTGCACTTCTATGAATTAACTTCTAGCCAGAGTTGAACCAGCGACCAAAATATTTCAGACTCTTTTCATTACAGCCCTCTGCCCCACCAACTGCGCTTTCGAAGGTTGAGTGGTCTAACGTAATTGAGAGAATACCTAAATATGCCTATTGGTAACGACTTTCTCTGATAAACTACCATTCATCATGAAATTATAATTCCTCAAAGTGGTTTTGCAACTCTATAAAATTCCTTCGAGCCGGATTTGAACCAGCGACCTAAGGATTTCAGACTCATTTCACTACAGTCCTCCGCTCTACCAACTGAGCTATCGAAGGTATAATTTCCCAGAGTAATTGAGAGACAATCTACTAAATAAAATGGATACGACATTCTCTGATTGAACATTTTCCATTTCTACCCCAAATGATAATTCCTCAAAGTGGTTTTGCACTTCTATGAATTAACTTCTAGCCGGAGTTGAACCAGCGACCAAAATATTTCAGGCTCTTTTCATTACAGTCCTCTGCCCCACCAACTGCGCTTTCGAATGTTGAGTGGTCTTGCGTAATTGAGAGAATACCTAAATATGCCTATTGGTAACGACTTTCTCTGATTAACTACCATTCATCATGAAATGATACTTCCTCAAAGTGGTTTTGCAACTCTATAAAATTCCTTCGAGCCGGAGTTGAACCAGCGACCTAAGGATTTCAGACTCATTTCACTACAGTCCTCCGCTCTACCAACTGAGCTATCGAAGGCTAAGTTGAATTCAGTAATTGAGAGTACATATACTAAATAAACTGGATACGACTATCTCTGATTGAATATTTGCCATTTCTTCCCCAAATGATAATTCCTCAAAGTGGTTTTGCACTTCTATGAATTAACTTTTAGCCGGAGTTGAACCAGCGACCAAAATATTTCAGACTCTTTTCATTACAGCCCTCTGCCCCACCAACTGCGCTTTCGAAGGTTGAGTGGTCTTGCGTAATTGAGAGAATACCTAAATATGCCTATTGATAACGACTTTCTCAGATTAACTACCATTTCTTCATGAAATGATACGTCCTCAAAGTGGTTTTGCAACTCTATAAAATTCCTTCGAGCCGGAGTTGAACCAGCGACCTAAGGATTTCAGACTCATTTCACTACAGTCCTCCGCTCTACCAACTGAGCTATCGAAGCTTAATATTTCCTGAGTAATTGAGAGACAATCTACTTAATAAACTGGAAATGACATTCTCTGATTGAACATTTTCCATTTCTTCCCCAAATGATAATTCCTCAAAGTGGTTTTGCACTTCTATGAATTAACTTCTAGCCAGAGTTGAACCAGCGACCAAAATATTTCAGACTCTTTTCATTACAGCCCTCTGCCCCACCAACTGCGCTTTCGAAGGTTGAGTGGTCTAACGTAATTGAGAGAATACCTAAATATGCCTATTGGTAACGACTTTCTCTGATAAACTACCATTCATCATGAAATTATACTTCCTCAAAGTGGTTTTGCAACTCTATAAAATTCCTTCGAGCCGGATTTGAACCAGCGACCTAAGGATTTCAGACTCATTTCACTACAGTCCTCCGCTCTACCAACTGAGCTATCGAAGGTAAAGGTTACCAGAGTAATTGAGAGACAATCTACTAAATAAAATGGAAACGACATTCTCTGATTGAACATTTTCCATTTCTACCCCAAATGATAATTCCTCAAAGTGGTTTTGCACTTCTATGAATTAACTTCTAGCCGGAGTTGAACCAGCGACCAAAATATTTCAGGCTCTTTTCATTACAGTCCTCTGCCCCACCAACTGCGCTTTCGAATGTTGAGTGGTCTTGCGTAATTGAGAGAATACCTAAATATGCCTATTGGTAACGACTTTCTCTGATTAACTACCATTCATCATGAAATGATACTTCCTCAAAGTGGTTTTGCAACTCTATAAAATTGCTTCGAGCCGGAGATGAACCAGCGACCTAAGGATTTCAGACTCATTTCACTACAGTCCTCCACTCTACCAACTGAGCTATCGAAGGGGAAGATGAATTCAGTAATTGAGAGTACATATACTAAATAAACTGGATACGACTATCTCTGATTGAATATTTGCCATTTCTTCCCCAAATGATAATTCCTCAAAGTGGTTTTGCACTTCTATGAATTAACTTCTAGCCAGAGTTGAACCAGCGACCAAAATATTTCAGACTCTTTTCATTACAGCCCTCTGGCCCACCAACTGCGCTTTCGAAGGTTGAGTGGTCTTGCGTAATTGAGAGAATACCGAAATATGTCTATTGGTAACGACTTTCTCTGATTAACTACCATTCATCATGAAATGCTACTTCCTCAAAGTGGTTTTGCAACTCTATATAATTCCTTCGAGCCGGATTTGAACCAGCGACCTAAGGATTTCAGACTCATTTCACTACAGTCCTCCGCTCTACCAACTGAGCTATCGAAGGTTATTATTTCCTGAGTAATTGAGAGACAATCTACTTAATAAACTGGAAATGACATTCTCTGATTGAACATTTTCCATTTCTTCCCCAAATGATAATTCCTCAATGTGGTTTTGCACTTCTATGAATTAACTTCTAGCCAGAGTTGAACCAGCGACCAAAATATTTCAGACTCTTTTCATTACAGCCCTCTGCCCCACCAACTGCGCTTTCGAAGGTTGAGTGGTCTTGCGTAATTGAGAGAATACCGAAATATGTCTATTGGTAACGACTTTCTCTGATTAACTACCATTCATCATGAAATGATACTTCCTCAAAGTGGTTTTGCAACTCTATAAAATTCCTTCGAGCCGGAGTTGAACCAGCGACGTAAGGATTTCAGACTCATTTCACTACAGTCCTCCGCTCTACCAACTGAGCTATCGAAGGACCAGTTAAATTCAGTAATTGAGAGTACATTTACTAAATAAACTGGATACGACTATCTCTGATTGAATATTTGCCATTTCTTCCCCAAATGATAATTCCTCAAAGTAGTTTTGCCCTTCTATAAATGACCTTCTAGCCGGAGTTGAACCAGCGACCTAAGGATTTCAGACTCATTTCACTACAGTCCTCCGCTCTACCAACTGAGCTATCGAAGGTTAAGTTTCCCTGAGTAATTGAGAGACAATCTACTAAATAAACTGGAAACGACATTCTCTGATTGAACATTTTCCATTTCTTCCCCAAATGATAATTCCTCAAAGTGGTTTTGCACTTCTATGAATTAACTTCTAGCCGGAGTTGAACCAGCGACCAAAATATTTCAGGCTCTTTTCATTACAGTCCTCTGCCCCACCAACTGCGCTATCAAATGTTGAGTGGTCTTGCGTAATTGAGAGAATACCTAAATATGCCTATTGGTAACGACTTTCTCTGATTAACTACCATTCATCATGAAATGATACTTCCTCAAAGTGGTTTTGCAACTCTATAAATTTCCTTCGAGCCGGAGTTGAACCAGCGACCTAAGGATTTCAGACTAATTTCACTACAGTCCTCCGCTCTACCAACTGAGCTATCGAAGAACCAGATAAATTCAGTAATTGAGAGTACATTTACTAAATAAACTGGATACGACTATCTCTGATTGAATATTTGCCATTTCTTCCCCAAATGATAATTCCTCAAAGTAGTTTTGCCCTTCTATAAATGACCTTCTAGCCGGAGTTGAACCAGCGACCAAAGGATTTCAGAGTCTTTTCATTACAGTCCTCTGCCCCACCAACTGTGCTTTCGAAGGTTGAGTGGTCTTGCGTAATTGAGAGAATACCTAAATATGCCTATTGATAACGACTTTCTCAGATTAACTACCATTTCTTCATGAAATGATACGTCCTCAAAGTGGTTTTGCAACTCTATAAAATTCCTACGAGCCGGAGTTGAACCAGCGACCTAAGGATTTCAGACTCATTTCACTATAGTCCTCCGCTCTACCAACTGAGCTATCGAATGTTAAGATTCCCTGAGTAATTGAGAGACAATCTACTAAATAAACTGGAAATGACATTCTCTGATTGAACATTTTCCATTTCTTCCCCAAATGATAATTCCTCAAAGTGGTTTTGCACTTCTATGAATTAACTTCTAGCCAGAGTTGAACCAGCAACCAAAATATTTCAGACTCTTTTCATTACAGCCCTCTGCCCCACCAACTGCGCTTCCGAAGGTTGAGTGGTCTTGCGTAATTGAGAGAATACCGAAATATGTCTATTGGTAACGACTTTCTCTGATTAACTACCATTCATCATGAAATGATACTTCCTCAAAGTGGTTTTGCAACTCTATAAAATTCCTTCGAGCCGGAGTTGAACCAGCGACCTAAGGATTTCAGACTCATTTCACTACAGTCCTCCGCTCTACCAACTGAGCTATCAAAGGTTAAGATTCCCTGAGTAATTGAGAGACAATCTACTAAATAAACTGGAAATGACATTCTCTGATTGAACATTTTCCATTTCTTCCCCAAATGATAATTCCTCAAAGTGGTTTTGCACTTCTATGAATTAACTTCTAGCCAGAGTTGAACCAGCGACCAAAATATTTCAGACTCTTTTCATTACAGCCCTCTGCCCCACCAACTGCGCTTTCGAAGGTTGAGTGGTCTTGCGTAATTGAGAGAATACCGAAATATGTCTATTGGTAACGACTTTCTCTGATTAACTACCATTCATCATGAAATGATACTTCCTCAAAGTGGTTTTGCAACTCTATAAAATTCCTTCGAGCCGGAGTTGAACCAGCGACCTAAGGATTTCAGACTCATTTCACTACAGTCCTCCGCTCTACCAACTGAGCTATCGAAGGCCCAGATAAGTTCAGTAATTGAGAGTACATTTACTAAATAAACTGGATACGACTATCTCTGATTGAATATTTGCCATTTCTTCCCCAAATGATAATTCCTCAAAGTAGTTTTGCCCTTCTATAAATGACCTTCTAGCCGGCG
>NC_079433.1:17171969-17235603 GCF_026213295.1 Gadus chalcogrammus | reverse complement strand
CTAAATAACTGGATACGACTATCTCTGATTGAATATTTGCCATTTTCCCCAAATGATAATTCCTCAAAGTAGTTTTGCCCTTCTATAAATGACCTTCTAGCCGGAGTTGAACCAGCGACCAAAGGATTTCAGAGTCTTTTCATTACAGTCCTCTGCCCCACCAACTGTGCTTTCGAAGGTTGAGTGGTCTTGCGTAATTGAGAGAATACCTAAATATGCCTATTGGATAACGACTTTCTCATGATTAACTACCATTTCTCCATGAAATGATACGTCCTCAAAGTGGTTTTGCAACTCTATAAAATTCCATCGAGCCGGAGTTGAACCAGCGACCTAAGGATTTCAGACTCATTTCACTACAGTCCTCCGCTCTACCAACTGAGCTATCGAAGGTTAAGATTCCCATGAGTAATTGAGAGACAATCTACTAAATAAACTGGAAACGACATTCTCTGATTGAACATTTTCCATTTCTTCCCCAAATGATAATTCCTCAAAGTGGTTTTGCACTTCTATGAATTAACTTCTAGCCGGAGTTGAACCAGCGACCAAAATATTTCAGACTCTTTTCATTACAGCCCTCTGCCCCACCAACTGCGCTATCGAAGGTTGAGTGGTCTTGCGTAATTGAGAGAATACCGAAATATGTGTATCTGTAACGACTTTCTCTGATTAACTACCATTTCTTCATGAAATGATACGTCCTCAAAGTGGTTTTGCAACTCTATAAGATTCCTTCGAGCCGGAGTTGAACCAGCGACCTAAGCATTTCAGACTCATTACACTACAGTCCTCCGCTCTACCAACTGAGCTATCAAAGGTTAAGATTCCCTGAGTAATTGAGAGAGAATCTACTAAATAAACTAGAAACGACATTGTCTGATTGAACATTTTCCATTTCTTCCCCAAATGATAATTCCTCAAAGTGGTTTTGCACTTCTATGAATTAACTTCTAGCCGAGTTGAACCAGCGACCAAATATTTCAGACTCTTTTCATTACAGCCCTCTGCCCCACCAACTGCGCTTCGAAGGTTGAGTGGTCTTGCGTAATTGAGAGAATACCGAAATATGTCTATTGGTAACGACTTTCTCTGATTAACTACCATTCATCATGAAATGATACTTCCTCAAAGTGGTTTTGCAACTCTATAAAATTCCTTCGAGCCGGAGTTGAACCAGCGACCTAAGGATTTCAGACTCATTTCACTACAGTCCTCCGCTCTACCAACTGAGCTATCGAAGGTTAAGATTCCCTGAGTAATTGAGAGACAATCTACTAAATAAACTGGAAATGACATTCTCTGATTGAACATTTTCCATTTCTTCCCCAAATGATAATTCCTCAAAGTGGTTTTGCACTTCTATGAATTAACTTCTAGCCAGAGTTGAACCAGCGACCAAAATATTTCAGACTCTTTTCATTACAGCCCTCTGCCCCACCAACTGCGCTTTCGAAGGTTGAGTGGTCTTGCGTAATTGAGAGAATACCGAAATATGTCTATTGGTAACGACTTTCTCTGATTAACTACCATTCATCATGAAATGATACTTCCTCAAAGTGGTTTTGCAACTCTATAAAATTCCTTCGAGCCGGAGTTGAACCAGCGACCTAAGGATTTCAGACTCATTTCACTACAGTCCTCCGCTCTACCAACTGAGCTATCGAAGGACCAGATAAGTTCAGTAATTGAGAGTACATTTACTAAATAAACTGGATACGACTATCTCTGATTGAATATTTGCCATTTCTTCCCCAAATGATAATTCCTCAAAGTAGTTTTGCCCTTCTATAAATGACCTTCTAGCCGGAGTTGAACCAGCGACCAAAGGATTTCAGACTCTTTCATTACAGTCCTCTGCCCCACCAACTGCGCTTTCGAAGGTTGAGTGGTCTTGCGTAATTGAGAGAATACCTAAATATGCCTATTGATAACGACTTTCTCAGATTAACTACCATTTCTTCATGAAATGATACGTCCTCAAAGTGGTTTTGCAACTCTATAAAATTCCTTCGAGCCGGAGTTGAACCAGCGACCTAAGGATTTCAGACTCATTTCACTACAGTCCTCCGCTCTACCAACTGAGCTATCGAAGGGTGAGATAGAATTCAGTAATTGAGAGTACATATACTAAATAAACTGGATACGACTATCTCTGATTGAATATTTGCCATTTCTTCCCCAAATGATAATTCCTCAAAGTAGTTTTGCCCTTCTATAAATGACCTTCTAGCCGGAGTTGAACCAGCGACCAAAGGATTTCAGAGTCTTTTCATTACAGTCCTCTGCCCCACCAACTGTGCTTTCGAAGGTTGGGTGGGCTTGCGTAATTGAGAGAATACCTAAATATGCCTATTGGTAACGACTTTCTCTGATTAACCACGATTCATAATGAAATGATACGACCTCAAAGTGGTTTTGCAACTCTATAAAATTCCTTCGAGCCGGAGTTCAACCAGCGACCTAAGGATTTCAGACTCATTTCACTACAGTCCTCCGCTCTACCAACTGAGCTATCGAAGGGTGAGATTAATCAGTAATTGAGAGTACATATACTAAATAAACTGGATACGACTATCTCTGATTGAATATTTGCCATTTCTTCCCCAAATGATAATTCCTCAAAGTAGTTTTGCCCTTCTATAAATGACCTTCTAGCCGGAGTTGAACCAGCGACCAAAGGATTTCAGAGTCTTTTCATTACAGTCCTCTGCCCCACCAACTGTGCTTTCGAAGGTTGGGTGGGCTTGCGTAATTGAGAGAATACCTAAATATGCCTATTGGTAACGACTTTCTCTGATTAACCACGATTCATAATGAAATGATACGTCCTCAAAGTGGTTTTGCAACTCTATAAAATTCCTTCGAGCCGGAGTTGAACCAGCGACCTAAGGATTTCAGACTCATTTCACTACAGTCCTCCGCTCTACCAACTGAGCTATCGAAGGTTAAGATTCCGAGTAATTGAGAGACAATCTACTAAATAAACTGGATATGACTATCTCTGATTGAATATTTTCCATTTCTTCCCCAAATGATAATTCCTCAAAGTAGTTTTGCCCTTCTATAATGACCTTCTAGCCGGAGTTGAACCAGCGACCTAAGATTTCAGACTCTTTTCATTACAGTCCTCTGCCCCACCAACTGCGCTTTCGAAGGTTGAGTGGTCTTGCGTAATTGAGAGAATACCTAAATATGTCTATTGGTAACGACTTTCTCTGATTAACTACCATTCATCATGAAATGATACTTCCTCAAAGTGGTTTTGCAACTCTATAAAATTCCTTCGAGCCGGAGTTGAACCAGCGACCTAAGGATTTCAGACTCATTTCACTACAGGTCCTCCGCTCTACCAACTGAGCTATCGAAGGTACAGATAATCCTAGTATTGAGAGTACAATATACTAAATAAACTGGATACGACTTTCTCTGATTGAATATTTGCCATTTCTTCCCCAAATGATAATTCCTCAAAGTGGTTTTGCCCTTCTATAATGACCTTCTAGCCGGAGTTGAACCAGCGACCAAAGTATTTCAGACTCTTTTCATTACAGTCCTCTGCCCCACCAACTGTGCTATCGAATGTTGAGTGGTCTTGCGTAATTGAGAGAATACCTAAATATGCCTATTGGTAACGACTTTCTCTGATTAACCACGATTCATAATGAAATGATACTTCCTCAAAGTGGTTTTGCAACTCTATAAAATTCCTTCGAGCCGGAGTTGAACCAGCGACCTAAGGATTTCAGACTCATTTCACTACAGTCCTCCGCTCTACCAACTGAGCTATCGAAGGTTAAGATTCCCTGAGTAATTGAGAGACAATCTACTAAATAAACTGGATAATGACATTCTCTGATTGAACATTTTCCATTTCTTCCCCAAATGATAATTCCTCAAAGTGGTTTTGCACTTCTATGAATTAACTTCTAGCCGGAGTTGAACCAGCGACCAAAATAATTCAGACTCTTTTCATTACAGTCCTCTGCCCCACCAACTGCGCTTTCGAAGGTTGAGTGGTCTTGCGTAATTGAGAGAATACCTAAATATGTCTATTGGTAACGACTTTCTCTGATTAACTACCATTTCTTCATGAAATGATACGTCCTCAAAGTGGTTTTGCAACTCTATAAAATTCCTTCGAGCCGGAGTTGAACCAGCGACCTAAGGATTTCAGACTCATTTCACTACAGTCCTCCGCTCTACCAACTGAGCTATCGAAGGTAAAGATTCCCAGAGTAATTGAGAGACAATCTACTAAATAAACTGGAAACGACATTCTCTGATTGAACATTTTCCATTTCTTCCCCAAATGATAATTCCTCAAAGTGGTTTTGCACTTCTATGAATTAACTTCTAGCCGGAGTTGAACCAGCAACCAAATATTTCAGACTCTTTTCATTACAGCCCTCTGCCCCACCAACTGCGCTTCCGAAGGTTGAGTGGTCTTGCGTAATTGAGAGAATACCGAAATATGTCTATTGGTAACGACTTTCTCTGATTAACTACCATTCATCATGAAATGATACTTCCTCAAAGTGGTTTTGCAACTCTATAAAATTCCTTCGAGCCGGAGTTGAACCAGCGACCTAAGGATTTCAGACTCATTTCACTACAGTCCTCCGCTCTACCAACTGAGCTATCGAAGGTTAAGATTCCCTGAGTAATTGAGAGACAATCTACTAAATAAACTGGAAATGACATTCTCTGATTGAACATTTTCCATTTCTTCCCCAAATGATAATTCCTCAAAGTGGTTTTGCACTTCTATGAATTAACTTCTAGCCAGAGTTGAACCAGCGACCAAAATATTTCAGACTCTTTTCATTACAGCCCTCTGCCCCACCAACTGCGCTTTCGAAGGTTGAGTGGTCTTGCGTAATTGAGAGAATACCGAAATATGTCTATTGGTAACGACTTTCTCTGATTAACTACCATTCATCATGAAATGATACTTCCTCAAAGTGGTTTTGCAACTCTATAAAATTCCTTCGAGCCGGAGTTGAACCAGCGACCTAAGGATTTCAGACTCATTTCACTACAGTCCTCCGCTCTACCAACTGAGCTATCGAAGGACCAGATGAATTCAGTAATTGAGAGTACATTTACTAAATAAACTGGATACGACTATCTCTGATTGAATATTTGCCATTTCTTCCCCAAATGATAATTCCTCAAAGTAGTTTTGCCCTTCTATAAATGACCTTCTAGCCGGAGTTGAACCAGCGACCAAAGGATTTCAGACTCTTTTCATTACAGTCCTCTGCCCCACCAACTGTGCTTTCGAAGGTTGAGTGGTCTTGCGTAATTGAGAGAATACCTAAATATGCCTATTGGTAACGACTTTCTCTGATTAACTACCATTCATAATGAAATGATACGTCCTCAAAGTGGTTTTGCAACTCTATAAAATTCCTTCGAGCCGGAGTTGAACCAGCGACCTAAGGATTTCAGACTCATTTCACTACAGTCCTCCGCTCTACCAACTGAGCTATCGAAGGTTAAGATACCCTGAGTAATTGAGAGACAATCTACTAAATAAACTGGAAATGACATTCTCTGATTGAACATTTTCCATTTCTTCCCCAAATGATAATTCCTCAAAGTGGTTTTGCACTTCTATGAATTAACTTCTAGCCGGAGTTGAACCAGCGACCAAAATATTTCAGGCTCTTTTCATTACAGTCCTCTGCCCCACCAACTGCGCTTTAGAATGTTGAGTGGTCTTGCGTAATTGAGAGAATACCTAAATATGCCTATTGGTAACGACTTTCTCTGATAAACTACCATTCATCATGAAATGATACTTCCTCAAAGTGGTTTTGCAACTCTATAAAATTCCTTCGAGCCGGAGTTGAACCAGCGACCTAAGGATTTCAGACTCATTTCACTACAGTCCTCCGCTCTACCAACTGAGCTATCGAAGGACCAGATAAGTTCAGTAATTGAGAGTACATTACTAAATAAACTGGATACGACTATCTCTGATTGAATATTTGCCATTTCTTCCCCAAATGATAATTCCTCAAAGTAGTTTTGCCCTTCTATAAATGACCTTCTAGCCGGAGTTGAACCAGCGACCAAAGGATTTCAGACTCTTTTCATTACAGTCCTCTGCCCCACCAACTGCGCTTTCGAAGGTTGAGTGGTCTTGCGTAATTGAGAGAATACCTAAATATGCCTATTGGTAACGACTTTCTCTGATTAACTACCATTTCATCATGAAATGATACGTCCTCAAAGTGGTTTTGCAACTCTATAAAATTCCTTCGAGCCGGAGTTGAACCAGCGACCTAAGGATTTCAGACTCATTTCACTACAGTCCTCCGCTCTACCAACTGAGCTATCGAAGGGTGATATAAATTCAGTAATTGAGAGTACATATACTAAATAAACTGGATACGACTATCTCTGATTGAATATTTGCCATTTCTTCCCCAAATGATAATTCCTCAAAGTAGTTTTGCCCTTCTATAAATGACCTTCTAGCCGGAGTTGAACCAGCGACCAAAGGATTTCAGAGTCTTTTCATTACAGTCCTCTGCCCCACCAACTGTGCTTTCGAAGGTTGGGTGGGCTTGCGTAATTGAGAGAATACCTAAATATGCCTATTGGTAACGACTTTCTCTGATTAACCACGATTCATAATGAAATGATACGTCCTCAAAGTGGTTTTGCAACTCTATAAAATTCCTTCGAGCCGGAGTTGAACCAGCGACCTAAGGATTTCAGACTCATTTCACTACAGTCCTCCGCTCTACCAACTGAGCTATCGAAGGTTAAGTTTCCCTGAGTAATTGAGAGACAATCTACTAAATAAACTGGAAACGACATTCTCTGATTGAACATTTTCCATTTCTTCCCCAAATGATAATTCCTCAAAGTGGTTTTGCACTTCTATGAATTAACTTCTAGCCGGAGTTGAACCAGCGACCAAAATATTTCAGGCTCTTTTCATTACAGTCCTCTGCCCCACCAACTGCGCTATCGAATGTTGAGTGGTCTTGCGTAATTGAGAGAATACCTAAATATGCCTATTGGTAACGACTTTCTCTGATTAACTACCATTCATCATGAAATGATACTTCCTCAAAGTGGTTTTGCAACTCTATAAAATTCCTTCGAGCCGGAGTTGAACCAGCGACCTAAGGATTTCAGACTCATTTCACTACAGTCCTCCGCTCTACCAACTGAGCTATCGAAGGGTGAGATAAATTCAGTAATTGAGAGTACATATACTAAATAAACTGGATACGACTATCTCTGATTGAATATTTGCCATTTCTTCCCCAAATGATAATTCCTCAAAGTGGTTTTGCACTTCTATGAATTAACTTCTAGCCGGAGTTGAACCAGCGACCAAAATATTTCAGACTCTTTTCATTACAGCCCTCTGCCCCACCAACTGCGCTTTCGAAGGTTGAGTGGTCTTGCGTAATTGAGAGAATACCGAAATATGTCTATCTGTAACGACTTTCTCTGATTAACTACCATTTCTTCATGAAATGATACGTCCTCAAAGTGGTTTTGCAACTCTATTAGATTCCATTGAGCCGGAGTTGAACCAGCGACCTAAGCATTTCAGACTCATTACACTACAGTCCTCCGCTCTACCAACTGAGCTATCGAAGGTTAAGATTCCCTGAGTAATTGAGAGAGAATCTACTAAATAAACTGGAAACGACATTGTCTGATTGAACATTTTCCATTTCTTCCCCAAATGATAATTCCTCAAAGTGGTTTTGCACTTCTATGAATTAACTTCTAGCCAGAGTTGAACCAGCAACCAAAATATTTCAGACTCTTTTCATTATAGCCCTCTGCCCCACCAACTGCGTTTCCGAAGCTTGAGTGGTCTTGCGTAATTGAGAGAATACCGAAATATGTCTATTGGTAACGACTTTCTCTGATTAACTACCATTCATCATGAAATGATACTTCCTCAAAGTGGTTTTGCAACTCTATAAAATTCCTTCGAGCCGGAGTTGAACCAGCGACCTAAGGATTTCAGACTCATTTCACTACAGTCCTCCGCTCTACCAACTGAGCTATCGAAGGTTAAGATTCCCTGAGTAATTGAGAGACAATCTACTAAATAAACTGGAAATGACATTCTCTGATTGAACATTTTCCATTTCTTCCCCAAATGATAATTCCTCAAAGTGGTTTTGCACTTCTATGAATTAACTTCTAGCCAGAGTTGAACCAGCGACCAAAATATTTCAGACTCTTTTCATTACAGCCCTCTGCCCCACCAACTGCGCTTTCGAAGGTTGAGTGGTCTTGCGTAATTGAGAGAATACCGAAATATGTCTATTGGTAACGACTTTCTCTGATTAACTACCATTCATCATGAAATGATACTTCCTCAAAGTGGTTTTGCAACTCTATAAAATTCCTTCGAGCCGGAGTTGAACCAGCGACCTAAGGATTTCAGACTCATTTCACTACAGTCCTCCGCTCTACCAACTGAGCTATCGAAGGACCAGATAAGTTCAGTAATTGAGAGTACATTTACTAAATAAACTGGATACGACTATCTCTGATTGAATATTTGCCATTTCTTCCCCAAATGATAATTCCTCAAAGTAGTTTTGCCCTTCTATAAATGACCTTCTAGCCGGAGTTGAACCAGCGACCAAAGGATTTCAGACTCTTTTCATTACAGTCCTCTGCCCCACCAACTGCGCTTTCGAAGGTTGAGTGGTCTTGCGTAATTGAGAGAATACCTAAATATGCCTATTGATAACGACTTTCTCAGATTAACTACCATTTCTTCATGAAATGATACGTCCTCAAAGTGGTTTTGCAACTCTATATAATTCCTAGGAGCCAGAGTTGAACCATCGACCTAAGGATTTCAGACTCATTTCACTACAGTCCTCCGCTCTACCAACTGAGCTATCGAAGGGTGAGATGAATTCAGTAATTGAGAGTACATATACTAAATAAACTGGATACGACTATCTCTGATTGAATATTTGCCATTTCTTCCCCAAATGATAATTCCTCAAAGTAGTTTTGCACTTCTATGAATTAACTTCTAGCCGGAGTTGAACCAGCGACCAAAGGATTTCAGACTCTTTTCATTACAGTCCTCTGCCCCACCAACTGTGCTTTCGAAGGTTGAGTGGTCTTGCGTAATTGAGAGAATACCTAAATATGTCCTATTGGTAACGACTTTCTCTGATTAACTACCATTTCTTCATGAAATTATACGTCCTCAAAGTGGTTTTGCAACTCTATAAAATTCCTTCGAGCCGGAGTTGAACCAGCGACCTAAGGATTTCAGACTCATTTCACTACAGTCCTCCGCTCTACCAACTGAGCTATCGAAGGATGAGATAACTTCAGTAATTGAGAGTACATATACTAAATAAACTGGATACGACTATCTCTGATTGAATATTTGCCATTTCTTCCCCAAATGATAATTCCTCAAAGTAGTTTTGCCCTTCTATAAATGACCTTCTAGCCGGAGTTGAACCAGCGACCAAAGGATTTCAGAGTCTTTTCATTACAGTCCTCTGCCCCACCAACTGTGCTTTCGAAGGTTGAGTGGTCTTGCGTAATTGAGAGAATACCTAAATATGTCTATTGATAACGACTTTCTCAGATTAACTACCATTCCTCATGAAATGATACGTCCTCAAAGTGGTTTTGCAACTCTATAAAATTCCTTCGAGCCGGAGTTGAACCAGCGACCTAAGGATTTCAGACTCATTTCACTACAGTCCTCCGCTCTACCAACTGAGCTATCGAAGGTTAAGATTCCCTGAGTAATTGAGAGACAATCTACTAAATAAACTGGAAATGACATTCTCTGATTGAACATTTGCCATTTCTTCCCCAAATGATAATTCCTCAAAGTGGTTTTGCACTTCTATGAATTAACTTCTAGCCAGAGTTGAACCAGCGACCAAAATATTTCAGACTCTTTTCATTACAGCCCTCTGCCCCACCAACTGCGCTTTCGAAGGTTGAGTGGTCTTGCGTAATTGAGAGAATACCGAAATATGTCTATTGGTAATGACTTTCTCTGATTAACTACCATTCATCATGAAATGATACTTCCTCAAAGTGGTTTTGCAACTCTATAAAATTCCATCGAGCCGGAGTTGAACCAGCGACCTAAGGATTTCAGACTCATTTCACTACAGTCCTCCGCTCTACCAACTGAGCTATCGAAGGACCAGATAAGTTCAGTAATTGAGAGTACATCTACTAAATAAACTGGATACGACTATCTCTGATTGAATATTTGCCATTTCTTCCCCAAATGATAATTCCTCAAAGTAGTTTTGCCCTTCTATAAATGACCTTCTAGCCGGAGTTGAACCAGCGACCAAAGGATTTCAGACTCTTTTCATTACAGTCCTCTGCCCCACCAACTGCGCTTTCGAAGGTTGAGTGGTCTTGCGTAATTGAGAGAATACCTAAATATGCCTATTGATAACGACTTTCTCAGATTAACTACCATTTCTTCATGAAATGATACGTCCTCAAAGTGGTTTTGCAACTCTATAAAATTCCTTCGAGCCGGAGTTGAACCAGCGACCTAAGGATTTCAGACTCATTTCACTACAGTCCTCCGCTCTACCAACTGAGCTATCGAAGGGTGAGACGAATTCAGTAATTGAGAGTACATATACTAAATAAACTGGATACGACTATCTCTGATTGAATATTTGCCATTTCTTCCCCAAATGATAATTCCTCAAAGTAGTTTTGCCCTTCTATAAATGACCTTCTAGCCGGAGTTGAACCAGCGACCAAAAGGATTTCAGACTCTTTTCATTACAGTCCTCTGCCCCACCAACTGTGCTTTCGAAGGTTGAGTGGTCTTGCGTAATTGAGAGAATACCGAAATATGTCTATTGGTAACGACTTTCTCTGATTAACTACCATTCATCATGAAATGATACTTCCTCAAAGTGGTTTTGCAACTCTATAAAATTCCTTCGAGCCGGATTTGAACCAGCGACCTAACGATTTCAGACTCATTTCACTACAGTCCTCCGCTCTACCAACTGAGCTATCGAAGGACGAGATAAATTCAGTAATTGAGAGTACATTTACTAAATAAACTGGATACGACTATCTCTGATTGAATATTTGCCATTTCTTCCCCAAATGATAATTCCTCAAAGTGGTTTTGCCCTTCTATAAATGACCTTCTAGCCGGAGTTGAACCAGCGACCAAAATATTTCAGGCTCTTTTCATTACAGTCCTCTGCCCCACCAACTGCGCTTTAGAATGTTGAGTGGTCTAACGTAATTGAGAGAATACCTAAATATGCCCATTGGTAACGACTTTCTCTGATAAACTACCATTCATCATGAAATTATACTTCCTCAAAGTGGTTTTGCAACTCTATAAAATTCCTTCGAGCCGGAGTTGAACCAGCGACCTAAGGATTTCAGACTCATTTCACTACAGTCCTCCGCTCTACCAACTGAGCTATCGAAGGGTGAGATAAATTCAGTAATTGAGAGTACATATACTAAATAAACTGGAAACGACATTGTCTGATTGAACATTTTCCATTTCTTCCCCAAATGATAATTCCTCAAAGTGGTTTTGCACTTCTATGAATTAACTTCTAGCCAGAGTTGAACCAGCAACCAAAATATTTCAGACTCTTTTCATTACAGCCCTCTGCCCCACCAACTGCGCTTCCGAAGGTTGAGTGGTCTTGCGTAATTGAGAGAATACCGAAATATGTCTATTGGTAACGACTTTCTCTGATTAACTACCATTTCTTCATGAAATGATACGTCCTCAAAGTGGTTTTGCAACTCTATAAAATTCCTTCGAGCCGGAGTTGAACCAGCGACCTAAGGATTTCAGACTCATTTCACTACAGTCCTCCGCTCTACCAACTGAGCTATCGAAGGGTGAGATGAATTCAGTAATTGAGAGTACATATACTAAATAAACTGGATACGACTATCTCTGATTGAATATTTGCCATTTCTTCCCCAAATGATAATTCCTCAAAGTAGTTTTGCCCTTCTATAAATGACCTTCTAGCCGGAGTTGAACCAGCGACCAAAGGATTTCAGAGTCTTTTCATTACAGTCCTCTGCCCCACCAACTGTGCTTTCGAAGGTTGGGTGGGCTTGCGTAATTGAGAGAATACCTAAATATGCCTATTGGTAACGACTTTCTCTGATTAACCACGATTCATAATGAAATGATACGTCCTCAAAGTGGTTTTGCAACTCTATAAAATTCCTTCGAGCCGGAGTTGAACCAGCGACCTAAGGATTTCAGACTCATTTCACTACAGTCCTCCGCTCTACCAACTGAGCTATCGAAGGTATGGGTTCCCAGAGTAATTGAGAGACAATCTACTAAATAAAATGGAAACGACATTCTCTGATTGAACATTTTCCATTTCTACCCCAAATGATAATTCCTCAAAGTGGTTTTGCACTTCTATGAATTAACTTCTAGCCGGAGTTGAACCAGCGACCAAAATATTTCAGGGTCTTTTCATTAAATATGCCTATTGATAACGACTTTCTCAGATTAACTACCATTTCTTCATGAAATGATACGTCCTCAAAGTGGTTTTGCAACTCTATAAAATTCCTTCGAGCCGGAGTTGAACCAGCGACCTAAGGATTTCAGACTCATTTCACTACAGTCCTCCGCTCTACCAACTGAGCTATCGAAGGTTAAGATTCCCTGAGTAATTGAGAGACAATCTACTAAATAAACTGGAAATGACATTCTCTGATTGAACATTTTCCATTTCTTCCCCAAATGATAATTCCTCAAAGTGGTTTTGCACTTCTATGAATTAACTTCTAGCCAGAGTTGAACCAGCGACCAAAATATTTCAGACTCTTTTCATTACAGCCCTCTGCCCCACCAACTGCGCTTTCGAAGGTTGAGTGGTCTTGC
Source organism: Gadus chalcogrammus (assembly GCF_026213295.1). Lineage (NCBI taxonomy): Eukaryota > Metazoa > Chordata > Actinopteri > Gadiformes > Gadidae > Gadus > Gadus chalcogrammus. Next base: position 17,222,690 of record NC_079433.1, on the reverse strand, counting down.
GTAATTGAGAGAATACCGAAATATGTCTATTGGTAACGACTTTCTCTGATTAACTACCATTCATCATGAAATGATACTTCCTCAAAGTGGTTTTGCAACTCTATAAAATTCCTTTGAGCCGGAGTTGAACCAGCGACCTAAGGATTTCAGACTCATTTCACTACGGTCCTCCGCTCTAGCAACTGAGCTATCGAAGGACCAGATAAATTCAGTAATTGAGAGTACATTTACTAAATAAACTGGATACGACTATCTCTGATTGAATATTTGCCATTTCTTCCCCAAATGATAATTCCTCAAAGTAGTTTTGCCCTTCTATAAATGACCTTCTAGCCGGAGTTGAACCAGCGACCAAAGGATTTCAGACTCTTTTCATTACAGTCCTCTGCCCCACCAACTGTGCTTTCGAAGGTTGGGTGGGCTTGAGTAATTGAGAGAATACCTAAATATGCCTATTGGTAACGACTTTCTCAGATTAACCACGATTCATAATGAAATGATACGTCCTCAAAGTGGTTTTGCAACTCTATAAAATTCCTTCGAGCCGGAGTTGAACCAGCGACCTAAGGAGTTCAGACTCATTTCACTACAGTCCTCCGCTCTACCAACTGAGCTATCGAAGGTTAAGATTCCCTGAGTAATTGAGAGACAATCTACTAAATAAACTGGAAATGACATTCTCTGATTGAACATTTTCCATTTCTTCCCCAAATGATAATTCCTCAAAGTGGTTTTGCACTTCTATGAATTAACTTCTAGCCGGAGTTGAACCAGCGACCAAAATATTTCAGGCTCTTTTCATTACAGTCCTCTGCCCCACCAACTGCGCTTTAGAATGTTGAGTGGTCTTGCGTAATTGAGAGAATACCTAAATATGCCTATTGGTAACGACTTTCTCTGATAAACTACCATTCATCATGAAATGATACTTCCTCAAAGTGGTTTTGCAACTCTATAAAATTCCTTCGAGCCGGAGTTGAACCAGCGACCTAAGGATTTCAGACTCATTTCACTACAGTCCTCCGCTCTACCAACTGAGCTATCGAAGGTATAGGTTCCCTGAGTAATTGAGAGACAATCTACTAAATAAACTGGAAACGACATTCTCTGATTGAACATTTTCCATTTCTTACCCAAATGATAATTCCTCAAAGTGGTTTTGCACTTCTATGAATTAACTTCTAGCCGGAGTTGAACCAGCGACCAAAATATTTCAGACTCTTTTCATTACAGTCCTCTGCCCCACCAACTGCGCTATCGAATGTTGAGTGGTCTTGCGTAATTGAGGGAATACCGAAATATGTCTATTGGTAACGACTTTCTCTGATAAACTACCATTTCTTCAAGAAATGATACGTCCTCAAAGTGGTTTTGCAACTCTATAAAATTCCTTCGAGCCGGAGTTGAACCAGCGACCTAAGGATTTCAGACTCATTTCACTACAGTCCTCCGCTCTACCAACTGAGCTATCGAAGGGTGAGACGAATTCAGTAATTGAGAGTACATATACTAAATAAACTGGATACGACTATCTCTGATTGAATATTTGCCATTTCTTCCCCAAATGATAATTCCTCAAAGTAGTTTTGCCCTTCTATAAATGACCTTCTAGCCGGAGTTGAACCAGCGACCAAAGGATTTCAGACTCTTTTCATTACAGTCCTCTGCCCCACCAACTGTGCTTTCGAAGGTTGAGTGGTCTTGCGTAATTGAGAGAATACCGAAATATGTCTATTGGTAACGACTTTCTCTGATTAACTACCATTCATCATGAAATGATACTTCCTCAAAGTGGTTTTGCAACTCTATAAAATTCCTTCGAGCCGGATTTGAACCAGCGACCTAACGATTTCAGACTCATTTCACTACAGTCCTCCGCTCTACCAACTGAGCTATCGAAGGACGAGATAAATTCAGTAATTGAGAGTACATTTACTAAATAAACTGGATACGACTATCTCTGATTGAATATTTGCCATTTCTTCCCCAAATGATAATTCCTCAAAGTGGTTTTGCCCTTCTATAAATGACCTTCTAGCCGGAGTTGAACCAGCGACCAAAATATTTCAGGCTCTTTTCATTACAGTCCTCTGCCCCACCAACTGCGCTTTAGAATGTTGAGTGGTCTAACGTAATTGAGAGAATACCTAAATATGCCTATTGGTAACGACTTTCTCTGATAAACTACCATTCATCATGAAATTATACTTCCTCAAAGTGGTTTTGCAACTCTATAAAATTCCTTCGAGCCGGAGTTGAACCAGCGACCTAAGGATTTCAGACTCATTTCACTACAGTCCTCCGCTCTACCAACTGAGCTATCGAAGGGTGAGATAAATTCAGTAATTGAGAGTACATATACTAAATAAACTGGATACGACTATCTCTGATTGAATATTTGCCATTTCTTCCCCAAATGATAATTCCTCAAAGTGGTTTTGCACTTCTATGAATTAACTTCTAGCCGGAGTTGAACCAGCGACCAAAATATTTCAGACTCTTTTCATTACAGCCCTCTGCCCCACCAACTGCGCTTTCGAAGGTTGAGTGGTCTTGCGTAATTGAGAGAATACCGAAATATGTCTATCTGTAACGACTTTCTCTGATTAACTACCATTTCTTCATGAAATGATACGTCCTCAAAGTGGTTTTGCAACTCTATTAGATTCCATTGAGCCGGAGTTGAACCAGCGACCTAAGCATTTCAGACTCATTACACTACAGTCCTCCGCTCTACCAACTGAGCTATCGAAGGTTAAGATTCCCTGAGTAATTGAGAGAGAATCTACTAAATAAACTGGAAACGACATTGTCTGATTGAACATTTTCCATTTCTTCCCCAAATGATAATTCCTCAAAGTGGTTTTGCACTTCTATGAATTAACTTCTAGCCAGAGTTGAACCAGCAACCAAAATATTTCAGACTCTTTTCATTACAGCCCTCTGCCCCACCAACTGCGCTTCCGAAGGTTGAGTGGTCTTGCGTAATTGAGAGAATACCGAAATATGTCTATTGGTAACGACTTTCTCTGATTAACTACCATTTCTTCATGAAATGATACGTCCTCAAAGTGGTTTTGCAACTCTATAAAATTCCTTCGAGCCGGAGTTGAACCAGCGACCTAAGGATTTCAGACTCATTTCACTACAGTCCTCCGCTCTACCAACTGAGCTATCGAAGGGTGAGATGAATTCAGTAATTGAGAGTACATATACTAAATAAACTGGATACGACTATCTCTGATTGAATATTTGCCATTTCTTCCCCAAATGATAATTCCTCAAAGTAGTTTTGCCCTTCTATAAATGACCTTCTAGCCGGAGTTGAACCAGCGACCAAAGGATTTCAGAGTCTTTTCATTACAGTCCTCTGCCCCACCAACTGTGCTTTCGAAGGTTGGGTGGGCTTGCGTAATTGAGAGAATACCTAAATATGCCTATTGGTAACGACTTTCTCTGATTAACCACGATTCATAATGAAATGATACGTCCTCAAAGTGGTTTTGCAACTCTATAAAATTCCTTCGAGCCGGAGTTGACCCAGCGACCTAAGGATTTCAGACTCATTTCACTACAGTCCTCCGCTCTACCAACTGAGCTATCGAAGGTATGGGTTCCCAGAGTAATTGAGAGACAATCTACTAAATAAAATGGAAACGACATTCTCTGATTGAACATTTTCCATTTCTACCCCAAATGATAATTCCTCAAAGTGGTTTTGCACTTCTATGAATTAACTTCTAGCCGGAGTTGAACCAGCGACCAAAATATTTCAGGGTCTTTTCATTAAATATGCCTATTGATAACGACTTTCTCAGATTAACTACCATTTCTTCATGAAATGATACGTCCTCAAAGTGGTTTTGCAACTCTATAAAATTCCTTCGAGCCGGAGTTGAACCAGCGACCTAAGGATTTCAGACTCATTACACTACAGTCCTCCGCTCTACCAACTGAGCTATCGAAGGTTAAGATTCCCTGAGTAATTGAGAGACAATCTACTAAATAAACTGGAAATGACATTCTCTGATTGAACATTTTCCATTTCTTCCCCAAATGATAATTCCTCAAAGTGGTTTTGCACTTCTATGAATTAACTTCTAGCCAGAGTTGAACCAGCGACCAAAATATTTCAGACTCTTTTCATTACAGCCCTCTGCCCCACCAACTGCGCTTTCGAAGGTTGAGTGGTCTTGCGTAATTGAGAGAATACCGAAATATGTCTATTGGTAACGACTTTCTCTGATTAACTACCATTCATCATGAAATGATACTTCCTCAAAGTGGTTTTGCAACTCTATAAAATTCCTTTGAGCCGGAGTTGAACCAGCGACCTAAGGATTTCAGACTCATTTCACTACGGTCCTCCGCTCTACCAACTGAGCTATCGAAGGACCAGATAAATTCAGTAATTGAGAGTACATTTACTAAATAAACTGGATACGACTATCTCTGATTGAATATTTGCCATTTCTTCCCCAAATGATAATTCCTCAAAGTAGTTTTGCCCTTCTATAAATGACCTTCTAGCCGGAGTTGAACCAGCGACCAAAGGATTTCAGACTCTTTTCATTACAGTCCTCTGCCCCACCAACTGTGCTTTCGAAGGTTGGGTGGGCTTGAGTAATTGAGAGAATACCGAAATATGTCTATTGGTAACGACTTTCTCTGATAAACTACCATTCATCATGAAATGATACTTCCTCAAAGTGGTTTTGCAACTCTATAAAATTCCTTCGAGCCGGAGTTGAACCAGCGACCTAAGGATTTCAGACTCATTTCACTACAGTCCTCTGCTCTACCAAGTCAGCTATCGAAGGTATAGATTCCCAGAGTAATTGAGAGACAATCTACTAAATAAACTGGAAACGACATTCTCTGATTGAACATTTTCCATTTCTTCCCCAAATGATAATTCCTCAAAGTGGTTTTGCACTTCTATGAATTAACTTCTAGCCGGAGTTGAACCAGCGACCAAAATATTTCAGACTCTTTTCATTACAGTCCTCTGCCCCACCAACTGCGCTATCGAATGTTGAGTGGTCTTGCGTAATTGAGAGAATACCGAAATATGTCTATTGGTAACGACTTTCTCTGATTAACTACCATTTCTTCATGAAATGATACGTCCTCAAAGTGGTTTTGCAACTCTATAAAATTCCTTCGAGCCGGAGTTGAACCAGCGACCTAAGAATTTCAGACTAATTTCACTACAGTCCTCCGCTCTACCAACTGAGTTATCAAAGGATGATAAAAATCAGTAATTGAGAGTACATATACTAAATAAACTGGATACGACTATCTCTGATTGAATATTTGCCATTTATTCCCCAAATGATAATTCCTCAAAGTATTTTTGCCCTTCTATAAATGACCTTCTAGCCGGAGTTGAACCAGCGACCAAAGGATTTCAGAGTGTTTTCATTACAGTCCTCTGCCCCACCAACTGTGCTTTCGAAGGTTGAGTGGTCTTGCGTAATTGAGAGAATACCGAAATATGTCTTTTGGTAACGACTTTCTCTGATTAACTACCATTTCTCCATGAAATGATACGTCCTCAAAGTGGTTTTGCAACTCTATAAAATTCCATCGAGCCGGAGTTGAACCAGCGACCTAAGGAATTCAGACTCATTTCACTACAGTCCTCCCCTCTACCAACTGAGCTATCGAAGGTATAGATTCCCAGAGTAATTGAGAGACAATCTACTAAATAAACTGGAAACGACATTCTGTGATTGAACATTTTCCATTTCTACCCCAAATGATAATTCCTCAAAGTGGTTTTGCACTTCTATGAATTAACTTCTAGCCGGAGTTGACCCAGCGACCTAAGGATTTCAGACTCATTTCACTACAGTCCTCCGCTCTACCAACTGAGCTATCGAAGGTATAGATTCCCAGAGTAATTGAGAGACAATCTACTAAATAAACTGGAAACGACATTCTCTGATTGAACATTTTCCATTTCTTCCCCAAATGATAATTCCTCAAAGTGGTTTTGCACTTCTATGAATTAAAGGGGACTTATTATACCACCAGGTGTGAGTGTGATTAGCCTTACAAGCCGTTTCGAAAATCGGCCTAATATGACATCATTAGTGGGTGTGTCCACCTAGATCTGTGCTGGATAGATGAGCAATGTTTACTTCAGTCCACTGGGTAGGCTGGTCGATAGATCTATCCAGCACAGATCTAGGTGGACACACCCACTAGTGATGTCATATTAGGCAGATTTTCGAAACGGCTTGTAAGGCTAATCACACTCACACCTGGTGGTATAATAATTCCCCTTTAACTTCTAGCCGGAATTGAACCAGCGACCAAAATATTTCAGACTCTTTTCATTACAGTCCTCTGCCCCACCAACTGCGCTATCGAATGGTCTTGCGTAATTGAGAGAATACCTAAATATGCCTATTGGTAACGACTTTCTCTGATTAACTACCATTTCTTCATGAAATGATACGTCCTCAAAGTGTTGAACCAGCTATCGTTATATTGAACCAGCTATAGTTGAACCAGCGACCTAAGGATTACAGACTCATTACACTACAGTCCTCCGCACTACCGAATGAGCTATCGAAGGGTGAGATAAATTCAGTAATTGAGAGTACATATACTAAATAAACTGGATACGACTATCTCTGATTGATTATTTGCCATTTCTTCCCCAAATGATAATTCCTCAAAGTAGTTTTGCCCTTCTATAAATTACCTTCTAGCCGGAGTTGAACAAGCGACCAAAGGATTTCAGACTCTTTTCATTACAGTCCTCTGCCCCACCAACTGTGCTTTCGAAGGTTGAGTGGTCTTGCGTAATTGAGAGAATACCTAAATATGCCTATTGATAACGACTTTCTCTGATTAACTACCATTTCTTCATGAAATGATACGTCCTCAAAGTGGTTTTGCAACTCTATAAAATTCCTTGAACCAGCGACCTAAGGATTTCAGACTCATTTCACTATAGTCCTCCGCTCTACCAACTGAGCTATCGAAGGGTAAGATTACTTGGGTAATTGAGAGACAATCTACTAAATAAAGTGGAAACGACTTTCTCTGATTGAATATTTGCCATTTGCCCTTTACCAAATGAGCTATTGAAGGGTGACTTGGCATGAGGAATTGAGAGAACATCTACTCAATTTACTGGAAAAGAATTTCTCTGATCGACCATTTCTTCCCCAAATGTTATTTCCTCAAAGTTGTTTTGCACTTCTATAAAATTCTGTTGAACCAGCGAACTAATGATTTCAGACTCTTTGGACTCTTTTCCTTACTGTCCTTTGCTCTTCCAACTGAGCTATCAAATGTTGAATATTTATGCGTACTTGTAAGAATATCTACTAGATAAACTGGCAACGACATTCTTGACTATGACAAAGAAATAATGTGAAAAAAATCACAACAAACAATCACGTCAAGGTAAAATTACCTTTGATTGTAATCCATGACCTATAGTTTTACATATACAGCCAAATTACCAGATATAATTAATACATCTATTGAAGGAACCCGTCACATGCAACTTGGAGACTCAATGCTGTCATAGATGATGACACAATTTTGTAACTCCCCACTGGCACCTTACATAAAACGGAATACTGCTGCCCGCTCTGGAACCCTTCAAAGATAACGGATATCCAGACGGTGGAGAACATCCAGAAACAGTTTACAAAGAAGATAGCTGGACTCAGTGAACTGGACTACTGGCAGAGATTGGAGAAGCTGAAACTGCTATCACTCCAACGCAGGCGTGAGCGCTACACAATCATACACACCTGGAAGATTGTTAACGAGCAAGGGCGTCAGTTTGTTTTTAGAAGTGGTGGGGACAATAACCATAAGCTTGAGTGTGGTCTGAAAAGTGCTGGATACCCTTATGTAAGCTATTCATCCATTCAACGCTGCATTACAATATGCTCTAGTCTACAGTGTATTGTCAGGTATTGAAATTATTCGAATATTCGAATACTTGTTCAGAAAATTAGTATTTGAAGCTTAAATCAGTATTCGGAGCTTCGTTATTTATTTTTTTCCACGTAGGTGACTTTACCAGAGCGAGGGAGGCAAACTATAAGCGTCAGCAACACCAAGCAGAGAAGCGAGAGAGGTGGAGGAATAATATAAATCTTGTTTCCCTTTACTTTATAACACAACATTAGCGGGATCTCTGGAGGAAAAGTAATACTTAAAACCTTTGCTTAGTTGTTTGTTTACGTTCGCTGTACAGCGCCGCGCCAATCAACTGTGACTGGCTTGCTGCAGAGCGTGAGCGTCTTGGGAATACCCAGTCAATATAATGGATATAATATATACACATAAGACAATCAATATTCTGTATTTGTTATGGATTTATTGTACAAATTCCCTGAAAATATGCACGTTCCAGGATGAATTGAAAAGCTCCCGTAAGGGCTGAGATGGCAGAGAACAGCTGATTTGGAACGGAGCAACAGCTGTTCGCTTTCAAGGGGAAAAACTAAGGAACTTCAACCTACTTAGGTCTACTAATTAACGTTCAAAAGCTATTCAATCTTCAAAAAAATATGTAGATACTGTCAAAATCGGTTCCAGGGAGTATATAAGGATTATTAATGTTGTTTTTGATGGTGTTTTTTTCTGGAACGAGTATTCGAATATTCGCTCGGAAAAACCAACGAGTATTCGAAGCCTGAAAAATGGCATTCGGGCCAGCCGTATGAAGATCCTATTCGAACAATAAAAGTTGAAAACCAGTTTGTGTTTTGGCTTGTTTTGCAAAACAGCGTTGGAAACACCAGGGTAATGGCTCGGGATATGTAGGCCTAATACTAATACACACAGGACAAAGAACAGTGTTGGCAATTTAACACTTATCTTGACATCAACAGAGTTTACCAGACAAACAATGCCAGACTGTAAAGGGGGTACGAAATGAAACGAGGTACTGAGCATCAGCCTTTTGAAGACGAGCAAGGGCTGCTGGTAGCTTATGCTGCATTAAAAAAAGAAGAAAAATACAAGCACCCAGAGGAGAATTGCATCTGCCAAATCCTGACCACCAGTAAACACTTGCGAAGCACCAATGTAGACTTCACTCGTTACCAGTGTTGGGGGTAACGCGTTAGAACTAACGCGTTAGAGTACTCTTATTCGTTTTTTTCAGTAACGAGTAACCTAACACGTTAGTTTTGCGAATTCAGTCATCAGTAACTCGTTAATTTCCAAAATAACCACTCGTTACTCCGTTACTTTAAGATTTTCCCTCGATAACGAAATTAAAGTCCCGGGTTTTCTGCATTTAGTCAGATGCTGCTGCCCTGCTCCTTGCATCTCTCTCTCTCGCTCTCTGTGTGTGTGTGTGTGTGTGTGCGCGCGCACCTGTGTGTGTAAGCTACGTGTGTTACGGCGGCAAGATGGACGAGAAGATAGCCTTAGATTCCTGGAGGTACGCTCATTATTTTGAGTTACAGAGCGAAAAGGACCAGAAGAACATAGTGGTCGTTTTGAGCACCTTCTTCTCCTACGTTTCAACCATTACTTTGGTGATAAATAGGCTAAAGGTAGCCTACGTGATTGTTATGAATGTAGGGCTATAGGGTCACACGAACATTTTCAGTTCTTCAATGTTTTTTTAGTGCCATGCACTGTTCTTTTGTGCAACGCATACGGTTAAATTGAGTTAAATTTCCAATTCTAAAAGGTTGCGTGCCTACCTGTTAAGCACTTTGTTAGGCGCCTGCACTTGTAAAGTGGATAAGCTATGTGTGACGCACTGTTCTTTTGTGCGCAGCCAATACGGTAAGCTACATTCTGTTAAAATAACTGCCTGTTACCGGAGTATGTTATTCATGGAAGCTGTTCAAATGATCAAAGGATGAATGCCTGTTAAATAAAACGTGCAATATGATGACTGTCTTTCCTGTCATCAGGGGTTTTTCTAGAAAAAATTCACAAGGGGGAAAACATCAATGGCGAGGGAGCAAAGCGACCGAGCGGGGGGAAGGTGTGGAAGGAGGGGTTCCCAGTGGTGTAGTCTATTTTATTGTAGTGGGTATACTGTGATGATTCCCTCCCAGCCTCGTACAATCCCGTCCCACCGGTACGTGTACGCGTGTGGCGCTTATGGGGTGTCGCACCACACTCACTAACGCAGGGGTCTACAACCCACTGATTTAAGAGTATAACGATTATGAGCAATCATGGAAAGCTGAGTAGGTTTATCCGTTTTAATAACAGTATGAACAAATACAACACAAAAATTACGAGTTTTCCTTTGTATATCTATAGTAGCAATAGGTGGCACATGCTAAACAAGGACAAAATCTACTCAAAATAATTTAATGAACTCTTTACAACCATGGCTAACCAGTGCATGAGAAGGAGATGACAGGAGACTAATGTTTCACTCTTTCAATTGCTCTAATGTTTCACTCTTTCAATTGCTCTAATTTGAGCTCTTACTGTTGTTATCTAACATACCATACAGTAATTGAATTGTGTAAAAGTGTGAAATTACTGCACCTTAAAAATGACCATGAATTAGCTATACTCTCATTTGCATAGTGATTAACATTATGAATTTCAATTGTGTATACCAACTGTATGTTGGCTGACATTTACCTAACTCTTTTCCCCTCCACTCTAACCAAGGATGCCTGTTTTTAAATTCCCTAGCCTGACACCCAGTCTGAAAGGCCGGCCAGGGGTTCTCATCTAAAAGTAACAAGGAGATATAAAGTGGGATTAAAACATTGTCTTCTGTTGACTACTTATTATGTGGTTTACACATTAATATGGGAGGACTGGACACACACACACACACACACACAGACACACACAGACACAGACACACACGCGCGCATGTGCACGCACACACACGCGAGAAGGAGGGGCTCGGCCCGCCAACTAACGTGAAGAGACGCATGGGCAGCTTCGCGCTTCGTAACAGAGACGGGGCAGAGCGCGCAGGGGGAATTTTATGATTGGTGAATGTAGGAGATAATTTCCCCTGCTTAAAGTATTTTATTGCAGTTATACCCAACCGGTATTTGCGAAAAATATACACAGAAGTGAAAGATCTGTCACAAGACGATTGATACGTATCCGTGCACATTTTTAAGTGGGTATACGCAAATCCTGGTGCGTTCCTAGTGGGTATACGGCGTATACCTGCGTATCACGTAGACTACACCACTGGGTTCCCCCCCCTTCCGCGGTGCGGAGCTTTTGAAAATTTGCAAGACAATCCTTGCTTTTCTTCACCCCGCGGCACGACATTTTAAAAACACTGTAAACTAAGTCACCAAACGCTATATTTTCTTTCTTCTCAGACACCCTCAGATTCACTGAACTGATAAATTTGGTTCGGGAGAAGAGATAAAAGCCTGCCTACACTGTAAACTGATTGGTTGACTTACCGATCCAGGCCAATCAGGAGGCGCCTGAGGCTCACGTGCACACTGCCTCATGCACAGTTTCTAGATCCCTCTCTGTTGTGCTGCGCGCTCGCTACACAGATGCGAACGCGGTTAGGAGCATGTCTGTCTCCTGTGCGCGGTCTTGCTCGCTCGCTCTCCATTCCGGGAGATTTTAAGTAATTTAAAATTTTCGACAAGGAGGCGCTGGGTTGAAACAAGGAGGCGCAGCGCCCCTCTTTCCCGGTTTAGATTAACCCCTGCTGTCATTATGCTATAGGTTCATGATTGATTCATAAACAGTCAGCACTGTTGGTGCATCTAAAGGAGGATGTGTGTTGTTGTTGCGCTAGGCGGACACGCACGCACCCCAAACGCATTTTAATTGTTGGTAACGCACGAGTACTCTAACGCGTTTCTTTTATTTATAGGTAACGTAGTAACGTAACGGATTACTTTTAATTGATAGTAACAAAGTAACCTAACGGATTACTTTCAAAAGTAACGATACCCAACACTGCTCGTTACAACATCATAAGAAAATTGTCCGCAAATAAAATCCCCTTCAGTTTAGGATAATCACACAGGTTATGCGAGAACATATTTATGTCAGGATAGGCCTACCAGGCTCCAAGTCGTCACATATCTCAATCAGACAAAACCAACTATAACCACATTGGCATAGCAATCGCACCGTGTGTAGCTGCTACTAGCTGCAATCTATATACACAATGCATACTAACTGGAGCACCAACCAGAATCAGATCACAATCGCTTGGGACCGTGGGTAACCTTTGGCCAGGTCATCACGATTCACGAGCAAACAGAACCAGCAGCAAAGTTTACGTAAACCAATTTCTTAACTTATGTGGCCCTCCACATGCAGGCTAGATGACGTATCCATATCGATATCCAGTGTCACAAACATGCTTTTTATAGGAAGCAAAAGGACCGGCTATCTTCTGAATAAAAATGTCAATTTTGGCTGTCTGTCTTGAAACTTCTCCAGTGCGTTCACCCCAAAATGTAACGGGACGACAAGATCCCATACAAAGTGAACGTATAGACGCGTATTGGCGAATATTTTTTATTTATCGCGCCACACTTTCTCCGTGCACAGGCAAGCGCGTTCACGAGCATTTGTGGCGCGAAAATTTCAACTTTGACACGAATTTCGCGTGATGACAGCCAATCAGCGTTCAACAGCGGCCACTGAGTGACATGTGTAACGTAACAGCCAATCAGCGTTCAACCGTCAAACTCAGCGCAGTGCAGTCCGGGGTGTACTGCAGCATGGAGGAGAAAGTGATTGTTGCCGTTTGCGACTCTCGGAGCTCTATATATAATAGTATATAATATAATATAATATATATAATATCACGGCCAAAAGCTCTGTGTGCCTCCGGATGGCCGTAGCGCGGGGAGCTCATAGGGATTGGGCTTCCCTAAATTCATACAGTATGTGAAGTGTGCCACCAGGGAGGGCAGAATACTCGACCATGTCTACTGCAACATTAGGCATGCATACAGAGCAGTACCCCAGCCACACATTGGCCTGTCAGACCACATCTCACTGCACCTCATTCCAGCCTACACCCCTCACATTAGGAAAAATAAGCCCACTACTAGAACCATCAACACCTGGCCAGAGGACGCCCTCTCCCAGCTCCAAGACTGCTTCTCAACAACAGAGTGGGGTCTATTTGAGAGTTTGGACCTGGAGGAGTACACAGAGTCTGTTTTATCCTACATCACATTCTGTGCTGAAAATGTCACCATCAAAAAACAGACCGGGGTCTTTCCGGACCAGAAACCCTGGATGACGAGTGAAGTGCGGCCCCTTATCAAGGACCGCAACACTGCTTTCAGGTCAGAAGATAGGGCTCAGTACAGCACAGCCAGAGCAAACCTAAAAAGGGGCGTAAGGGCTGCTAAATTAGCATATAAAAGGAAAATAGAGGGCTACATCATGGACAAAAACCCTCGTCAGGTGTGGCAGGGAATACAGCACATCTCTAACTACAAGGGCCACAACATCACAACTACCAACTCTAATGCTACAAGGGCAGAGGAATTAAATAGTTTCTTTGCCCGGTTTGAGGCGGCTAGACAACCAACGCCCCCCCCAGCCTTCACCAACGCCCCGCTGACCCTCCAAGAACATCAGGTTAGAAGGACACTGAGGAAAGTGAACCCGAGGAAGGCGACAGGACCCGACGGCGTACCGGGGAAAGTACTCAGAGCTTGTGCAGACCAACTCACAGGGATTCTCACCAAGCTCTTCAACATCTCTCTGTCCCTAGCCACCATCCCATCCTGCTGGAAATCAGCAATTATCATCCCAGTTCCAAAAACGTCAGCTGGTAAAAGCGGAAATGACCTCAGGCCCATTGCACTCACGTCAGTGGTGATGAAATGCTTGGGGAGGCTGGTTGCCCAGCACATCAAGGCCTGCCTCCCAGCATCATTTGATCCCCATCAGTTCGCTTATAGGGCTAACCGCTCTACTGAGGACGCCATTGCCATCACCCTCCACTCTACGCTGAGCCACCTTGAACACCCAGGCACCTATGCAAGACTGCTCTTCATAGATTACAGCTCAGCCTTCAATACAATAATCCCGGACATCCTGATAAATAAATTACTGGGCCTACACCTCCCTGCCTCCACCTGCGCTTGGATAAAGGACTTCCTTTCCACAGACCACAACAAGTGAGACTCGGCCCCCATCTCTCCTCCCCCCTCACACTTAGCACTGGCTCCCCCCAAGGCTGCGTGTTGAGCCCACTTCTGTATACTCTATACACATCTGACTGCTCCCCCTCCCACCCCTCCAACCTCATTATAAAATTTGCTGACGACACCACTGTGGTCGGACTCATCTCTGGGGGCGACGAGACGGCATATAGAGATGAGGTCCAGCAGCTGTCAGCATGGGGTTCAGCAAATAACCTCCAACTAAACACATCCAAAACTAAGGAAATCATCATAGACTTCAGACGACACAGCCCAGCCCATGCCCCTCTGCACATCAATGGGGATTGCGTGGAGAGGGCTCCGTCCTGCAAGTTCCTGGGAACATACATCTCTCAGGACCTTTCTTGGTCCACAAACACAACGGCAATAAAAAAGAAGGCCCAGCAGCGACTACACTTTCTGAGAATTCTCAGAAAAAACCATCTTGAACAAAAGCTGCTGGTGTCCTTCTACCGCTCAACCATTGAAAGTGTGCTCACTTACTGCATCACAGCATGGTATGCTGGGAGTTCGGCGGCAGACAGGACGGCACTTCAGAGGGTCATAGGCACAGCTCAGAAGATCACAGGCTGCCCACTGCCCACCCTGGAAGAGCTGGCCAGCTCCCGCTGCCGAAACAGGACCAGTGCCATTCTAAAAGACGCTGCGCACCCTGCTCACCACCTGTTCGATCTGCTTCCCTCTGGCAGGCGTTACAGTTCAATGAAATCCCGCACCACCAGACTAACCAACAGCTTTTTCCCCTGGGCCATACGTACGCTAAACAAAAATAACCCCTGTGCAATACATAGACAACCACATAAACGATCACCACTACCTCTGGACATTCCTCATCTTGCTTACCTTCCTGGACCTGCTGCTATTTAGATAGATGTGGGCAGAAGGCGTTGTTGTCTGGGAGGTTGGGGAGGGTGTAGGACACTTTAATGTGCCTTAAGTTGAAGGCAGGGGGAGGGGTTATTGGGGTTATTGTTGTTATTGTTGTTATATATTTATTAATATTTCTTACTGTATTCTATTTATTTATTTAAAAAAAAGCACTGAACAAGATCTGCACCTTAATTTAATCAGCTCTTTTCAAACAGAACCTCAAAACCCATCTCTTTAAAAGAGCATTTAGCTAAACTTTCTTTGAGGTTCCCCCTTTTTTTAATAGTTTTTTTGGTATTTTTTTCTCTGAAGCACTTTGAGATTCTTGAATATAAAGTGCATTATAAATAAAATGTATTATTATTATTATTATTAATTTCGTTGTGTAAATACTTTGTATTTAACCCAATGACAAATAAAGATTCTATTCTATTCTATTCTTCTCGGGAGTCGGGGTTTGTTTACCGGCGTTGCCATGGGTTCCGGTCTTGTTTGTTCCAACGGTTTAT
This sequence comes from Gadus chalcogrammus, assembly GCF_026213295.1. Classification (NCBI taxonomy): domain Eukaryota; kingdom Metazoa; phylum Chordata; class Actinopteri; order Gadiformes; family Gadidae; genus Gadus; species Gadus chalcogrammus. The sequence goes on along the minus strand of NC_079433.1, from coordinate 17,207,155 downwards.
TAGGTAGGCCTATCTAATAAATGATGTCTTCGAGCGCGCCTATCGCATGATTTTAGACTCGACGATTTTGGTTGAGTATGTGGGGATTTAAAAAATTATTATTATTATTTTTTTTTTACACATTTTTAAAACTGGTGGTGACAAAATTCGTATTTCAAATAGTGGGGGGGACATGTCCCCCCCGTCCCCCCGTAATCGACGCCTATCCAAACATGTCCTTTTACTCCACCGCCCGACTTGGAGTTAGAGCTTCAGTGCCATCCTATAACTACAAGGCACAGAAGTCCATGTCAACGGCGTACGACAATTCATTCGGTGTCAAAGCAACACGCCTCTGGAACATCCTTCCCCAAGATGTAAACAGCCAAACCACTCTGGATGCCTTCAAAATCGCCCTCGGAGGATTCCTGAAACAGTTCCCGGATAGGCCGCCAGCAACGGGGTACACTCCTCCAAACAGCAACTCACTTCTCGACTGGAGTAATGCTGGAGGACATGGAGTATGTGTGTGACACAGATCCCAGCTGCAATCCCTGCCAAACTCATCAAAATGTATCAAAATGTATGTATGTACACAATACAGGCTACTACAGGATATCTTACACAATATACAGGCCAGTAGAGGCCAACGTAGTCTTTGGAAAGTGAGGGGAGAGGGGTTAACAGTTGGTTGCAACTTCAATGCTAGATGCTGCTAAATTTGACACACTGTACTTTAACTACCTTATATTTACAACTCAACCGTGACAGAAATACTTTGATGTATATAAGGAGAGTTGATCTAGGCCCATTGCTAATAGATTTAGCAGAGTTTGCTCTGCCTGTTTCATGTTATGTAATCATTATTTCCCTTGCTTTATATAAGGCAGACAATTATTTTACACCACCTTCTCCTCAAATGTTTTTATTTCATATTCACAGCACAGACCGCCTCCTAGTCAGTGGACTTATGTTTATTGATATCAAATCTAATAAGGCTGGTTATACGTGGCTCCCACTGCTGGGAGCCATAGCAACAGTGTGTGTCTGTATCCTATTATTCAATTTGAATTTGGTCATAATTTTCCCTTTTTTATGGGATCTATCCAACTAGTCACTCCTCGAAGAGGAACATTGCTTTGGGCTTTTGCATCTCAAAGCATGAAATACATCTCATAGGTCAAAACCATAGTAGGTCCTTTTTTTCAAATAAATTATTACGTACCGAATACCGAATAACTTCTAATATTAATCGAATATTTTACTTTTGTGAAAAATAAACACCACACACACACACACACAAACACATGATATCATATAACCCTTATGGACCAATTAAGGATCAAGCCAGGCCAACACCTTTTAGGTTACTGCAGCTTCTAACCTCATGTTACACGAATCAAACTCACGGGGGAGACATTGTCCTTCTTCTGGTTTCTGGAATGCAGGAGTCCAACCCATGGTAGCCTAAATTGGTTGCATTTATTGGCGCAGGAACAAAAGCCACTGAATCGGTTTAACAAAGTTCCACCTTCATTTGAATATCTATTCTTATCGTCATGTTTGTGTACATTTCACAGAAGGCCTCAAGTGATCAATGTGGATTAAGGGATGGATGCAATATTCCTTCACCTATCAAAGTTTCCAATAATGGAAATAAAGATCTTTCTCACTGTGTTCCTACTGGTATTTAATACTTCTATGGTTCCTAGTATGTTTAGTGTATGGGAATCCTTGTGCATCAAGATTGTAAAAACACACACTTGCGCTCAGGGATGGGCAACTTTCATGATAAAGAGGGCCACATTTTTCATCATAACCATCGGAGGGCCACATGACTGCACACTTCAACTAAACGTGAGCTAAGAGAAGCTACACAATTTCGAATTTGGTAGATATGATTTCCTGTATTCTGGTGCATTTTGGGGATGGCCACTACCTAAAAAATCATCCAGAATCATAACGTATGTACGGTATGTTAATTGAACCAACATACATTCATTTCATGTTTTCCATGCTCAAACAGCCACATGAATGGTCAGTATTTTTTAGTGCAAAGGGCTCACATACATCATCATTCAATGAAGTCAAAAAACTGAAAAACAGTGGCCCAACATTAAGTGCAACAACTCAATGAACTCAAACCCAACAAGCAGTTGTAGTAGTTGCAGAGGCGCTGCATCCCATTAGGCATACCAGGCAATTGCCTGGGGCCCCGCAATTGCTTGGGGCCCCAGGCCACTACTAGGGGGCCCCCTAGAGCCAAAAAAAAAAAAAAAAAAAATCGCTCCATCGCTCCATACCCCCCCCGTCAACAATCGCTCCATACCCCCCCCCCGTCAACAATCCTCTGCCTAGGGCCCCCACACTCCCTAGAATCGCCCGTAGTGGCGACTTAAGTGGACATCTTTAATGACTGATATCGCTTCTAAGCAAACTAGACGCATGGGTTTGCCTTTGAATTCTATGAATTCTTCTCATCTTTCTTGACCGAGTTTTCTGTAACTCGATCAATTATTATTATTATTATTATTATTATTTTTTTTTTTTATTATGTGCGGGCCTGACTGAGTGAGGATGCGGGCCGCACTGAGTGAGGATGCGGGCCGCATGCGGCCCGTGGGCCGCCAGTTGCCCATCCCTGCTCTAGAGCAAATGTTTTATGATTTCGGCAGACAACATATCATGTTTTGTAAATATGGCGTTGCACCCAAAACCCTAAGTCGTAAAGCCATGTGTTTGCGTGTGTGCACATGTGATTTTTCCAAAAGGGAAGGTAATGTCACTGTAGCGGGGTTGGAGCTTCCCACTTGCCATTGCCAGCGAGACCCTTGCGCTGGCTGTGGTGGTGGGAGTGCTAGAGCTCCCTCTAGCGGAATGTGGGGGTGGTATTTTGACGTTGACTGGACACACGTTGACTCTCCTCAGTCAACGTGTACCCCGGCTGGGAGAGGCTGCCATTTTAAGGGTTCTCATCCGTGATTTTCCCCTGTTGAAAATATTCCCAGAACCAGAATAAACGTCTGGCTGCCAAAGGTTTCATCGTGTCATTCACAACGCAACGAGAGAGAGTACCCAACCGCTACATCACCACTATGTTAACTTGTCCATTGACGGCTCAATGGATCTTGGATCATTGATCTCTCCGAGCCTATCAAGGGTCTGATGGAGGATCAGGTCTCACATAGAGCCCCTCCCGATCTCGGCACTTTTGCACCATTGGCATTTTATAGACCTATAGCCATTATTATGATGGACAATCAAAGGTGTCCCTCATAACACTAACGATGGGTATGAGTATTGGTCTTCCTCCGTTCCTCTAGTTTAGACTACTCCCTGTGCTCTGCTACATAAAGGAGCCCATGCTTAGTGTTATGAGCTGTGTTTGTCCTACAATGACACCTCTGGGAAAAATCTCTATTCCTAGTACTCATTGTCCACCGTTTACCAAAGAAATCTGCCAATAACGGACGCCTGCATGCTTACACACGCCACACAATAATGCGCACACACACAACCATGTACTGCAAATGATGGACAGACCCCTACACAAAACACATCAGTAAAGAAAACCCGTACAAAAGCATGGGCTGTCTTTATTTCACACAAACACACCCACCATCGAGACATCCTCCAGGATAGACCATGTAGAGACGTCCATTCTGACCTGCCAGCTTCTCTATCACTCATTCCCTCGGAAGGCTCTCCAATTCCTGCTTTCATTTCACCACTGAGGACAGAATTCATGACCTCTCATCCGCTTTTACCGGCCAGATAAATCATTTCCGACTGAAACACTTGACACAAGCGGAACAAACTAGAGATTGCAGAATGTGTTTGATTGTGTAACGGTTCCGCGTTTAGTGTGCTAGAGAGGGAAGGTGCTTAGTGGCTCTGCGTTCAGTGATCTATGAAACTTCCTTCCTGTCCGATTACGTTTGGCCTCCGTTGCCTCTTTTGTACACAGACAGAGGAAGCACATATAAGGTAGAGGGCTCCGCAGACAGAGATAAACAAGAGAAAAAAGAAAGGGTTGGAAAAGGTTACCTTCAGACTTGTTGTGCGCTGAAAAAGTAAACGTGTGTGTGTGTGTGTGTGTGTGTTTCTGTGTGTAAATACACGCACATCCAGTGTGTGTATCTGCTTCTATCTTCCCAGTGCTCTGATTTCTTGCGTGTGTTTGCGTGTTTTTTTAAGTTTGTGTGTCATCTTTCTAGCGTCTCTCACATTCGATGTGTGTGTGCGTGTGTGTTTAAATAAGCAACAGCCATGTTGGTCTTATGCCCTTGAAGGAGTGACAGCAGAGTGGATGAGCACCTTTTCACAATGTCCTACTTCAGCAGACAAATAAAACGAGGGAAACACACACAAAGACACATACAGACTGTGACAAACTCTGCCCTGAATCTGTCAGGCCCTTGCTCCCCCCACCCCCTCCTATCACCATAACCACACCTTTCCTCCCATCAGATAAGAATTGTCCACAAACCTTTTTCCACCCTCCCCACTCGTTCTTGGTTTCCAGGAATTTGTCTCAGCAGCAGCTGAACCAAGTCAACGCTGACCTTCAAACCAGCCCATCTGGGCTCCTCCAAGGCTTTCGCTGTGTGTCTCTCCTCCCCGCTCTACCCTTCCAGTGTTACAGTTGATCCTACTCTTTGGCATCTTTCTCTCTGTGTGTTTTATCTCTGGTATACTTGTCCCTCACTCGAACTCCTCACTGTACATGTTCCTATCTGTGTATTGGTTTTGAAACTATGAAACTGCATCGCTCATCGTTTGAAGTGCCTCTAATGCTCGTTAGCATTTGTTTACATTTACAGAGAGAGATTTACAGAGTCTCAGTAAAATAAATGTTAACCTAAATGACTGCTCAAATAGAGAGTGCCTGGTCAGTCACATCACATATCGATCATTTTCATATCAAGGATATTCAGCTATAAATGTAGGTACATTTAATATACATAATTGCTCATTTGAATAATGTGTCATGTGCGAAAATAATGACACTTTTGGTCTCACCTCCCACCTGGTAACGTGTTCTCTGTGGCTTCTTCAGATGGTGCTGCTGCTGAGTCCTCCTGGACCCAAACATCAGCCGAGCCCCTCCAGACGGCTCCACACGCCCAGCCTGGACTGGCCTCAAAGAAATAGTAAGAAAATATAAATATAAAATCACTTATTGACGGCTGTCTTGCTTTCCTTTTTCGCAATGAATCCGGTCAGAGGTACAAAAACATCAGCGAATAGCCTTCCATGCACATTTCTGTGCATTTTTTAATAATGTTACTCAGTCTATTTTGGTTCAACAGTTTAGATTGCTCCATCGATTGCTTCACTCCATGGTACCACAATTGTTTTTGAAACTCATTCAATGTGCTCGATGAGAGACTGATGAGAAATTAGTCAGGGATAATGCCCGACGATATGCGTTGCGTGTCTGTCCGTCCATTCGGCTCCTAATATGCCTAATGGGATGCAGCGCCTCCGGGCCTGCGTCAAAAAGTTCAACGATTTCATTGGCTGCAGCATGCGTAGACCTACAGAGACTAGTCCCCTATACGTCAGACACGCCCTCGGTTATCCGTCACGGACGCATGTAGTGTGAACAAGGCGTTTGTACCGTCCGACGGGCAGCGGAGAACGGTTGCCTCCGCGAAGTCCATTAAGTAACGCCCCGTGCCCACTACATGCGTCCGTTGACTGATGTGGGAAGGCGTTGCTGACTGATGGGGGAGTAGTCTTTGCAGAGGCATCCGTCAGCCAATCAAATCGCTTCGCCGAGTTCTTCCCGCTACTTCCTGCTTGTTGCGATGCAAGATGACCCGCTTTCCCGCTTTCCAGTCTCGTCAGAGCCCGAGTCGCGTCACAGTGCTCACATTTGCATACGCGATCTGATTGGATGACGGATCCGTCGCTGCCGAAAAAGTTGAACATATTTCAACTTCTTGACTGAGCCGAAGGCTCCAATGGAACGTACGGATCCACAATGCATTGCGCGTCCGTCCCCATTAAAGTCAATGGGGATCACGCAACGGACGCATGTAGTGGGCACGGGGCGTAACGCCTCGTGCCCACTGCACCGTCAGTCAACGGACGTGGGAAGGCGTGGCTGACGGATGGGGGAGTAGTCTTTGCAGAGGCATCCGTCAGCCAATCAAATCGCTTCGCCGGGTTCTTCCCGCTTCTTCCTGCTTGTTGCGAGGCAAGATTACCCGCTTTCCAGTATCGTCAGAGCCCGAGTCGCGTCACAGTGCTTAAATTTGCATACGCGATCTGATTGGATGACGGAACCGTCGCTGCCGAAAAAGTTGAACATTTTTCAACTTTCTGACGCCCCGTGCCCACTACCTCCGTCAGTTGTCCGTTGCCCATTGACTTTGAATGGGGACGGTCGCGCAATGCATTGTGGATCCGTCAGTTGACTTGGAGCGTTCGCCACCGTCAAAAAGTTGAAAAATGTTCAACTTTTTCGGCAGCGACGGATCCGTCATCCAATCAGATCGCGTATGCAAATTTAAGCACTGTGACGCGACTCGGGCTCTGACGATACTGGAAAGTGGGAAAGCGGGTAATCTTGCCTCGCAACAAGCAGGAAGAAGCGGGAAGAACCCGGCGAACCGATTTGATTGGCTGACGGATGCATCTGCAAAGACTACTCCCCCATCCGTCAGCCACGCCTTCTGACGTCCGTTGACTGACGGTGCAGTGGGCACGAGGCGTGACGGTGGCGAACGCTCCAACTCAACTGACGGATCCACAATGCATTGCGCGTCCGTCCCCATTCAAAGTCAATGGGCAACGGACAACTGACGGAGGTAGTGGGCACGGGGCGTAAGGGATAATGTCAGACGAGGTGTCCATTATCAGGAATTAATGGAAGACGTGGAGGCGTGAACCTTCCAACGCGCCGTCCAACGGACGGTTGCCTCCGCGAAGTCCATTAATTCCTGATAATGGACACCTCGAAGGGCATTATCCCGCTTATACCACGGTCACTTGCCAAAGAAAATAAATTAATACCATTGATTCATATTTTCAAGCGTTTTACAATCCAAATATAAAGTTTTTCACAAGCCATAACTGTTTCCCTGTTTCACTTGCATGGGCACTTCACAACTTCCGGCGGTCAATTCTTTTTGGATAAATCATTGGCAACAGATGAATAATGACCGCTGTCAAGGTAAACAAAAGGACTTTTTGCCTTTGGTATCACTCCGCACGTAGTCTGGGTCCAGTTGCACCAGCAGAACGTAAGGTCCCACTTATACGTTGAACGTAAATCACCCAAACGTTCGACTTTACACTCTACTAAAAAAATAGCAGTTGCACCAAGCAGATCGTTTCAACTTAACACTAAGTTATAACTTATCTTTTACACCTCCCCTCTAGCTGGTGTAAGTTCCATACTAACGATTAAGAACCGTTAAAAGAAAAAAACATAAAAAGATTTCAACACTAACGCAGGGTAAAGATGATGGCTATTCGTTTTGAGCAATGGGAAGAGGAGTTTCAATGCGATATGCGCCGGGAACGGATTGTCCGTGACCGTATCGATCCATTTCTTTATTATGATGATGTTGAATTATATGCGCGATTTCGGTTTTGCCGGGCGGAATATTATATTTATTTATTTATTATAAAATCCGCCATCAAATAGCTTAACCTCACGCCTATACCGTCCAAGCAAATTTTAGAGAATAAATGACTGAAACTGTATTGTTTGCCCTCTCATTTGGGTGCTAACGCGTCTTCACTCGGGTAAGGTGGAAACTTGCCACTATTTCCTGTTTACATTGTTATCTGTCAATGATTGGCTTGAAATTATCTAAACGTCATTAAAAGCGACACTGGTACACTTTATGCACTACTAGTAACGTTACAACTTAAGTTATGGGGGTGCAACCAAAATTTAGAACACCTTTAGTTTGACACTAGCTACGTCGAGCGTAGGGTTAAGGCAGACTTTACACCCGAACTTATGATCGGCTTTACGTTCTGCTGGTGCAACCGAGGTAACTTGCCCAAGCGCTGTCGGTTGCTAAGCGACGATGTTAACGACTTGGGCGGACTATTTCTCTGCTGATCAACACTATGAATGCTGGTAACAAATACATTGTAAATAAATTGTTTCGTTTTAGGAAGTAGCCGTGTAATAAGCGGGGTAATGTATAGAACTTCGCCGGTCATTATCGAAAAATAAGCCCCTTCATGGCGAAGCAAGACACGAATGCACACCCGGCAGCCAATCAGAATTGAGTATTCCCCCAGACCATGGTCTAAAGAATGATAACTCTGGGATCAGGATGATCTCACGTCTAGACCACATACACACATCTGCTGGTTCTATTCTGTCCAGGAAGTGTTGGATAAAAAAGAAAATTATATCCAACATCTTTTAAAACTTGAAGATTGTATTTTCATGAAAGAAATCTGAACTTGTGTCGATAACATCCCAAAGTTTAGTCTTCAGAATGAAGGTCTCCAGGACGAACACAGCTGCTCTCCTTCGCCTTCTAAATAACCTCAGAAGGAATAGTGTACACCTCGTAGCTTTGGAAGATTAAGAGTTATTCAAAGCAGCAATGTCATTGGAATGGAGGTTTATTCATGAAATCTGTGAGCGGCTTCTAGCTTAAGTGATTTTTATTTCCGTTTTTAGAATCTCAAGATAGGTGTTGCTTCTGTGAAAATGTGGTGTCAACCTACTCCCTGTGTGAATGTTATGTCCATTATTATTATTATTTTTATTTTTATTTATTTTTTTATTTTTTTATTTTATTTTTTTTGTTTTGTCTTGTTTTTGTTTTATTTATTTATTATGTTTATTTATTTATTTATTTATTTTATTTTTCCACAATGTCTTGTTTTTTAAAAAATGTATAATGACTATATGCTATGTAAGGTGACCTTGGGTGTCTTGAAAGGCGCCTCTAAATTAAATGTATGTATTATTATTATTAACAAGGTACTGAGAGCAGACGCATGGTTTTTAACACTTGTTATTTGCAAATGTTATTTGTCAATTGGGCAAAAGTCTTTATTAATTTAAACGGTAAATTGTAATCCATTCTTATTTAGGTTCTAATGTTTTATGCAGAGGTATCTTTGATGATACAGGAGTACGAAAGGTAAATGTATGACAAACATTCTTGTTTCTGATTCTATGTTCAATTTTTTAGAATGGAAATTATACATTTCCTATGTGTGCATTATCATGTCCATCCAATTATTTTAAAATAACATAATTAATCGTTAATATATGCTTCCCCTATCGGGTGAATGTAGTGATAAAAAAATGTGCAGATGCAAATATATAGGTATCTATTAATAAATATGTATATATATAAATATATACACCAAACTTTATCCATACGGATGTGGCTACGCACCAGTAGGTGGTCAGTGGTCCTACACCCAGAGCCACATGAGACCCCCTCGCTCTCACCTGCGCTGACCTCTGCCTGTGTGTGTGTGTGTGTGTGTGTGTGTGTGTGTGTGTGTGTGTGTGTGTGTGTGTGTGTGTGTGTGTGTGTGTGTGTGTGTGTGTGTGTGTGTGTGTGTGTGTGTGTGTGTGTGTGTGTGTGACAGTGTGGTTGTTTGTTTTTCGATTTGTTTAAAGGTCTCTGTTCCTGACACTTTGTTCTCTCTCTCCTCCCTCTCTCTCTCTCTCTCTCTCTCTCTCTCTCTCTCTCTCTCTCTCTCTCTCTCTCTCTCTCTCTCTCTCTCTCTCTCTCCCTCTCTCTCTCTTTTTTTTACCCTCTCCTCCTCAATCGCTCTGCCTGACCTTGCGCTATTCTAATTAATCTCATTATGGTTGTCGCTTCAGAGTGTAGTGTTCAGAGCAAGTACACTGTACCACCCAGGTACCTCCGCCTACCTCCACCTCCACCACCCACAACTCCATCACTAGCACCACCAGGACCCCCACCACCTCCGCTCCATCAACAGGCCCACCGCCACCAACAGCCCCCAAACCCCTGACCTCGGTGGGCACATCTCTAATGCCCCCCAGGCAGGATGGGGGGGGGGGGGCCTGTGGTAGAAATTCCTTTGGTGAAGGGGACCGGTGGTCTCCCCACCTCTCAGACGCGGGTCATTAAGACGCTCATTATCTCCCAAGCCCCAATAATGATCAGCACCACGAGGGAATAGCTAAGGAGGGGGGATTAAATTAATGGAATGGTGCAAGTGGCCATTACCATTAAGCTGAGGGTGAGTATAATGATATTATAAAAAAGAAAACACCAAATAATAACTTTGCTCAAAAGTTTTGGAGGTTACATAAAGTGGAACTGTTCTGTGGAACTCGGTATGCTTAAGAAAAACATGAGTCGTCTCTTCATGCTCAAAGACCTCAGAGACGAGACACTCACATGAAGCCACTTCACCTTCGCCAGGGACTCCACGGAGCGGCTCCCTGAAGCTCATTCACTCACTGTGCAGCACTTGCTGAAAGACCACAGTCAGGCAGGGCTGGACCAGTCATTTGTGAGTCTTGGAGAATTACTCGATGGCCGGTTGCTCCAGGACAGCCATTGGCTACAGTTCTGTTCCGCAGCAAATCACAAGAACTGAATTGCCAAACTAGTTAATACAGAAAATAGTTTGTAAGAAGACAATTAAAGCCTGATCTGACCTCCCACAGGGCTGTTATCTGTCCCCGTCTGTCCAGGGCGGCATCAAGGATCCGGCAACTACATTATATCCTGATGGGAGATTTTAACCATGGCAACAAGATCCAGCAAAATTCCATGAACTGATCAGCTGCCGTGCACCTGAGGATAGAACACTGTACAACATATTACAAAAAAAGGGCAAAGTGATTTTGAGACTGTAATCTATATATGTGAATAGGGTTTGTTCAGAACAGCCTCTCCTAGCCTCAACCTACCACTTCCGATGATGTAACCATTTGCTCCCAGAACAAGCCGATAAATTGACATGTACATGGTGAACCGGTGTCAGGTTTACCACATTCTGCAACAACATCTGGCTCATCAACCATCCTATCGCCCCTTCATCAACATTGTTGCAGAGCAGCCAAACAGCAAGCTAACCCAGCTAGCTACCTCGCCAGCCCCAAGCCGCACCTGCAGTGTCTTTAGGGATCGCCGCCATCATCATAACCCGAACAATGTGTCATTAGGAGACTGTTCCTTCTTGGAGATCTTCTACTCCACCATTGTTTGATCTTCATCTAGCTTCCTCACTGTCTCACAGGCTACACAGAGGACACAGGGTCACTGGTTATCCGCTTTGGGTAACTAAGGCTCTGTTCATCATTAGGGAAACTCCCTAATGATGAACGTTTGTAGGGAAACCGAGATCTTCTGGCTTGGCCACACTTAAAGGCCAAGCCAGACCAATCCCACAAGAAACCCAAGAGGCGTTTTGTAACCCTGCTGCAGGTGGGGGTGTTTGTGTTTCGGGGGTTTATAGAGCTAAAGGTTAGGTAGCCAACCAGGCTGCAGGATCGTTCAGTAAGGAGTTGAGACTTGATATGGTGAGGAGTTTGTCCAGCAGCGCTTTATAACCTAAACACTGAGGAATCTGAACAGACAACGCTATCTACACGATGACTTCCCAACTGGAGAGCGCCATGGAAGGCCTGATCAAAGTGTTCCACTCCTACTCGTCCAAGGAGGGAGACAAGTACAAACTGAGCAAAGCTGAGATGAAGAGCCTTCTCCAGGGGGATGTGTTCCATTATGTGATCCACTTACATCTTTTTATATGTTTTTGATTTGATTTGATTTATTTGGAATAAAGACCAAGGGATAAAAGAAAAACATGACAAAGTGCAAGCACTTATTTCCATCATGGTCCCTGATGTTACAAGACAGGACATATATCCACATAAAACAAAACATTAAATATCATAAAAAAACAGACTGAACTAAACATATAAAATAATCTTCCCTAACCCTTACTTTCTGTATTAAAGTGCAAAGTGCATACATAGACAAACACCAACAGACAACAACTCGCATGGAGGAAGACATTTTAGTCTTATTAATGATTTAAATTCACCATGAGCAAGGATTCTACCTTTTTTCTGAAACAATGATAGATTTCTATGCTCTTAATATCCAAAGGTAATTTATTCCAGTTCACCACTCCACTATATTTGAGAGTACACTTACCAATGTTTGTTTTGAACTTAGGCAAGTACAGGTCAGCATTACTAGATCTGGTGTGGTAAGCATGGGCATCCCTAGTCGTTATGAAGTGATTTGTAAGGTATGCCGGTGACTTCTGATTGCAAACATTATGGACCACCCTGAGCTGGAGCTGAACTGCCCTAGCTTCCAAGGGGAGCTAGCCCATCTGTTGGAACTGGAGCTTCCAACATATGGTAATTATTATTAATTATTATTAATTACATCTTGAGGATATTTACTAGCTACTGGTCTGGCAGCTGTCTTTCCACATGACACTTAACTTTGGAAGAGAGATGTTTTTTCTCATGTATTATTCTATATATGTGTTTTTGACACTGCTGTGCACTATTGATACATGATATTTGTGGGTGCTGATATTTTGATGTATTAACCTTTTTCAGGGGCTCCACCAGGGATGTTGGGCCCCATGAACATATATCACACTGGGTCCCACCATCACACACAGGCAACGCCAACCATGTGCAGTTTCTGTAACCACACCTCTACCTGTGAAGGCTTCAATTATCTTATAGTCCGATACTAACTTTACAATATCTACTGACACTGAGCTGTGATAATATAACACTGTGAAGACATGCAGAAAACATTCTGCATACTGATATAAATTTGATTTTCTATTAAAATCCATTAATGAAGAATTTTTTTTAACATAACTAATGTTCTAATATTTTTTCAGGGCCCCTGTCATTCACGGGCCCTCAGAATTGTCCTAACTTTTCACCCCCTAATGGCGCCTCTGACCTTTTGTGTAATAAAAGCTGGTTGAAATACATGAAAAAGTGCTTGTCCCCATTTTTTATTTCATAATGATAGTATGTAATGATTTTTCACCGCCGCGTTGAAAATGTCCCCGATTTTCATTTCAGATATCTGGTCACCTTAATTTAGAGGCTTCTTGGGGTCGAGACTCGAGACAGGATCTTCTGTCAGTAAAAGATTTCAAGAATTCAAGGCATTGTTTCAAACACCTTCTCCCACTTTAATAATAAGACGATTAGCGACCAATGAGTCGTTTGTGTATATTAAAGGTGGAATTAAATTGATCCATAATCAATCATTTCGTTTTATGATTGTTAACAAAAAACTTGAAGCGTGACTTCAATGGCTTCTCTTATATACGTATCTAGCTGATTAAAAGAATCACTCCGAAATAGCTTGACACTCATAATGATATTCTGTTATTCGCACTGACAATGTGGTGGGTTAGGGTAGGGATAGGGCCATATCAAGCTAAGCTTCGTGAACATAACATATATAATTGTATTTTTTATATTTAACAGATAACGTGACATTAACCATTATACAGATGAGTATGTTTAGGCTGAATGTATAATTATAACGCTGCTGTAAAATGTAAAATAAGAAAGGGAAACCTGAATAAGTACTGGTGTGAGTAATGTTTCGTTGTTCCAGACTGTCAGGAGAAGGAGAGTGCCAGGACAGGTAGCGAAGGAGATGTCAAGCGCGGCGCGTATGAATCAGTGAAAATGCTCCAATGTTCATGGCTGGTGAAAGGTGCCAAATGTCACACTTTCCCCTGCTTCTCCTCCTCCTCCTCTTTCGCAGACGGCTGCAGAAAACAGAGGCAGAATGTGACTATGGGAAAAGAAAAAGAATGCAGCTCTGATTATAAATCCACATGCATAATTCTGCCGCTATATGGAGCGAGGAGGTGTTGGATTGCGTTTTCGCACATTTTTAGGATGAGTTTTGAGTCATGCGGAATGAAAACGTGGAAAATTAATAATTTGTTTTGCAAACTAGATGCCTGACAGGTTGTCTATCATCATTAACTCTAACAAGGGTTATATAAGGTATGAAGGCCTGCACACAAGCACACACACAAACACACACACACACACACACACGTCACACACACACACACACACACACACACACACACACACACACACACACACACACACACACACACACACACACACACATAGTCTACATGAACACAGCATCACCATCCAACGGACATGAACCAACACTGCTGTGACATACACAGAATGGAGACAGCAGGCTTAGAGACTAACACACTCACCCATGGATGAAAGGAATACCTGAAGAGCAGCTTGACTCTTAAGTGTGCTGCTACTCATCATCATAAAGGAATGAAACCTTTGAAGAAGCACACGAGTGTGTGAGCGTGTGTGTATGAGAATTTGGCTGGGTGTGTGTGTGAGGATGTGGGTGGGTGAGGGGTGTGGGAATATCATTTACAATCATTAGAAGATTGAATGGGGGTGGATAAGGGTTATATAATTTATGAATACCAGAGGATAAGACAGTAGAAAGAAACAGGATTCTCCAGCTTGCTTGAATGGAGTTTGGAGGTGACCACCTTGATCCCCTACTCGGCCCCTTCACACTGGCCGCCTGTAAGTCGCCCCCATAAAATAACATTCATAATTAGCAAACCCCCCACCACACCACAAAGAGCTCTACCCTCATGCTTATTTCTTTAGTATGATACTGATTCAGGGCAGAAGGGCAGGCAGGAGGCTTTGGGCTTTGGGAGAGCAGAGCTTGGCATGTGAAATCGACTAAGCTTAAACCACAAATACAGAAACCCAAATGGCAGGGCTTACCCAAAACCCTCCAGCCCCCTCAACCTGAAGCTCTAGTATTAAAACAGGATCACGACAGGATGGATGGTTTTGGGTTTTATAGTTTGCCTATTTCTTGTTTAGCTCTATTTTTTTTATTTATTACTACTATTTATAAGTATTTACTTTAATTATTTAGCCTCTTTAGTACATGCTATTATTCACATTTGCGTTTAGCAATGAATCAGCCTGGGTTGGGCAGCTATTGATTTCCATGGCCATGGCCTTGCATTGCTAGAAAAGACTAAATCCATCACAGCAACAGCTCCTGGTCTCTTCACTCTGCAACCGCAGGTTCCCGTTTGAGTTAAGCACAAACAAATTGCATTGGAAGAAAAGCCTTTTGTGCAGAAATGTGCAAAATCCTATTCAGTCTATTCGGGTTTGATTGCTACTCTTATGTTCGGTGCCTGACTTGATTTTCTTTTTGACTCCCTTCCCTGAGCGCTGATTGGACAAACTTTGAAAAGCAGGATCAAGGAAAGACCGACCTGAGGAGAGAAACAAAAACAGGGAATGCGAGATCTGGATGGTCTCATGAAGCTTTATGCTCCTCTTATGAAAACTTAGAATTACTTTTATTCAAAAGCTGACATTTACTGTGAGAACGAGTTAGGCTGTGTAAAGAACTCAATCCTTTTTAGTCCAAACAGTGATTCCGTTGACCCTGTTAAGAAGGAACTTGCATAACAAGTAGACGTAGGTGTTTTATAAATTTGGTGCAGGTGTATATTAAGTTGTTGTTTATTACTATTATGAGCATCTAATATTATAATATATAATGATGCAAACTACGAGAGAAGCCCTCCAGAGCCTGATCAAAGAATCAGGGACAGCTTTGAGATGTTCCAAACATGTCCTACATCTTTTATTAACGCAGCCACCCGCACACACCCTGACACAACACAACATTCTTTCTTTGGCCTATCTGAAATGAAAAGTTGCACATGAACAGATAGACACGAGCGAAGCAGGAATAACAACGTGTGGTGGGATGAGAACCCGGTGGTGAATACACGCTGCTATTCCCCCCCAGGGAGCGGCAGCAGCAGCCTCGTTCTTATCTACTGTCGCGCAAATCAGCTGGCATCAGACACACACACACACAACTACATGTTTAGTTATGTTACTTCGACAGAGTCGGTTTGATGCACAACCAAAATAGAACATTGACCTATGTTCTTTGCTAGGGCTTCCATCTCTGGAGTTCATATGTACGCCCCTGTTTCCTCTGGTTTGTTTTAATAGGTCTTACATAGATTCATGCAGCCCCACCAAGTTAGTGCTAAAGTAGTTCTACTATAGTGACTATAGCTAAACTGATTCGAATTCTCTTGATTACATTATAATTGTGTCATTTAAATAAGATAAAGATAATAGCTTCAGTTTCCTCCATAACTGAGTGTCATTCATGGGCTTAATTCTAGATTATTTGTTCTGGAAACGTTAACGTACGTTGTGTGCCTTGAAACATTCCACCTCGTTCTTGAGGGACCTGGCTATAGGTCTAGTCGGTCGTTTTGCAGGTTATCAGTTTGTCAGGAAGAACATACATAATAGGGCTAGGTTAGTTAGATAGTAGCTTAACAATGTCCTCCTCTGGAAGGTATTTTTGGTCTTTCAATATCAATTAATACCATAAATCTCTTTGCATCTGCATTTAAGGAAGGGATAGGCAATCTGGGGAAACCGGCTAGAGACTCCAGAATTTCGAGGCTTGATTTAGAAACTATCCAACTGAAGAAATCCCAGCCCTTCCTTCAGGCCTCCCTCCAAAGCCACAAGTGACTAGGTGGGCAAGTGGAATCTGCATGAATATAGAGACACAACTGCGATTTCTTGTAATTACAAGTCAATGAATGCATTGATTTACAATATTTCTATAGCACACCGACACGACACATGCATGCATTAGGTCAATATGTTTTAGTTAAGTAAAATCTGCTAATATTTTAGGTTTAGTGTAACCAGCAACCTGCCTCGTTTACATATTTTACATTACCTTGGTTTTAGGGCATGTTGCTCTATAAAGGGTATTCACACCCTTTATTCATATGTTAAGAGGAAGGGAAGGAATGTTTCAAAATTCTGATTCGATTTGTTTTCTACCATTTCTTTCATTCATGGTTGTTTCAGGAATCCCGTAAAGGCATACATTACCTTAAAAACGAATTTAATCTTTATGACTTTCAGATAGGACAGAAGGAAACTGACAAGTGACTATCAATAAAGATTGCCAACTCACAGCAGCAGCATAATGAGTGTTTTTTAGGAAATCCAATCCAAATAAATATACGATTTCTTATATAATATGGCAGTATAATAAAACATGTTTTTTATACAACTGGCTTATTTTAAACCTCCATCATGTTTTCACCGTCTCCATGGTTCCTTCAGCATCCCTTCTCCACCACGCAGGACCTAGTGCTGTAGGATACACACTAACAAGATTACTTATATAATACACTGATAAAACCCTTTCAAAGGCCAAAATATACTGTTTTAATCCATATCAATAGCGATGTATCATAAAGATAGCTCTCGTCCTGATTATAGGCAAAGGTTTCATTTTACAACTGATTATCCTCATTTCACTACATCCGTCCACCCCTGTACAATCACATATGTTATATTTAACTAATAAAGACGTTTCTCTACGCCCACAACATTACATGAAATGACAATAAGAGAACCGAATACAAAATTAATAGCTGTTTGTGGTTAACGTGTTGCTAACTTTTACAGTATCCTAATGCTAGCCGAATCTGTTACCTGTTAAGGTTCCCTTAATCCACTCATTTCGGTGGGATAATCCACTAATATGCTTTAATGTACATGTATATTTGATTAAGATGTGCTGAAAATATGCAATGGGTTTATTTAAACATCCTACCTTTTAATAGTGCATCACAAACGGTTTATGGTGCTGCCACTCCAATACGTTTCTATTGGGAGAGGCTAACCTCTGGGAATTATCGAGAGGCTCACGATCCCCCATTGCTGTTAAAGCATGGTCCATTGGAGCGGACGGAGATGTCGCGACCCTCTCTCTAAATGGCTCTGGGCCTGCCTAGGCTTGCTGAAGAATGTTCATGTGCAATAAGTGCACGGACAGAGTGCGTGCAGGTAGGTAGGTAGACAGACAAGTCATTCAGGCCGAATGAAATGATTGGATGGGATTTGACATTATATTATAAGTGCCCGGGAAGCATAACCCTCTCTCAAAAGCAAACATCAACCGCTGCCAAGAATGAGCTTCACACATCCACACAGCGTGGAGCTATAGGCGGCTTTCTTGGTAATGTCTTAGCAGACAGGCAGGCGCACCCAGGGGCCGTAAAGCATAGACAACAGATTGACAGCTGTCAGGGTTAGGTTTAGGGTAAGGATTTGTTGTGCTGTTAACTGCGCTGATCCCAAAAGCCAGTGTAGCCTATAATGTCCCCATTCGTGAGATTCTCTCTTTCCTGTAAACGGTGTAGATGAATGCTTCCAATTCATGTTACAGCCCTTGCCCAATCTTGCCACATACCATCCCTTCCCATTAGCATTATTATCTTTAGTTATTAGATTTTTTGCAATAATTGAATTATTATTATAATCGTTAAATTGATTTAACAATAAGTTAAGTTGACGGTTTAAAAGTCACATGCGGGTTCATTATTGAACTACTGAAACACTAATGCCAAGTTTATAAACCATGATTTTAGTAACTCTTTAGTACAAGAGGGACAATTCTGTCATCTATTTATGCAGTGAAATTCTAGTCTTAGAGTCTAAGATATTGGAATGAAACTACATACAAATATTAATTATGTTACGTTAACGTGCAAAAGAAAGACACATCATCAGACTTAATCAGACAGAATGCAGCACAATGCCGTTTATTAATTGATTACACTGCTGTAGTCCCTAATGTGTTCACAGTACCTGATGGCAACAGAACAGTTTATTGCCCCCCATGGTTGGCGAGCAACCATCCATGTTTGTAAATAGGGAAACAATTATTAAGATGCCGTGATTAACCATCAACCGCTGCCCAGGCAGAGCTCCACACATCCACACACACTTCAGCCATGGTGTGCCTCCGTCGTGACGGAGGAAGGCATACAAAGATTCCCTTTGAAGTCACAAAACGAGTGGAACGTTCAGATATTGGTTCGCAGAGACTGACAGAAAACTTGGATGTAAGTCCTGTTCCCTCTTAATGACATAAATATAAAACACATGATAAAATGGCATATGTTTCTATCTTGACACTCATATAAGACATTTTACTAAATTTTAAACAAAATAATAACGATTTTAGGTTGAATGCCCCTTCAAGGGGCATTGGGTTCCCCCCCTTGAAGGGGAACCAGCTTATAAACTGGATTAAATGTCAACAATGTCAACAAGCCCTACAAACTTTCGGAGTCGGAAATCCCGCTTCAGGGATTGCGACTGCAGTGCCTCAATGGGATCCGCTGTTGTCCTTTTACTGGGACGATGAATGAGCCTTCCAAGATTATTCAGATGACTCGACCCCACCCGGAAAACCGTTCTCCAACACCTACAGAGTCTTACAGGCGGAGACACGAGGAAAACAGAGAGAGTCAGGTGAAATGAATGTAAGCAAAAATGGGATGGAAGAGGGGGGTAGGAGGAGGTGTTAGAGAGCTAAGCAGATGTGACAGTTCTGAGAGCATTCACGGGAAGAAAATGAAGTGAGCCCATCCTCATGAAGACAAACATACGCCTCAGTCTCTCTCTCCTCCTCTCTGAACTTCTCTTGCCAAGAAATACTCATCTAGACAAACAATGCTGAAGTTCCCCACGCTTTCTCTGTTTCTATTTCTTCTTAGCACAGCCATCTGCCCCCTTGTTTGCCCTGGAGTTTGTCTTTCTGTGTTTGGGAAAGGCAAAGGCCCAGTCCCCCGTACAGAAGGCATGTGAATGAGCGCTCTGAACAGAGGGCAGGCCACCTGCCCAGGGAAGTAATTCTCCTCCTTTGCGAGACGTTTGATATTCAGCTCACAGGCCATTCGTTGTGTCAATGACATGAGGAGGAGTCGGGACAACTTTGCAACCGCCAACACTAATAACAAAGTAATAGTCAGATACATCACATCGAGCGCTGAGCGTCAGAGTGGGGGTCCGCGGCCCACGTAAGTGCTCATGGAAGACAATATTTGCCTTTGTTTGATCCAAAGGCCGGTGCACGCTCAGTACACCTGCAGTCCATCGTATTGGTTTTCAGTTCGGCAACCGCCATCGTATGACACATGACCTGCCGTTTTCTGCAATTTGCTAAAAAGAGCGTCGCCCATGCAGATAACATAGGGCATAGGCTATCTGTTCAAAATATGATTTGTCGAATGGGGGACAGGGTGTGTGTTTGTGTTTATTATGGTCATGGGGGTTGTGTAACCCTGAAAGAACACCTGAATGTCTTCAGGCCATCTGCATGCCTCTATGTATAGGATAGCTCATCTGAGCAGACTTACTGCACATCCTACCCAAGACATTTGGATTAGCTTGCATTATGAGTTGTGTGTTGATGTTGTTCAGAAGGCTGACTGAGGCAGATATCTTTAGATGGGTCGGGTATAAGTAATTTTTAGTTTCAAAGATTCAAGATTCAAAGGTTATAGTTTGTCACATAGTCATGCAGGATGTTTGTGCGACATACTTTGTTTTTCTGTGCACAAAATAGAAATAAATTACAATAGCATAAAATACAAATTAAGTTTTAACAGAAATATATACACACAAGAAAGATATTACGAAAGTATTAAGCTATTAAGTTATTGCAAGAATGTTAAGTTGCCAGTATTTACATATGCACGAGTTGTGAAATGAGGAATATTATAATAGATATGCAATTACATCCTTGATAATCCTTCTGGCTCTGCTGGTACAGCGTCTGGTGTACAAGTCCTGCAGAGGGGGGAGTGGGGTGCCCGTGGTCCGCTCAGCTGACCTCACCACCCTCTGCGGGGCTCGCAGGGCTCGCAGGTCCCGCCTGGAGCTGTGTGCGCACCCGACAGCTATAGCTCCGGTCAGTATACTCTGTATTGTGGCAGAGTAGAAATGAACTCAGGATCTGTTGGGAGACCTTGAATCTTCTGAGCTGTCTGAGCTGATATGGGCGTTGCCTTGCCTTCTTCACCACAGTGTCCGTAGTCCATGATAAATCCTCGGAAATGTGAACTCTGAGGTATTTAAGCTGTGTATAATTGATATAACTGACAGTTTACCCTCAGTAGACGACCCAGACAGAAGCAGCTGATCATATATCTGACAGTTTACCCTCAGTGTAGACACTGCAGTCAAGTGAGCCGTCATTCGTCCATCCGCGGTTAAGCCAACGACGCTGAAGTTGGCATCCGATTAGCAGCATCCGATTCAGCAGCTAGTCCACTTTAAATCGGTCCTGATTGAAAACCACTACACCTAGACTCTTCAAATCTGGACTAAATTATCACAGTGAGGCTATACATTATAATAAACATAGTTACAGATTTGTGTAACTCTTTTTTCTATTTGTGAAAATGCAATACAGGCTCATTTTAATGCTTTTCAGGGGTCCAGACTGCATTGCATGCATTGCATTTTCACAAATAGGGTAAAGGTTTCACAAATCTGAAACTATTTTTTACATAATGTATAGCCTCACTGTGATAATGTAGTCCAGATTTGAAGAGTCTAGGTGTAGTGGTTTTCAATCAGGACCGATTTGAAGATTCTAAGTGGTTTTCAAGCCGATTCGGATGCTGCGAATCGGATGCCAACTTCAGCGTCGTGTTAAGCCAGCCGTCACACAAAATCTTCGTGCGCCTCTACTCTGAACAGCCTTTGTGTGGTATCTCGCATTGTTTTCAAAGTAAAAGCCTTCACCTACGGTTGTGCGTTTGTGTGGATCGCTGCGAACGCTACCAGATCGGCGTGAAAACGTCCACAACAAACAAGGGTTTTCAAATGACCAAGCATGCACATGAGGTTTTCAAAGGTTATGGTTATGTTCTCAATATCTGTACCGTAAATTCAAATGATTCCGTGAAGCAGTCCGTGTGTACAAGCATGTCCTTTCAAAACCTCACCTATGCATATTTTGGCCTTTGCCAATTGCATTATGTTGGCACTTTGAAGTGAGCTATAGACAAAATAATAGATAAGTTCGGGCACTGACTGACATGACCATAGTAAGTGTTATACTGACTACTTGTACACACGTAACCATGTGATTTTACTGTATAGATTTTGAGAAAATGTCCTTTGAAAACCTCACCTATGCATATTTTGGCCTTTGCCAATTGCATTTTCTTAGCACTTTGAAGTGGGCTATAGACAAAATAATAGATAAGTTCCGGCACGGACTGACATGACCATACTAAGTGTTATACTCACTACTTGTAAACAAGTAACCATGTGATTTTACTGTATAGATTTCGAGAAAATGTCCTTTGAAAACCTCCCCTATGCATATTTTGGCCTATGCAAATTGCATTATGTTGGCACTTTGAAGGGAGCTATAGACAAAATAATAGATAAGTTCCGGCACTGACTGACAGGACCATAGTAAGTGTTATACTGACTACTTGTACACACGTAACCATGTGATTTTACTGTATAGATTTTTAGAAAATGTCCTTTGAAAACCTCACCTATGCATATTTTGGCCTTTGCCAATTGCATTTTCTTAGCACTTTGAAGTGGGCTATAGACAAAATAATACATAAGTTCCGGCACTGACTGACATGACCATATTCACCCTTGTGCTGACTACCTGTACACACGGAACCATGTGATTTTACTGTACAGATTTTGAGAACGCTGTGCTGACTACTTGTACAAAAGTAGGCCTATCAATGCGATTTTACTGTATAGATTTTGAATAAATGTCCTTAGAAAACCTCACCTATGCATATTTTGGCCTTTGCAAATTGCATTTTCTTAGCATTTTGAAGTGAGCTATAGACAAAAATATACATAAGTTCCGGGACTGAATGATATGAATATACTAACTGTTGTCCCGACTACTTCTGCACAAGGAACCACATGATTTCACTGTATAGTTTCGGGGAAAATGTCCTTTGAAAACCTCACGTGCATGCTTGGTCCTTTGAAAACCCTTTTTCGTAGTGGACGTTTTCACGCCGATAGCGTTTGCAGCGATCCACACAAACACACAACCGTAGGTGAAGGCTTTTATTTTGAGAACGTTGCGAGATACCGCACAAAGGCTGTTTAGAGTAGAGGCGCACGAAGATTTTGTGTGACGGCTGGCTTAACCGCGGATGGACGAATGGCGGCTCACTTGACCGCAGTACTGTAGACGGCCAGACAGAAGCAGCTGATGATATAATTGAGCCAGCGGTGCCTCACAGGTAGTTTAACGCTGAAAATAGTTCAGAATCATATGTGTGTTTAAAGACAAACTACAATCTTGCTGCATTGTTAGTGGCACTGTCTATTCAGAGCACATTGGAAACCTTTGGCAAGTGATTAATAGTGTATTCCCCTCCCATGAACAGGTGCTTGGCTACTGCCACTCAGCAAGTGGATGAATGCCGCTAACGGAAAGCAGAAGCTAACCCAGCTCACTTCTGGACCCCCATGATACATTTGGAGCAACAGCTATCTCTGGGTATCCCTTTAAGATATTTATCAGAACATCTTTAATAATACTTAAGATGGGGACAAAATAGGCCATTTCAAAAGGAGTCAGATATGTGTGTAAACGACACCTATGACCTATCCATAGACATATTTTATGGATCAATGATGCTGATAGCCACTAAGAGGCAGTAGAGAGCTTAGAATAAAATTGAAATATTTTAATGCTTTGTAGTCTGGTTTCAATTAAAAAACGAAATGAATCCCTTGTCAATTTAACCGTAGTAATTATTAAATTACGGTCAATTATTAATTCAAATTAAAGGGATATACGGTGAAAACCACAACACCGCAGAATGACTGAATAGTCTTCCGTTCAGCGCTGCTGCTAATATTGTTAAAAAGTCATGAAAGCCACTGGAAAATTCAATTAAATCGAATTAAATTAAATGAATAAAAAGAGAGGTCCGGTTGGAGGCCCACGTCGTGGCTAGAATGTTCAAAGACAGCTGAAACTTGTACGATGCGAAGAGGTCTCTGGACTCCTGGATCCTCTCTTCAGCACCAACACACTCCATCACACACACCGTCAGCACCAACAGACACTCAGCACACACACCATCAGCACCAACACACACCCTTTCCTCCCCTCTCAGCACCGACACACACACTCATCACACATCCTCTCCTTCCCTCTCAGCACCAACACACTCATCACACATCCTCTTCTACCCTCTCATTCAGCACCAACACACACTCATCACACACACACCTCTACTTTCCCCATCAGAACCATTGGAGGAGGAGGAGGCGGCTTCAGTAAGTAGGCTCTTCTGAGCTCACTTCCGCTCGCTCAGAGCGTCTCAGTCGATCCGCCCGTCGCTGCTCCCGTTCTTCCATTTGCAGCGCGTCGCTCCACGGAGAGGATCCGCTCCCAGCCCTCGGGACCCGCATGCGAAGCGCACACCGCCCGCCGGATAAGCACTGTCTAGTAACGCAACTGGACTACTTTTTTCTGTTTACATTCGTTGTTGTTTTTAAGATTTTGTTTTTGCACGAAACATCGGGACAGAAACTGATTCTAACTACAAAATGGAGAACGACGGCAAATATCTCCCGGAGCTGCTGGCCGAGAAGGACAGCCTGGACGCGTCCTTTACGCACGCCATGAAACTTTTAACCGCAGGTAAAGTGGTCCGATTTGAGGACATAGCCTATGGTCCATAAGGTTAATATGGTCCATAAGGGGATGTGTGTTCAGGTAACGGCGGTGGTGTAACGTAGTGCGCTGTGCGGGTTGTTGTGCATTCGGGGACGGGAAGAGGACTGCCCCGTCTACCGCTCACAATCAGCCCTTTGACAAGCAGAGCCGTGTGTGTGGATGCCCTGCACACGGAGCGACACGTCCGAATAGGTGCAATACAGGCTTAAGGAGCAGTGTCCAAGTACTGCAATACAGGCTTAAGGAGCACCATCTTACTGCAATACAGGGCTAAAGAGCAGTTGTTATATTGTGTAGAATTGCCTTGCTGAACGGAGGATCTTTTCTCCTACAGAAATTTTTCTTCTTACAAAGCGCCGTCGGCTTGCACCCATGGCGATGCAAGGAGGACAGTCAAGGGGGGGACAGACCCCTGGACAGGCGCGAGTCACGGCCGTCTCACTGCAGGGCGTCACTGTAGTAAAGTACCATGTGCCGTGTTAGTGCAACCCCCCGCTGCTCTGCAGCCGTCACTAGTAAAGTCCCATGGGCCGTGTAAGTGCGAGCCCCCGCTGCTCTACAGCCGTCACTAGTAAAGTACCATGTGCCGCGTTAATGCGAGCCTCCCGCCGCTCTGCAGCCGCCCGTGACAGGAGGCGTCCTGACTGGCGTCCACCCTGGGGCCGCACCAGTGCTAGTGCGCCGTGCAGTATTCACACCTGATCAATGTTTATATATCGGCCCCCGGTAACCCCCCACCATCCAGATCCTCTGGTCCGGTACCCCCCCCACCACCACCAGCACCACCCAGGTCCTCTGGTCCGGTAACCCCCGACCTGGGGCTGCCCGTAGCTGTGTGTGCTGGATCAGATGTGTGATAAAAGTGTATGATACCACGGGGTAAAATAACAGCGCATCTGAAACAGCAGGGTCCCATTGGAACCTAACGTGTCCAATCATTCGGTTGGGGAACTTGTTAGTGTGAGGACCTTTTTGCTTCAAGTAAGTCCAGCTTAGTCTGTGAGTTGTATATAGAGAATGACCAACTTTACCCGTCAATAATGAATGAATAGTTTGTTGCATGGTTACTAAAGGGGATCAAAAACAAGACCTGTTCTGTGTACAGCAGGACATCTCCGTTATACACCCGGACGTTTTAAATCACCAGCGGCCTGCCTCTACGTATGTATCTAAATTGATATATATTCATCCCTTGTAGAGATTGACAGAGTCCAGAAAGACGAGCCTAAAAAGGAAGGGGGAGAGGCGTACCTGGACCTTTTCACAACCAAGAACATCAAACTCAAGGAGCGAGTGCTGATCCCCGTCCAGCAGTATCCCAAGGTAGGCCTCCTCCCAAAAACCACACCCTTCCACCTCCACCTCCACCATTACGGGAGGTCGCAGCCATTTGTTTGTAAAACACAAATAGTAGAATTTAAATGATTTGTTTAGTGTGTGTGTGCGTTATAATCTGCTGTGGTGCGTTCCTTTCAGGGCGTACAGTGTTTCTTGGATTTTTGTGTGTGTGTGTGTGTGTGTGTGTGTGTGTGTGTGTGTGTGTGTGTGTGTGTGTGTGTGTGTGTGTGTGTGTGTGTGTGTGTGTGTGTGTGTGTGTGTGTGTGTGTGTGTGTGGTGGAGTGTGACGTGCTGGTCTGCTAGTCAGGGCGTACTTGGTAAGTTTGAGAGAAGCTCAGCTCTCTTCCTCAAGCCTGGGTCTTTTCTTCAGCGATTAATGACGATCAATAGGCCAGTACAGTATTGATCTTATTATGTGCGCTGCTAGACTTGAGTAACGAGTGTTTGTGCACCAATGTGTCCTGTGACCGTCTCTGGAATAAGCTCTAGACATTCCCTGATGGGACTGGTTTCAGAGGGGTTTAACACGGTGTCACAGAACATCTGGATTAGGATCTGCTAAACCAGAGGTAATTCAGCGCATATCTCAAAGGAGATCAGGATCTTAAAGTCTTATGACGCACACAAGAAAATGGTACATGCCTTTTTCTTTAATAAAGAAAATTATGATATTATATTATTATTCAATAACAGTAGAATTGATTGCCAGACAGATGTACATTTAGTGCATATTATATCATTATTTCATAAAGTGGTCGTTTTAGGTTTCATTGATTCAGCCGGCTTTCTGGTTTCAGACTTTTAGTAAAAAAATAGTCTTTTACGGGACTTGCAGATTTGTCATCAACGTTTCGAATGTTGGATATCCTATATGGCGTAAAACAAATCATAGCTAAATGTATTGAGGGCAAGACATGCTCTCAGATACTAACAAGGAGAAGATCCATAGAGCGAGCGGCCGGTCGATGGTGTCATTAGGAGGTGGCCAGCGCCCGCTTGTCCCTTTCCCCAACCCGGCCCCGTGGCCTGTCGGTCTGTCTGTCCCATCTCTCCTAATCTTCAAATCACTCTTTTTTTTATGTATGTTCTTCTGAAGCAAGCATCGGCCCAACACGTTGTTCGTGTTGCTTGTGAATGCGTTGCGCAAAGGAATTTATTCTTCCCCCGTCCATTCCTCCAGTCTATGGGTGTGGCGCGTGTCAATTCCTACCTGCAGTTTAGTGAGAGCAACGTCTGAAGGTGTCTAAATTAAGCAGACCTGGCTGCTTCATCGATATATCGGCCAGATTTGATAAGAGGTTGGAACTCTGAAGGAATCATCAGAAAAACTCTGATGACAATATTGTATGATGTTGTTAGCTGGACAATGTCTGTATTGTATTCATATTATTTTGTAGTATTATTATTATTATTATCGTTATTCAAGAAAGATCATCGTAAAAACACCAAATACAAAGTCCACATTGCAAGAAAACCTCCATGTTTAAATTCTTCTTCATGAGTGCCCTGCAGAATATAATCCCCTGATACATATCTCCTCCCCATCACACGTCCCAGGGCCCCTATTGGCCCCTGCACCTCTCTGTCCACCAGGAGCCCGGGGCCCATGGCCCTTGTACCTCTGGCTGTGGCTGTAAAAGGCGACGTGGTCCCCAGAGAGCCCGCGTCACTTGAGGAGCCCTGCTCCAGTACAGAGTCACCGCCGCTCCTTATTGGTCCTGGGGGAGCTCTGATCCACCGGCGGCTGGCTTGGTTCAACCCCCCCCCCCCCCCCCCCCTGCTGCTGGTGCTGTGCTAAGTGGCCCTCTGCGCTCATGCAGGGGATCACGTGTCCGTTGGTCCGCCGCCGCGCTCACGTCTTCTGTGTCCTTTCTCTCCGCCGGGTCCCTCCAGTTCAACTTTGTGGGGAAGATCCTGGGGCCGCAGGGGAACACCATCAAGAGGCTGCAGGAGGAGACGGGAGCCAAGATCTCCGTGCTGGGCAAGGGCTCCATGAGGGACAAGGCCAAGGTAAACCACCTCCCCCCCCCCCCCCGCCATTACCCCTGCTGGTTAAGGCATGAATCAGGAGTCTCACAGTGGAGGAGTACGGCGGGAATGTGTCAAGAGTTAATGTTGCATGGGTTAAGATCTAGCATTTTTTTAATATTGGAGTAAATTAATGAATCATGACAAACATCCCATTTTGGGGAAAATACGTATTTGCGTACATTGGTTGAAGTGAAAGTCCTTCCACATACAAGTCTGCCACAGGAAAGCAGCTCATCATAGCTGTTGCTCACCCCCACCCGCTCCGCCACCTGGGTGGTGCACCTGGGGCTTTGAACCCCCCGGATGCAGACCGGTGGGGGGGGGGGGGGGGGGGGGGGGGGGGGGGGGGGGGCGCTGGCAGCAGCTGCACTCACGCTCCGACTAACCCATCCAGAGGAACACCAGCACATCTGAACAGAGCTCTCTGCTGTAGGTGTGAACCGGTGTTTAACATGTTTCCTACCGGTTAAATGATATGTTATGAACACATGTTATGCCCGGAGGACGCAGTGTCCTCCCTTGGAGCATAATGCTCAGGGACGTGGCTTCAGTAAGGAGCAGGGAGGAAAACCGTTAGCCAATCACCGGATCTCCCCCAAAAGGAAACGCCGATGAAGAGCCAGCACAGTGCATTAGGGCGACTCAGAGCTGCTCTTGAGTCATGACATCAGACACGCCGAGATGGGGGAACCAATGGTCTGAATGAGTCGAATGAATACATTCAGAATGAGCTCCAAAGAGAGAAAGCTCTCGGAACGTTTCACCACGTTTATCATATTCAGTGCTGTTTTCTACGCACAGGCTTCAATATTGTATTAAACGCTTCAACATTTCCAGAGACGGCATGCACACAATGTCCATAAAGACGGGCTCATGTGTTGGTGAACGGGGCTTTTTAGGTCAGTGCGTCCCTAATGCGTCCTGCTGTTGACATCCCTCCCTAGCAATGTGCGCTCGCTGCAGCGGATGCATTACTCTGTCAAAGATCTGGATGGCTCTGAGGCCTCACTCACTCTTAAAGCAACAGTGGCCCAAATCCTCCGTACACGGGACTCAAATCCAAATGTTTTAACCTGATCTTTTCAAAACCTATTTATACTAGTAGTGTTTGTTGGCGATCGGAAATTATATGTTTTCCTTTTCTTCAATCCATCACCGACAATAGCGTCTGTGTTTTCCATTGAATGGGTCTATTGCTGCCTTCCAATTTCATCCAAACTTTGAGGTTCGCTGAAGCTCTGCAGGGCCCTGAGAGCAGCTGGCCTCCACACAGCCATCCTACCTGTTCATATAGTCCAGCTTTTTATAGCTGAACTATATAACGGTTAGGGCTTGGACTTTTGCCCAAAAATCATATTCAAAGTTTGTTTGTTTATTAATATTAATATTCGAATATTTATAATACTTTGACCATTAAATGCCTTCAGTAAGGCCGGGATCTGGCTTCGCGAGGTTTGTTTACTGGTGTTGCTATGGTTACCGGTCTTGCGCGTTTCAACGGTTTATTAGGTTTCTAATAAATCGCTGTCTGATCAATACTTCATTCACTGCCTCTTCCGTGGTCATTACTTAATTATGAATAGACGGCGTTGGGTTCTCCAACGTCTCTCCCTCTCGGCCTGCCCATAACAGGTTCGAATATTAAGGGCTGCCTAATATTCGTTCGAACTTAGATTTATTTTTTGATATTCGAATTATATTCGAATAACGATATTCGGAGTCAAACCCCTAATAACAGTATACTATAAATATTGTCAACTGACAAAATTGTCAGTTGACAATGTCTCCGTGTCTAAAGAAACATCTTAATTGAATCAGTTTAAATTGATCGTATGTCTGGAGGGCTTCAATACAAGGTGCATTCTGGGATATGTGCGCACATGCTCTCTTGACCCTGACCAAACCTGGTACTGAATGCTATGGCAGTTCTTTTTAATTGTGTGTGTGTTGGTTTGGGATCGGTCGCTCGTCGGTTAATGTGCTGTTGCCCCTGGTTACAGGAGGAGGGCATGAGGAAAGGTGGGGAGCCGAAGTACGCCCATCTGTCCATGGAGCTGCACGTCTTCATCGAGGTTTTCGCGCCCGTCCCCGACGCCTACCTACGCATGGCCCACGCCATGGAGGAAGTCAAGAAGTTCCTCTTCCCTGTAAGTGTGCCTCCCTGCTGGTCTGCAACACTCACTCACAGTGTCCAACTGTCCCAGGGCCCAATGGGGAGCAAGTGGTATGTGGCTCCAGGAGTTCAGACTGGACAGACACACACACAGAAACCTCTGCTTGTATTCCAGACAAATAATTGTCAAGAGCTCGAGGCAACAGGCCTGGTGACAGGGCGCTGCGTCACTAAATGTATTTTCCCTTGACCCTCTTGAGAAGCTACCGAAGAATCAGAGTCCCAAAATTGAGATTAACAGCACTGAGGAAAAAATATTATAAATCTCTGTCTCCATTTACTAGTTTTCCATTTAGCAATAGCTTTAATCCAAAGTGAGTTGTGGGGGAACTGGATCCATGGCAGTAGGTTAGGTCTTGATTAGTGACCGGGGCCTCCTCCTCCTCCACTCCATGTCAGCCTCTCTAGGGCTGCTCCTCATGCACTGCTGCTTCTGCCTCTTCTTCTTCTCCTCCTCCTCCTCCTCCTCCCCAGAGAGAGAGAGAGAGGGGGGGAGAGGGAGAGAGAGAGTCCCTAGAGGAGCAGGAGGAAGAGCAGTGGTTGAATAACAGCACAGCCTGCTGCTCGCGCTCCATGCTGAAATTATAAATGCACTGGTGCCCTGGGACCAGAAACAGTGCAGCGATGGATGATTTAAACCCTGCAGGGACCGCCATTAGCACGCAGCGACCAATTAAAAGTGAGTAATGTCCACTGAAGTCACTGGAATGTTTCTCTAAAAACATTACCTGCAGCGTGGAGACCTGGGAGATGCACCGTCATCCAGAGAGAGAGATGGGGAGGAGGGGAGGAGAGGGGAGGAGGGGAGGAGGGGAGGGGAGGAGAGATGGGGAGGAGGGGAGGAGAGGAGGGGAGGGGAGGAGGGGAGGAGGGGAGGGAGGAGAGATGGGGAGGAGGGGAGGAGAGGAGGGGAGGAGAGGAGGGGAGGGGAGGAGGGGAGGGGAGGAGAGATGGGGAGGAGGGGAGGAGAGATGGGGAGGAGGGGAGGAGAGGAGGGGAGGAGAGGAGGGGAGGGGAGGAGGGACGGAGGGGAGAAGGGGAGGGGAGGAGAGATGGGGAGGAGGGGAGGAGAGGAGGGGAGGAGAGGAGGGGAGGGGAGGAGGGGAGGGGAGGAGAGATGGGGAGGAGGGGAGGGATCACAAGGTCGAGGTTGGCTCCACACGTCCATCGGCTGAAGTGCTTTGTCCAGCACACGAGAAAGAGGTAGAGGAGGGGTAGGAGAACAGGGCCCAACACGTCCTCCGGGTAGACCCCGTGTCTAGTCCCCCACCAGCGGCCACATCACGTCCCGCCGCCCCGGGCCCGGTCCGCTGTGGTCCGCTGCGGTCCGCTGCGGTCCGCTGTGGTCCGCTGCGGTCCGCTGTGGTCCGCTGTGGTCCGCTGTGGTCCGCTGCGGTCCGCTGTGGTCCGCTGCGGTCATGTCGTTGTGTTTCATGCTGAGGCGCTCTGGGCTCCCTGCAGCGCTCTCTGCCCCAGAGAGAGGGAGAGGGACGGCGGGCCGCTGGGCGCTAACAAGATGTTTACATCCATAGGGTCAAAAGGACGGCCAACGCTTAACAATAAACCCTCAGACAGCCGTGCTAGACGGGTACGGCCAAACGGTCGGGCTGTTTTAATCGGCCCGTTAATCTAATTGATTCATTTGGGGGGCGTGTGTCCGCCTCGATGGCCGTGCGGAAACCACGCTGATTAGATTTAAGATGGGGCTGATCTTTGATGGCCCCCCCCTGGTTCGCCGGGGGGAGGAGGAGGAATAGCCGAGGCATGTCACAGCGGGGGGGATTCGAAGGACGGTTGGGGGGCTAGCCCACGTTAAGCGCTTGGATTTTCTTGCTGCGTTGAAGCAGCCTTCAGCACTTTTAACTGTTTGCTTCCTCATGTCTTGTGTGTCTTCGGAAGCAAGATGATGTGCACTGGCACACAACTCGGGGTAACGCTGAGCTAGTCTGTCGCCATGCTAGCTGCCGGGGGGGGGGGGGGGTGGGGCCAGATGGATGCTAACAAGCATGTTAAATGGTCGCTTGCTTCTAGTGGAGCCACTAATAGCGGCTGATGAATCGGTCATGATGCTGGTGGCAGTACTACGCCCTCTCTACCGTTGGGTAGAGAGGGCTCTCTGACTCTCTGGATGGGCTGGGGGGCCGATGCTTTTGATGCTGGTTTTTCGTGGGTCTTTAATGCCAGCCTGGGAACAAGACGAATCTGCTCTGGCATTTGCGTTTCGCTCTCTCCCGTCCAGACGACCAGACACGGGCTGGGCCAATCAGAACTGTTGATTTGTCGGTGGGCGGGTTTAATAGGGTGAGGGGGAAGGGGTGCCCAATGTGAGCGCCGGAAAGGCATTTGGGCAAAGACAACCAAGATGGCGGCCGCCGCTGAGACCTGCTCCGTCGCTCTGATTGGTTGTAGTTCTGTCCAATAGTGTCAGGTCTGCGTCGGTTGCTCAGACTCCCGGTTCCAGACTATACGGGGTTTGGGAGTTGCTCTGGCAACGTTAGGCTTACGTCATACCATTGATTCATGGCTTTTGTTATGTTTCTGTGAGAGGGGGGACGGGGTCATATGATGTTCCAGCCCATCGTAATGTTAAAGAACATGATCTATAACTGATGTTTATTAAATATTTATGCAGTGCTTTAATACGGGAGCATTGGGATTTTGGGTTTTTATATTATATATTTTATGAAGTCATAAAAAGCTGCTATCTTTTCCTAGCCTTCCGCTATTTATTGTACAATCCATTTTCCACATCTCACTCTCTATGTCTGGAGTTGTCAAGCTGCTGCAGAGAGTGGATCATCCAGTCTCTACAGACACACACACACACACACACACACACACACACACACACACACACACACACACACACACACACACACACACACACACACACACACACACACACACAGAGACACACACACACACACACACACACACACACACACACACACACAAGCACAGACACAGAAACACAGAGGCATACACACACACACACACACACACACACACACACACACACACACACACACACACACACACACACACACACACACACTCATCCCCTCTCTCTTGTATCTGTAGGACATGATGGACGATATCTGTCAGGAGCAGTTCCTGGAGATGGGTTACCTGAACGGGGGCCAGGAGCACGGGGCCCGGGGCCGAGGGGGCCCCCCTCTCAGGAGCCGGGGCGCCCCCCCCAACGGAGCACCCAGGTGAGGGGGGGGGGGGCTCGGAGCTAATCTCAGAGCACGCGGCCTATAACCAGGGTCAGGTTAAATGGACCAGCAGCGTCTGCTGCTCTGCCAGGTTCCCCCATCTGGTGACCACATCACCCCCGTCTCCACCGGCTCTATAGGGCTCTGCATTTACATTTACATTTATATTTACATTTACATTTAGTGCATTTAGCAGACGCTTTTGTCCATCGCGACTTACAATAAGTACAGTTGTCAGAAGAAAGATGAACAATGTATCGCTGTCCGTGCAGTAAGGATGTCCATAGAACCAATTGCCAAGCACTATCACTTGCTAGGTTGACCCATCCCACGTATACAACAAAGATAGCTATGATAAGAGGCTACACAATACTAAGAACTACTTTAAATGCCAGGACGTACAACATACAATAAGTGCTTAAGAGTCTTTCTGCAGATCCCAGAACGGTTACCAGCTCATCCTCCAAACTATTGTTGGCATTGATGGACGACGTTTTTCCGATTCTTGCTGATAGCGAGGACGAGTGGATAACTGAGGGCCACCTCCTACCAGCAAGACAAATGGTTCATCCTCTTAGTCGCATGTATGATGGCAGCTTGTTCTTACCATCTAAAGCCCGATGCAAGGTCACAACATCAGCAGTGTTAGAAGTATGGTCTATATAGGATATAGTGTAAATGGTACAGCGTGTATCTGAGTGTAGAAGAGGCGGAGTTACACCCCTCCTAACGGGCCCTTGACTCCTCCTCCTCTCTGCCCCCTCCAGGGGGAGGGGCATGCCTCCCCGCGGCGGCGCCACCAGGGGCCCGGTGGCCCGCGGGGGCCCGGCCAGGGGCACCGCGGTCAGGGGAGCTCCAGCGGGCAGAGGCGGGCCCCCGGCGGCGCCCTCCAGGGGGGCGGCCGCGCCCCGGGCCAGACCCCCCACGGCCGGGCCCCCGCAGAGGATGGCCCCGCCGCCCCCGCACCAGCACGCCCCCGCAACGGCCGAGGCCTACGATGAATACGTACGTACCGCCGTGACCCCCCACTGTGACCCCACTGCGACCCCACACTGTGACCCCACACTGTGACCCCACACTGTGACCCCACTGTGACCCCACACTGTGACCCCACCGTGACCCCACACTGTGACCCCACTGTGACCCCACACTATGACCCCACACTGTGACCCCACCGTGACCCCACAATGTGACCCCACTGTGACCCCACACTGTGACCCCACTGTGACCCCACTGTGACCCCACACTGTGACCCCACAATGTGACCCCACTGTGACCCCACTGTGACCCCACACTGTGACCCCACTGTGACCCCACACTGTGACCCCACACTGTGACCCCATACTGTGACCCCACACTGTGACCCCACTGTGACCCCACACTGTGACCCCACACTGTGACCCCACTGTGACCCCACTGTGACCCCATACTGTGACCCCACACTGTGACCCCATACTGTGACCCCACACTGTGACCCCACTGTGACCCCACACACTGACCCCACCCTAGGTGGGTCATGGTCATCCAACATGAAATGTCATTCTCCTGTCCTGGTAGCCGTGGTTCACACTACGAGTGACTTAAGGAACAACCAGCAAAGTGGCCAGTGACGTTTAGCAAGACGTAAAGAGTAAACAAACAAACAGGCAGTCAATAAGAGCCGCTTTGATTGGAGGAAGGACACCTGCATGCTGTGGACGGGGGGCCCGTGTGGCCCCTCTCACTGGGGGCCGACCTCTTAAGGGAAGGGTTTCATGTCTATTTTGGTCTACCATGGGGCGACCTTTACAGTGTGTGTGTGTGTGTGTGTGTGTGTGTGTGTGTGTGTGT
>NC_079433.1:17129469-17169469 GCF_026213295.1 Gadus chalcogrammus | reverse complement strand
GAACTTTCAGCGCCTCTCCGTCTTCTTTCAGCGTTTGGTTTCTTTGTTCCTCTGTATTTATTCCCTCCTTTCTCTCTGGCTCAGTTACACATTGCTGGGTTGTTATTTCATCCTTGATCGTTTCTTTTTATTCTTATTATTTCCAACACCGTATTGAAGTCGATCTTTTTTTAGTGAAGTTTAAGTGGTTCCTAATCTACTTGTTAAAAAGGAAACCATTTAATTGTTTTCTAAAAAAAAGGAAAAAAAGAAAGAAAGAAAAATCTGTCCAGTGCGTTGCAGATTCCCATTAGGCTACATTTCAAAATTCTGTTTTTAATACAGCCTAATAAAAGTCCTCTTTAAACTTCAATTATGTAATGTAGACACAAAAAAATCATAAATTAAAGTCATAAGACCTGTTAATGGCATACAATTCAATTCAATCAATTCTTGATAATTACCATTTGATTTTAAATAGCTTAAACAAAATGATGGCCATTTAGACGCAGGCAGCAATATTTTGTCATTGTAGAGTTTTGAAATATAGCCCTTATTGACACTGTAGAGATTGATTGTCCTGATATCCTTAATTTGCTTGTGGTTCAAAGTAAATTCTAAGCCGCTGAAGACAAAATGTATAAATTATAATTATTGATGTAATTAACAAGGCCTAGAGGCCCTCTGTTAGATAATATTAATCCAGGTCTTCACAGTGTGGTTCTGATCTATAAACTGCATGCTTAAACAACACAAAGGAGCATTGGGACATAATATCTCCACATGGGTCTTCTCTTTCAACAGAGAAGGGATCCTGCAGCTTAAAAGAAACTATTGTACATATTTAAAACATCCAAACTGTTCTTGCCAGTAATATCTGTACCCTCTCCATTAAACAAAATGCATTATGCTACATGTGTAAGCTTGCCTAAATAGGTAACTAAATTTGTCCAAACGATGTTTTGCAGCGGTTTGTCAATAAAGCTTAGTTTTTTTTTAATGAAACTTAACTTGGTTCTTTTGTTTTATTGTCATCTTAAAAAATTGACCTTTCTTTAAATAACCATCAACAGACAAATTAAGCTATTTTGATTTTGTTTTATTTCTTATTCCCCAAAAAACGAAACAGTATTTTTTTTTTACAAACTTAAATGAATGTATTGGGAGGTCTGTAAACTTTAACCCTTTCAAAATGATGTCTGGATTTAAAAGCGCACTTAATCTCTCTCTTCTCTTTCTATACTTTTTTAAAAAGGAGCCAGAGGTTCTATAATAGCCTGGATAGCTTCCTAATGTGTAGAATGTTCTAAAGCATTGAATGCTGGGTATGTATAAGACTTTTTTCCAATCCTACCTCACATGTGGTCGATAAGCGATAACAGAATTTGCCTTGGTAAAGCGACCTGGAAACCTAAGTGGCGACCGAGCGACCACGGTTAGGTTCTTGGTTAGAAGGCTGCTGGCGAGATGGCTACTCTCAGTAGGGATTAATGCAATGCAATGGAGAGGATGGTTTAACCTAGAACACGCCACCCTAAAGGTAACCCCTAACCCTAAATGGTCATTTGTTTAGTGTGTTCATCCATTGACATAAACTTGCTTGTATAAATACGTGCCAATTTTCTTTAAAACTGTAACAATAGCCAATACAAACATAACAAAAGTATCAACATTAAAGTAAGAGTAAATTAAAGACGCCCGACAATGTAACGTTCAAATATCATATTGTAGTTTTATGTAATAAAATAAAGCTGTCTACTAACCAAACAAGATATTAGTGTTAAATAACCATACATGGTCAAATAGTGTACATGTTCAACACAGTTAGCATAGTTTTTACTCTGCAATGTTGCTATAAAGGTCGCACCATGTCATTCGTAGACATAGATCTTTTTGATTAAAGTAGTTCTTATACCGATGCCATCCAAATAAATCCAATGCCAAACAGGAGTTGCATGTGTACCATACTCACCTGTAGATAATGCATGACCCGGATGTCCCTCCCCCTCTTTGTTCCCAAATGCAACGGAGTGTTGTTGTTCATATGTTGTTGTGTTCCTTTCCCAGGCCGTTGCCCGTGGGTTGCCATGGTAGCCACCACCGGCCAAGGCTGGGTTGGTCTGCATAGTGACAGGAGACGCGGGTCAGGAAGAAGTTTCCTAGGTAGGTGCCCTTTAGAAAACGCCCGCTCCTCTGGTCTGTACCGTCTGTCTGGTCTGTGTCTATCGTGTATCCAGCGTGTACCTGGGCCCCAGTGGTGGGGAGACTGCGGCGCTCAGGACGTTGATCAAAGTCCTGCAGTGTTGGCTATATTGCTTTGACACCAGGAATTCACCAGGGAAGCCATCCAGTAATATATTTGATGTGGACTCCAGTCTGTGCACGGGACTCGGGGAGTACTTGGGCTTTCTTGGACCTATGAGTTCCTGCTTTTTGTTTAGGTCAACGGCGTCACAGATATCAATCATAACTTGAAGGTGAAGCAAAAAGGGAATTGTGCTCCATTTTCCTTTCTGCCGTGTGACTTTGATAAGCCTTTTTGTTTCCTGTTTTCTCCAGAGGTTGCAAGATGACTTCAGGAGAAGCTTCTGGCGGAGACAAGAGAACGGACTGAGGTTCCGAGAGGTCAGCAGAGGGGCCCGCAGAACCCAGGGGCCCACAGAACCCAGGGGTGGGGCAAAGGGGCCTCAGCGTAGCTACAATGGAAAGGCCCCCGCTGTGGGGATCCATTGGATCGGAGCAAAGGACTCTCAGAGCGGGACAACGGCACGACTGTTGGAAGAACGGCTGTGTCCGGATTCAAAGCAGACAATCGTCTATTTTTGCGAAAAATGTATTAATACTTTTTTTAGTACGCATTTATTTTATTTTTCTTGGTTTGGAAATAATGTTCATGGACCCCCCTTGACCCACTCCCCCCCCCCCCCCCCTACTGGCCCCATCGTTAATGAATCTAATTGGGTAACACTTTATAATAAGATGCCATAATAAATAGCAAACTACTCATTACATAACCCTTTGTTAATATTGGTTAATTGTTACTAAAATATCTATTTTGCACAAGTTGATAGTTTTTTCATCATTAATTAAATATTAGTTAATTGCATAACCCTAATCCAACCCTAACACACGGCCCTAACCATAACACACGGCCCTAACCCTAACCCTAACCAGCGACACTCTGGTCAGTGAAAAAAAATGATAAACAATTATCAAATATTAACAAAGGGTTAGGTAATGAGTAGTTTGCTATTTATTATGGCACCTTATTATAAAGTGATAACTCAAATTGTTCTGCTCTTATTTTAGCATATAATGAACATGCTTTTACAGCAGGCTGTGAAATTGTTATTTAATTTTCACTTAACCTTTAGAAAAGATGGAAAAAGAGTTTTCCTTTTTCTTCTTTCTAAGTGCTTTTTTTTGCAAGCGAAGCTGTATTCTTATAAGTGCTCCATTCAGCCCAAGTGAACTGTGTCTCATGTTCGCCCATCTTTATAAATATTCACACGGTGTGCCGTATCCTGGCCTTGCTTGCCACGCAAAACGGGCCAAGTTTGGAGACAAGAAGGTGCCCGGAGACACACTCAGCAGTGCGTCAGCCACACACACACACAGCCCTCTCCTGATTATACCTGTGTGTACTTCATGTGTTAATGTTGAGGATTCGAACGAGGCTTCTGATTAGTTGCTGTGCTTAAAGATGCTTCATTGGTGCAGCAGCTCTGTCCCCCTGCAGCCTGGAGGCTGCGAGGTCGACCCTATTGAAAAGGCCCTAGTGAGACGAGTTTGGGACCGTGGGCCCAGATGCATAGTTTATGGGGGTTTACTCCAGCACACATCAGCGGTCTGCTTTTTAATGGTGCCGGTGTTTCACCATTAAAGATAAAAATGACGTAATTTACGATATAATCCCGGTTCACAAATGTCTCACTGAATATTTTTTCTTTGTGATCAATTGTTGGTCAGAGGAATATGGCCGTCGGCACACGAAGGTTCTCCTCTGCATAATAAAAGTTGCACTTGAGCAAGCCTTTCTGTATCTTTATTATGCCTCCTGTGCCGCTCATCTCCGGCGGACGGCTGGGTGGCTGCCCCCCCCCTCTCCCGCTCCCTTTTTGTGCCGCTCTATTGGCACCGAACATTCACAGGATGCTGTCCGTGGGAAAGAGGAGCTGGGGGGGGGGGGGGGGGGGGGGGATGAAATGAGCAGCAGCAGGACTTCAGAGAGTGTGTAAGAGAACGAGGGAGTGCGAGTGCAAGGAAGGATCCGGTGTGAGAGCGAAGGCGTGTGAGAGAAGGAATATGTGTGTGAGCGAGGGGGAGTACGTGTGTGTGTGTGTGTGATGGACAGCTGGAACGGCTCTTGACCACCGAACACGTTCACACACCACAGGAACATCCCGTGCAGGCGCCAGCGTGCGACAATAACCACCGGCAAAACACATAAGCTGTTGCTTGATTCAAATAAATAAAAGTTTCCCTCCATGTCCTTGTGGATGATCTATCCCCCCCTCCCCAGCCAGTATAGCTTTCTGCTTCTGCCTGGGACCAAAGCACTTATCCATTTGCTGGTATAATTGATTGCATGCGTCACCATGCCAACATGCCGTAAACCAGGCTGCTGTCTGACGGCTGGTGTTGGATGGTGCTCCCCGGGGGGGTTCGATCCAGAAGCAAAGGTCAGGTGAGCCGCTGACGATCACCTGACCTGTGTATACCCACTCGCCAGTGGCTCACCCTCCATAGTCGCCACTGGAAGAAGAAGACAGCGTTGAAGGTGCGGATGCTTGGATGATCACGGCGCCCTCTGCAGACCTGCTTCAAATATCAGGTAGCACCTGACTTGTTTATGGAGGCACTGGTGGCCACTAACTCTGTTTATAGCAGCACGGAGGTCCCCTTGTGAAGCCGCTTTCCCATTATCCACTATGGGGAGGAATCCTTTTGTCTTTCCATCCGGAAGAGCAGCATGGGCTTCAACAAGCTGGGCTGAGCCTGGGCTTCAAGAAGCTAACCCTAACTGAATGGCTGCAGAAATGTCTGTGGGGAGATGCATGCATCTTGAAGTCCAATGGAATGACAGCTCAGCTCATATCAAAGATCTCTTCTTTCATGCAATAGCATCAGCTGATGATGGCCATGAGGAACTTTGGCCACTTTATATGACACACTTTATATGTCGTAGCCCTTTTGAACAACACAAATACGTAGATTGGTGCTAAGTTTAGGAACCTGTTTCCGTTTTTCTGTTAAGGTTGTTCTGTTGGTGTTGTTATGCTGAACATCCGGTCGATCTTCAGCTGAACACGCAGTTTGATTGTGTGATTGATTGATCAAAAGATTTGATGGGTTTATTTACACAATCAAATATGCAATTTAAAATGCATTAAGTCAATAGTGTTATTAATAACAACAGTCATATTTCACACAATGTTTGACAAGCCACACGCTTCCAATGTCAATCTCGCTTTGACAGTTCATTGCATATCAGCACACACAGAGAAGAAGAGAAAGGGATCAGAGAGCGATTAGTGAATCCTGACACAGCTCACGCTTTGTGTTTCCTTTGTGCCACTGCATTCACCACTTGCCATTAGTACAACTATCAACATGTCAGTTAATGAATTACCATGATGTGATGTGTCACGGCAGTTGAGATAAGGCCTGCATGTAAACATGCTCCTTGACCGACTGTAATTGAGTTCAATGGAGCGCTATAATTCAAGTGTTTAGTGAGGAATGTTATTCTCTGGTTCCTTCAAAGCCTTCGCCTTCCTGGACCAGATGAAAACATTGGCAGCCCTTTTTCCTCACACTGAATATGTCTCCGGCTGATCTCAGACGGGCAGGGGACCAAAAGCTGAATATCTCTTCAGGTTTCAATGGAAGCGTGTTCTTTTTGAGAGTGTAGGCATCAGCCGGGGCCTTGCCATTGTGGGAGCTAGACTCTGTGGGGGCTGCACCAGACAAACTAGGCAAGCATTGTCATGTGGCAGCGGCATTGTTGGAAACGGTTGCTATGGATAGTCTCCACTGGAAGCCTGCATTGTGAGGCCAGGCTCAGCACCTTGAGGGGGGCTGAGTGGAAGGAAGACTAATGCTGGAGAATGTCAGACATGTCGTGTTTCCGAAGTAACATTTATCAATTCCTAGGATCCCATTCAAAGAGCAACAGCGGCGTCTCCTGGTTCGGTTTGCAATCTTGAAGGCTGTTGACAGCCAGACCTTTCACTAATCCCTTTGAAATCCATGGCTTGCAGGAGTGGGCATACATGTACCGGTCTGCGTGTGTGTGTGCGCACGTTTGAGCCTGAACAGGTGGTGTAGATCACGGAGACGTGTGCCTGTTTCCCCCTCATCTAGAGGCTCTGTAGCGTGAAGGTTCAGGGAGAGACGCTCTCTCCTCCTGGCTGCTGCTGCCGCTTCCCTGTCCTCCATCTGGCTCCCTCGACAAAGAGAATGACGCTGCTCCTCTCCTTGTTGCTTACTGACAACCCTGGTCCACCCACCACCACCACTACCACATCTACCCCCACCACCACCACCAACACCAGCACATCAAGCACCACCACCAACACCACATCTACCACCGCCTACGCCACTGGCACATCGACAACGTCCTCCACCGACACATCTACAAACAGCATCTAGAACCACTCCTACGTCAACCACCACCACATCTACTACCACCGCCACCATCACCACATCTACCCCCACTACCACCACCACCACCACCACCACATCTACCACCACCAACACCACCACCACCAACAACACATCTACCACCAACACATCTACCACCACCACCATCACCAACACATCTACCACCACCACCACCAACAACACATCTACCACCACCACCACCACCACCAACACATCTACCACCACC
This sequence comes from Gadus chalcogrammus, assembly GCF_026213295.1. NCBI lineage: Eukaryota > Metazoa > Chordata > Actinopteri > Gadiformes > Gadidae > Gadus > Gadus chalcogrammus. The sequence goes on along the minus strand of NC_079433.1, from coordinate 17,162,598 downwards.
ACCACCAACACATCTACCACCACCACCACCACCAACACATCTACCACCACCACCACCACCACCACCACCACCACCACCACCAACAACACATCTACCACCACCACCAACAACACATCTACCACCAACACATCTACCACCAACACATCTACCACCACCACCATCACCAACACATCTACCACCACCACCACCACCACCAACACATCTACCACCACCACCAACACCAACACATCTACCACCACCACCACCAACAACACATCTACCACCACCACCACCACCACCAACACATCTACCACCACCACCATCACCAACACATCTACCACCACCACCACCAACAACACATCTACCACCACCACCATCACCAACACATCTACCACCACCACCAACAACAACACATCTACCACCACCACCACCACCACCAACACATCTACCACCACCACCATCACCAACACATCTACCACCACCACCACCAACAACACATCTACCACCACCACCACCACCACCAACACATCTACCACCACCACCACCACCAACACATCTACCACCACCACCACCACCACCACCACCACCACCACCACCACCACCACCACCACCACCACCACCACCAACACATCTACCACCACCACCACCACCACCAACACATCTACCACCACCACCACCACCAACACATCTACCACCACCACCACCACCAACACATCTACCACCACCACCATCACCAACACATCTACCACCACCACCACCAACAACACATCTACCACCACCACCACCACCACCAACACATCTACCACCACCACCATCACCACCACCAACACATCAACCACCACCACCACCACCACCACCACCACCACCACCACCACCAACACATCAACCACCACCGACACCAACACATCAACAACCACTACCACCACCGACACAAACACACTAACCACCACCACCACCATCACCAGAACATCAACAACCATCACGTCTCCCAGCAACACATCCATCACCACTCCTACATCAAGCACCACCCTCACAACCACCACCAGCAACAACATCACCACCACTCCCACATAAACCACCATATCCACCACGTCCACCAACAACACCAACTCCGTCACCACTACTCCACCCCCTCCACCAGCACCACCACCTACAACACCTCATCCTCCACCGAATCCTCCTTCACATCCACATCCACCTCAGCCAAAAGCACCACCATCAGGTCCCCCTCAGCCCGAGCACCACAGCTCACTTGTGATTGGCCCGGGCTAAGGGGCCGGGGTGAATTGTGAAGACCAATACAGACACACCAATGAGTCTCCCACTACTCCCTGTCCTTGATTCTAGGAACATAAACCAGTATTTAGGGGAGCATCAGGGGCGGCTGCAGTCTGTCCTCAGCCTCACAGGGCGTGGGGGTGTTTGGGGAGAGCTAACGGAGCTCCGCCGGGTATCAGCCGTGATGTGTGGGATTAGACTCCGCAGCAGGGTGACTGATTAAACACAGTGGTTCCTTAGGAGGCCAGGGCTTATCGGCTTTGGAGAGACTATCCAGGTGAGCGGCGTTAAACACCAGACATCAACAGGGCTGGTAACACTTAAGGAAAACCAAGCTGTAGCAAGGGCCTTTCGGCAGCTCTGTGACTTTCTACCGGGCTCCTCCAGACACAGGACCCAGGGGGTCGGTGTTGGAGCCGGTTCATTGTAAGTTTGTAGTTAATGATACACGGCCTGCTGCTCCCTGTTGCCATGCAGGGGACTCCCTGAGTGTGTGTGGCGATGCTGGTTTAACCTGTGGTTACTCGGTGTGCAACAGGTGTGCAGCCTCACCCAGCCCCAGGGCCCAACAGAGTCTGCCGGATGAGGCGGCCTCAACCAGCCCTCGTCCACACACGCATGCATTTAAAAATGTACGCAGTGCTATGGATTGATCATGGTCCAAGCCTCGATTTAGAGATGGACGTAGCGAGTGGTGGGGGTGAAACATTGCCCCGCCCCAGAGGAATGGGCTCAGTAGGGGGGACATCAGGGCATCTTAAAGTGTGATCGTTGACTAGCTCATGCAGGATTTCCTTTGTGATTTCACTCTAATGGAGGGAATCTCTGCGGGGGTGGAGGGATCTGTCCTCTGCTGTCCTTCCATTGGTTGACAGGACAGTTATCGGTGATTGCTCGTGAATATTGGAATATTGGTTTGGTTTTTGATGCATCGCTGTTTTACTCAGATGAAATGGTTGATTTTTTGTTTGAATAATATTATCTATGTCATTTAAATGATTGTACAAAAGGGAGCTATAATCTGGATTTGTCCTGCTGAACCCTGCATGTGGTTCTCAGTTTCAAACTAATCTCAGATATTTGTTCGGTGAGACATTGACAAAAATAATGGATATAATGTAATTACAATATTGAGAAACACTAACACTCCCCCCCACACACAGACACACACACACACACAATCTGTCTGCTGCAATCAGTTTCCTAACTAGTTGAAATAGCTGCTGCATGTTGGGGGTGGTACGCAGCCCTCCATCACTGCTGAACCAGAACCCCGAAGGCCCGTTCACAGCTGCTGTCTTGTGCCTTCAACACCGTCTCTCTCTCTCTCTCTCTCTCTCTCTCTCTCTCTCTCTCTCTCTCTCTCTCTCTCTCTCTCTCTCTCTCTCTCTCTTCCTATACCTCTACCTCTCTCTCTCTCTCTCTCTCTCTCTCTCTCTCTCTCTCTCTCTCTCTCTCTCTCTCTCTCTCTCTCTCTCTCTCTCTCTCTCTCTCTCTCTCTCTCTCTCTCTCTATCCCACTCTTACACTTAACAGCCCAGGGCATGTTCTCATTTCAGGAGGCAACTAAAAAAGAGTTATGACAAGGTGCCTGTGTGCGTGTTTGTGTGTGTTTGTGTGTGTCTGTGTGTGTGTGCGTGCGTGCGTGCGTGCGTGCGTGCGTGCGTGCGTGCGTGCGTGCGTGCGTGCGTGCGTGCGTGCGTGCGTGCGTGCGTGCGTGTTTGTGTGCTTGTTTATGCACGTTGTTGTGCCTCTCTAACATCCTAATTACACTAAAAGTCTCAGCGGGCTCAGGTCACTGCATGACAGAGTGTGATCCTTAGCGATGTCTCACTGCTGAACAGGGCTCATCTCCCGCACGCTGATGTGAACATCCAGCCCATTATAGAGAAGAGGGATTGGGCAGACCACACCTTACAAGCACATTAGATCACAAAGAGAATCGGTTCCATAGCTAACAAACAGGAAGGACTCCGCATGACACATAATGTATATGCAACACTTAATGTCATCAAAGTATTTGGTTTAATGGAGCGTTCGTCAACGGGTGTACTTTATTCTTATAGGGGATCTGTCACATCAGTTGATTAGGTCTGATATGAACAAATCAAAGGTGATTGAAATGTCCACATTGGATTGGGATAATGGAGATGTGTGGAAGGAATCTGCTCCTGTGGACAGTGACGATGCACTAGGTCACAACGCATGTCAACTGGTGTGAGGGACACACACATGTACACACACATTCAGACGCACACACAAAATATGATGGATGGGAGACGGGGGAACCAGAGGGATGTTTCCACGCCCCCCTCCCCCCCATGTACAGTATTTGCGTGTCCCGTGGATTGATTTCCTGGTGGCCTGCTGGGAGGAGGATAATGATTCTCTTAAGGAGGCCCTGTGGCTCGGTGGTGTTGCAGGCGTCCCAGGCCGGGGCGCTGAGAGGACAGCTTACCTTATTTACCTTGTGCTGGTTGGTATTAATCTGGAGCCCTGCACACTCACACTCAGGGGTCAAACGATGCACCACAGTTGCATTAATCCTACTTTGGAGGGCCTTAAGGCAGGCATGGGGCCCGCTTCATAGAGAGGGACTCATATCTAATCATAAATATAGAACCTTTCAATCGAAATGACTTCCTTACATCACGTTCAGAGGGGGAGAAACCAACAAACAATTAGAATATTTGTCTTTTCCCAACCCCCCCCCAACCAAACTCCACAAAGGGAGGAAGACACGTGCTGCATAATTAGGTCAAGAGAGACAGGTTGTTGGCCCGCGGCCCGGTGGAGGACCACGTGTACAACGAGACGTTAAGGCGGCGCCACGTCGTCGGCACCAGGGCCGGCAGCCACAGAGGTGCCGAGGGTACAGCCATCTTTGGTCTCTGTCCCCCGTCCGTCTGCCGCTCAGACAGAATGCCCTCACATCTGTGGCCCTGACCCCCCCCGTGGCAGGGACCCCGTTGGCACGCTGCCAAGCGCTGCTCACCACAACACTGTGTGTATGTGTGTGTATGCATGTGTGTGTGTTTTTATGTGTTTGTACATGCATGAGAGTGTGTACATGCTTGTGTGAGTGCGTGTGTTTATATGAGAGTATGTGTTTATGTGTGTGTATGTGAGTGATCATCTGTGTGTGTGTGCGTGTGTGTGTGTGTGTGTGTGTGTGTGTGTGTATGTGTGTGTGTGTGTGTGTGTGTGTGTGTGTGTGTGTGTGTGTGTGTGCGTGTGGGTGTGCGTGTGCGTGTGCGTGTGTGCGTGTGTGTGTGTGTGTGTGTGTGTGCTTGTGGGTGTGGGTGTGCGTGTGCGTGTGCGTGTGTGCATGTGTGTGTGTGTGTGTGTGTGTGTGTGTGTGTTTACGTCATTAGAATTGCGGAGATGTTGGAGAGAAAGGATAGAAGATGAAAGCTGAGACACAAACAACCACAGCACTCCAGTAAGACCCCCATACACCCTGTCTTTACTCTGGACTCCACCAGCACAAACAAACTTGTAGTCTTTAACTACCCATAACTCTGCATACATCGCCATGGCAACAGATTGGTGGAATGGGCTTGGGATTCTCGTTCAGGCAAAGTTGACCCCTGGCTTCCTGAATCGTCCCGTCCTTCCCCCTTTTGGATGAGAAGCGAGGCCGATGTGAAACGATTGGGCAGCAGATGAGGGAGAGCCAGGGACCCAAGGCCACTAGAATGCTCCAGCCCTTTGATGCGTTCATGACCCTAATTTGGAACTTGTTCATTTGTGAACTCGTTACGAGTTGTGTGGTTACAAAAAGCTACGGAAACACTGCTTTGTTTCAGAAAAGTGTAATTACAGATCCAATGATCTCCTCGAAAAAGCGAAACCACTTGAAAATAAACTACTAATTGAATACTTCCATTAAAAACCTCTGGCTATGTTCTCTATGATGTAAGCTATGTTCAAGTTGGGGAAAACGAAAGGTCTGAACCAAAATACCAAGTTGGATGACCCAGTAGATACATATTTCCTAATGTGGAGGTGGTCTTGGGAGCTGTGTGTTTGATATGTGTATGTGGCCTTTTAGAGGCAAGACAAAATCAGGGGGATCATCTCCCAGCATTCTTCATGGATCCATCGTCGCACCGAAGAACCAGAAGATGGTGTCTAATCACCAAAAGTGTTGGCAATAAATGTTGGTTCACTTTGATCACTAGTCTATCCTGGTTGGAATAAATTAACCACAGTTGCGTGAATTCAACACTTCTTTTGATGGAAAAATTTAGAGAAGAAGAGAGCCTCTATACTCTCGTTACAACAATAGTTTCCTGATATGAAGACAAACAACACACCCACACCCCTCATAAACAACAGCAGCCGTTCCTCCTGTTTGAAAAGCGTTAGCCCCAATCTGATTTAATTTGCCTAATACAATCTGATTTAATTTGCCTAATACACATTTTTTATTGTTATTTATTAAGTTAATATTTGAGTGAATACTTCATCTCTGTCTCACGTCTTTTGATACTCCGTTAGACATTTTGATCTCAATAACATTTTATACTGATATTAGGCTATTGGGCTGGTTCCTGCTATGTGATCGATGTCATACCCTTTCCGATGGTATAGGGTCCCTGATGCGACCAGGTGCCCCCTAAAGCCCCAAAGCAGCGTTTTTCGTTAATTATTTTTATTATGTAGCGTTCTCTCTCAAGGGCACTTTGTGTAACTCAACACAAAGTGCCCTTGTGTATTGAGGTAAAGCAGCTATGCTCAAAGGTGCAAAGGCTCATTATGATCTCCCTGAGTTCATTCATGGGTCAGGATGGCTTCAGAAGGTTTGTTATAATCAGCATAAAGCAGCTACCGTTAGATGACACCATCAGCGACTTTGCTTCTAAAAGAGCAGGAAGCAAACGTTTGGAGACGATGATGAAGCCTTGAGCCGGTGATCATGCAGATACCGGCTAGTGAGGCGATGCCAGCCTCCACTGGACCAGAAACTGACCAACATGGTATTGGAGGGGGCATAGTGCTACATGGACATCGTTCCACATTAACCGCAAAATATAGATTATTGTGTATGCTTTGGTTTGATTGTTGGTAATCATTTTGGTTCCTGAGCAAACTTTTTCCTACGATTTTATATCTACATTGAAGGAAGGTGCAGCATCCATGCACATTTGGGAGATATTATAATGCAGACACATTAAGACCTTTTTGAGTTTCTTGATTTAGGGCAACCTAGTGTTTCCCATGTACTACATTTTCTGTAGGTTTAAATAGCTGAAAATCAACTTGAGATGATTGTTTTAAATTTGAGGGAAAAAACTATGACATTCTTTTTTTGGCCTCTTTTCCCCTTAAAGTGCACAAGATTGAGCATTTTATTGTTAAATGCATGCCCCCGGACCACCATAGAGGGTTTGGAATCCCCCCAACGTCATAGACCGTTAAACTGGGCCCCCCAAACAACATCTTGCTTTGGGCCACAAAAAGCTAAAAACGGCCCTGACTGTGAGGTGTTCATAAACCTCTTGACCTCAATGTGCCAAATATGGATAGTTTCTGCTGCTGGTTGCAAAATCTCAAGAAGTGGCAACGCCTGTAAAGCGATTTCCATGGTTTCATAACGGTCGTGTGCTCACCAATGGGTGACTTCACGGATGCTATTCCTATATTTTTAAGCCTATGGCTGAATTCCAGCCTCCGTACAATACTCGAGAGTAGTATTGAAATAGCATTATTTCACATGTTATGTGTGTTTCTTCATATGTCAGGCACACATATGACATATGGCTCATACTTAAAGCCTCATGTGTGGATTGTGTGTCTCTCTCTCTCTCTCTCTCTCTCTCTCTCTCTCTCTCTCTCTCTCTCTCTCTCTCTCTCTCTCTCCTCTCTCTCTCTCTCTCTCTCTCTCTCTCTCTCTCTCTCTCTCTCTCTCTCTCTCTCTCTCTCTCTCTCTGGCCTCTGAGCATGGCAGTGTGGAGTGGATGATTATTACTTAAGCTTACACACACACACACACACACACACACACACACACACACACACACACACACACACACACACACACACACACACACACACGCACACACACGCACACACACACACACACACACGCACACACACACGCACACACACACGCACACACACACACACACACGCACACACACACACACGCACCGCACAAAGAATGCATTACCAGAAATAAATAAGGACGCCTTTCAGTCTTGCTCCAACAGCATAACAGGGGAGGTAGGGAGAGAGAGACTAAGGAAGAGAGAAGGAGCAGCAGCAGAGAGGACCAGGAAAGGGTAGTGCCATCTCCCACCCCACCTCACAAAAGAGAAAGATGGAAAGTGTACAAGGTGGATAGTGAGGCAGGGAGAAAGAGGAAAATAAAAAGAGACACGGAGAAAGATAGATGGAGTGGCTTGGCGAAGACCTGAGAGACATAGCATCACATCAGGAGCCCAAGGCCAGGGTCTCCCGGCTCCCTTAATGATGTCTCTCAGCCTCTCTCTTTCAGCCTCTCTCTCTTCCTCTCTCTCTCAGCCTCTCTCTCTCAGCCTCCATTTCTTAGCCCTTAGTCCTTCTGCGGTTTCCTTCATCCCTTTCATTCCTTTCCTCTTGCCCTTTATGTGTGTGAATGGCTAACTCTTCAGGTGGTGAACATTGGTTTACGTCAGGTTGCGTCACATCATCAGCACATTTCTGTGTTGGGCACATGGCTCACAGTGGAGCAGTTCTTTGGAACCATTCAAGATGGAATGATTGAATGTGCATTTTGAATATTGCAACTTGACATCCGTCCTCGAAATGGAGATTTGCAACTCCAACTCTGAGTCCACGATTTTCTGTGGAGAGATACAAAGAAATTACATTATTTAGTATCTCGTGGCAGCGGTGTGTTTCCTTCCAAAATATTAGCATTGACCCAAATGCAATCGGCTGTGTGGCCTTCCATAGTATCAGCTGAAGGTTAAGAGGATAAGAAAGATAGTGAGAGAGAGAGAGAGAGAGAGAGAGAGAGAGAGAGAGAGAGAGAGAGAGAGAGAGAGAGAGAGAGAGAGAGAGAGAGAGAGAGAGAGAGAGAGGGAGAGAGAGAGAGAGAGAGAGAGAGAGAGATAGAGAGAGAGAGAGAGAGAGAGAGAGGGAGAGAGAGAGAGAGAGAGAGAGAGAGAGAGAGAGAGACTGTAAGCACACCAGCACACCAGCAAGCTTGGAGGTGTTCTCGGGCCCACGTTGAATTCAAGATAGCTGCTTGCTGTTGTTGAACGATGGATTTCACAGACCAGCGTGCTCACGATAAGACTTTGAATTGAACCAGCACATTGGGCCCTATCTCGCATCCGGCGCAAGTGACTTAGTCACTGGCGCATGTGTCGTAGCTAGTTTACAACTGGCGCAGAGAGTTCTTTTCCCACCACCGCCACTCGCCGGTAAATTAGGGATTGATCATGTGCCCCAAGGGGCGGTTCGGCGGAAGGAGGAGGCGTGTTCTGGCGCAAACGGTATTTTGCCGTTTCTGAATACCATTGCGCTACTGACCAGGAAATACCTGGTTTAAAGTCAGTGGCGCGTTGTTCAGATGCTATTTTAAGGGCGCATGCATACATGCGCATGCGATGCATACGGATTGCTTGTGCACCTCGCTCATACACTTTGCTTCTCCCATCTACCTAGCCGCACATTCTTGGTAAATTATTTGGGAAAGAACATCTGATGCAGCGGTAATAAGTTGTACTTTTAAATCAATGCATCTGCAAACACCGTACAGCAAACACATATTTTCTTGACAGAGACATCGTGTAGGCCTACATGCCCATAACTTTTAGGATTGATGAGTATTTGATCGTGAAAAACATTGTTCTACCGCGAGTGAGTGTAAAGAATGAATGAATGCGCGCGTGTGTGATCTGTTTAAACACACGCAAACTAAACACGTAACGCATAATACAATCAATGGCAATGTCTATTACCGCGGGGACACATGCATATTAGGATAGCATACAATACTGATAAGAAACAATGTTTATAATGTATTACGTATATCATTAAATAGAACCACAGTTACCGCATATCACATGTTATATCATATACGTTTTCTTTGCCGAAATTTATTTGAGGACTCAGTATTTCGGAAGTTGTGGAAGAAAACCCCTTATTCCATGTGTGAATTAGGCCATATTATTTGGCAATAAACTGAGCCATTTGCAGTTTGAAATTCATGTGCATTTGTCTCATCGGAGACTGCAGACGCGCTGTCAAAATATCAACTTGTCCGATTCAAATGCGCTCATGGCTCTTAAAGGCCCACTATGCAACTTCGGGAATTTCTTCGCTGTTTTCTTGGTTTTGGCACGCACATTTCTCTACACAGCGCCCCCTACAGCTTCGTAGTAGATATTTTACAACACTGTCGTAACAACTCGTTGACGACCCTTCCCCATGCACCTCTACGCGAGCCATGTGCATTTGTTTTCAAAGAAGCCGGCGAATGCGTGGAGCCATGTCCGAAGTAAATGTTCATAAAGTGTAGGCAAGGTTATACATTTTTAAAATGGTGTATTTGTATTGCAATAAACATAAAGCCATCCTTTTTATAGTTGACGGGGAGAAATTATATCCTAGATTATAATTGTTTATCTTAGGTTGAACAGAACAATCAGTGTGAGAGTGTTGGCCAACATAATAATCTAAATAAACAAGAACCTGGATTCGGGGATTCAGTCTGTATCTGGGGGACGAGACAGACGAACAGCAAAATACCAATGGAAACAAAGGTGTTTATATGGTTGCAACCAAGCAAGCTAGAAACATACAGGGCTCACAACAAAACGGTCGACCAAACACATTTGTACAGAGACTATCAACATCAAGAATACCACGAGGCGAAGTTCACCCAAGGGTACTTTCAATTTCAAAAGCAACACGGCCAAGTCTGAGTCTGATTTGAAATCTTCTTTTTCTTTCAGTTCACGCTATTCCTGAAAAGCTTGCCCAACGTTTACTCGTGTCTGGCCTCTCTGTCGGTCAGTCTCCCTTTTCTCTTCTTCTGTTCCTCCGACATTGGGTTTCTCTGTCTCTTTTTAGTCGGCTGATCTATGATGAATGTAACAATCCCTTAGTTACTTGTGTTTATATCGAGCCGGTTCCGTGTTTGGGGGTCTGTGCCGCAAAGCAATTCGTTACTTCGCTAGACCCGAGACTCCCGCGAGAGTGGGCGGCGGGTCGCCGGCAGAAACATATTCATTTTCTCTGCCAAGATGCGCAAGGGGGAGTTGAAACAACGAACAATCGAACAAAAATGTATAATGGAACCATCGCAATGACTCCTAGCCTGTTATATTAAGGTAAATCAAGCCAAAAAAGTTGCATAGTTCCCCTTTCACTCATGTCTGATCTCTTTTCTGGTCCATTCTTCTTTTGTTCCACCGACAGTCGCCTCTTGGGTCCCTTATCAGTCGATTGATCCATGATGAATGCAACAATTGCCTCGCAACTGGCTGTTTATATCTAGCCGGTGCCATGTTTGGGTGTGTGTCTGTGCCGTAAAGCATTTTCGAAACTACCATCTGACTACATTTTCGAGGATACTTCCGCTGCGTCACATCCGGATTGGCTCGGTCCGAACAGATCAAGTTGCATATGCGCTTTTTCACTGGAGAGGCGACATGGGTAAATGACACACCCACCAATCGACCCAGAAATGGATGCAGAACCATCAGCATAACTCTCAACCTGCATACTTAATGTAATTTTGGCTAAAAAAGTTGCATAGTGGGCCTTTAAAGGGGATGGGAGCTGGCACTCTCATTGGTTTGTTGGACGTTACGCCCAAACCACACGGGTAACTAGGCTGCTTCAGACCAACCCTTTTGACACTTGTGCCGCGACGCAAGTGTCATTTATCCGCCTGTAAAATAACTTCTGAATAAATATTTCCAATATATTGAAACCATAAATGATTACATTCCCTGCCTGTGCTATACATAATGTCTTCCATCTTCGGTTTAAGCAGCCTTGGTTGGTCACAATGAGCAGGGAGTGGTCTAAAGTCTAAATGGGCTCATACAGGCAGGTGCAGTTGGCTCATAACACGTATTCTCACAGCACATTTCAATTAATAATAGCTGACGGATTGCTATGCCATTTGTAACAATTGAAACTCAAATGGGAGATATATATCTTGCCTACAGCACCTTAAAAATGCTGAACCTCGATCAATGAACTCAAACACAAAAGGGCTTTAATTCAACTGTAAAGAATGTACACCTTTTGAACTGAGGGTTCAAGTGGTGCTTGGCAACAGCATTAGAAAGCACAAAGCTATTTGAACAAATCTATATAAGACAGGTGTGGGGGGGGGGGGGGGGGGGGTCCCTTACCTGTGCAAAGTGAATCTTGTAAGCCATGAACACCAGTGATGAATGGCTGAACATCATCCTCTGACATGACCTTTTTTCTGCTGATCTGTCTTTAGGGGACAGATGATGAGGAGTGGCTCTAGGAAACAGCTGTGTGAGCAGTTGAATAGAATAGAATAGAAAGCTTTATTGTCATTGTACCAAGTACAAAGAAATGCAATGAGCAGCTCCTTAAAAGTGCACACATGTTATCGAATATATAATAATATACAAAAGCAATATATAATAAAAATAAATAAATAAATATATAATAAAAAATAATAAAAATGTTAATACACAGTAAAACTTAAATACACAGTAGAGACCGCAAATAAAAGCAATATATATTAAAAATAAATATATTATAAAACTAAATAAATGACGACCACAGTCGTAGCTCATTACACCCATTAAGGGTCTGCACCTTTTATTTACCAGCGAACATGTATTAGTCAGATGTGTGATCATTATTACACACACTTTACCAACAGGTGGGTCTTGAAGCACAGCAGAGCGTGTATTTATATATATTGTTTCTATATAAATACAGGCAGGAGAGGCTGCATGCTCTCTTCAGGGCTAGAGGAATGTGTGAGGGAAACCAGGAGACATAAGAATCCCTAAGCAGGCAGATGACGGTTACAGGGCCCCTCGTAGCTTCAGACACACCTCATCTCCATCACCTCCCCCCAGGACGCAGACACAGCTCACTCCCGTTGGAAAGCATGCACACCACGCAATGCTTTCTCCCATCCCCCATCAGATTGCTCCACCCATCATCTTATTTTCTAACCACTCTCTGCTCCTACCTTTTAGACCGTACCTGGGTACCTGTCTTTGTTGAATCTAAACAAAGTGTCAACCTTGTGTGTTCTGTGACACTGAACACAGGACAGCCGTGCGGAAACGCAATTTCGTCTTTATTTCAATATGTTATCATGGCGGAACAATGAGACTATCTATTACCTCAGGAGTGTAAACAAATCAAATCATGCAAACAGAAATCTGTGGTCATTCTGGAAGCGGTTGGATTTCCTAGCATCGCGCTAGGATATACCCAGATAAAGATATTTTTTACCGTCTCAATGGCATTTTACTGTCAAAGAAGTGTCCTTTTATATCGAACATTCCCGGGTTTGAGTCCCAACGGGACAATACTGGTCAGAGCAAGGTAATGCTGCCCTTGATCCAGCTCTGTGTGTGTGTGTGTGTGTGTGTGTGTGTGTGTGTGTGTGTGTGTGTGTGTGTGTGTGTGTGTGTGTGTGTGTGTGTGTGTGTGTGTGTGTGTGTGTGTGTGTGTGTGTGTGTGTGTGTGTGTGTGTGTGTGTGCGTGTGTGTGTGTGTGTACTCACCTAACTATCCAACAGTGGACTTCGGCGTCGTAACACCTTCACCAACAGGGGACCTCCGAGCCAAGAGGGGACATTTTTCAGGTCCCCTTTTGGTCATGCCTTAAATCAACCTAAAAACACGCCTAAAATATTTTGACGCATTTTCACAACTTTTGCCAAGAGGGGACCTGAAAGTGTGTGAGTGTTTAGTCCATACTCTATAGCGCCTCTGCTGGCCAGAGCTTGATTTTCAACGACCTATCCACACACGTCGCTTCAAACACTCCTCTATTGTGTGAACGACCTGCAGTCTTTCACACGTCTGTCAGAGTGTAGAGGGCTGTTAAACAGACTACTTAGTAAAGTCTCTTGAAACATGCAAACAAAGAAGGCTCAGCTTTAAAAGTTCCACACTTTTTTTGTATGTAGTGACAGGGGTCCACTAATAATAATAATAATACATTTAATTTGGATGACACTGTTGGCTATTACAAAATGACACAAGTCCCTTCTTAGATAGCATGGAGCGACATTCACACTCCTTCTTTTATGAAAAGAGGTAATAACTATATATACTGTAAGGGAAAGATAGTAATCTCAACTAATGTAATAATAATTTGTCAAACTTGATTTGTTAGTGTGTTTTTAGGAATAGAATTGTCTAACAAAAAACCTATCTATTCATTTGTATCAATAAAAATGATAAACAAATACAATATAAGGGTCTAGACCTTTGAAATGGTTCAATCCCTAAATTAGCCTTAATTTACCATTTTACAATGTACTCCAGTCCCCAATCTATTTTTAAAGAAATGCATTTGAATTGTTGATTTGCATCACAGAAAATGGTCCACACTTGTACTGTATGGAATGACAGGGGTCCACTGTTGGCTGATACATAATGACAGAAGTTCTCTCTTAGATAGCATAGAGTGACGTTCACACTCCATCATGGATGAGTAAAAAAATAAATAAGCAAAAAGGATAGTTCTTAAGAGGTCATAACAATCTAAATAAAATATGATATATAGATGTATATACATAGTGTTATTTTGCAATTAAAGTTGCCCCAACAATGTTGTCATGAACACAAATATCTAAACTTAATAAGGTTTTTATTTTTTTACAACTACAAACTTGTGTGCTTAGTCTACCGTTAAAGGAATGCATTTTATCTGTTGATTTGCATAACATAATGTCATGGTCTGTCGTGTTTTGGTGTGTTTCCCTCCTGTGTTGATTACTGTTCCCTCCCCTAATGTGTCTCAGCTGTTCCTCGTTGTGTTTGTTACTTAAGCCCTTGTCTTTCCTTTGTTCCTGGTGCTATCATTGTGGTTGTTCGTCCTGCGTGTTCCCTGTTGTCACCTGAGTTCCCTGGTGTCACCTGAGTTCCCTGGTTCCTTGCCTTAGCCTTTAGGCATAAATAAAGTGCAGTTTTCCCGAAACCGTCTGCGTCTGGGTCCTACCTGCCTGCCTGCAGCCTCAACCCTAACAGAATGATAGCACCAACATTGGACCCAGCGGACGATCAATTTAGCCGTGAGTTGGAGGATTTATTATGGTTCATTATGAAAGCAATTGATTTTTGGGAGAACATTCCCAGCAGGAAGGAGCAGGAGGCTATCGTGGGGCGTACACGCAGGGCTGTCTCTCCAAGGCCCGAGTTGGAGGACGCCTTGCCCGAGTGGGCAGTTGAGCTGCTCAGCCCCACAGTCTTTTGGCCTGAGAGCTACATGCCGGTGCCACCAGACTTTTATGACCGGCCTAAACCTCCACGCTCCTACTCTCAGCCTCTGCCCCTGGTTCCCCGCTACCAGCCTCTGCCCCCGGCCCCCAGCTACCAGCCTCTGCCCCCCAGCTACCAGCCTCTGCCCCCGGCCCCCAGCTACCAGCCTCTGCCTCCGGTTTCCCGCGACCAGCCTCTGTCCCCAGCGACCAGCCTCTGTCCCCAGCGACCAGCCTCTGTCCCCGGTCCTCCCCTACCGGCCTCTGTCCCCGGTCCTCCCCTACCGGCCTCTGTCCCCGGTCCCCCGCTCTCAGCCTCTGTCCCCGGTCCCCCGCTCTCAGCCTCTGCCCCCGGTTCCCCGCTCTCAGCCTCTGCCCCCGGTTCCCCGCTCTCAGCCTCTGCCCCCGCCCCCCCGCTACCAGCCTCTGCCCCCGCCCCCCCGCTACCAGCCTCTGCCCCCGGCCCCTAGCTACCAGCCTCCTCCCTTGCGGACAATCAGAGTGGGGGTGGTGAGTTTGGGGTACCACCCGGTTCCTCCTGGCACTCCAGCACCCGCACTGACCCCGGTCCCCGAGCCCTGTCCGGTTCCTGAGCCCACTCCGCTCCTTCCAGAGGGGGACCGGCCTCTGCTCCTGCGGGAGGGGGCCCGCCCTCCAGACCGTCCAGGGGAGGCACGCCCTCCGCTCCTGCCTGTGGGGGCCCTCCTCCACTCCTTCCCGAGGGGGGTTCCTCTTCAAGGCCTTCCAGAGGGGTCCCGCCTTCCAAACCTTTTGGAAGGGGCACACCCTCTTCCTCCAGAGGGGACCAGCCCTCTACCTTGCCTTCCTGAGGGGTCCCGCCTTCCAGAGGGGTTCCGCCCTCTACCTCGACTACCTCCAGAGGGGACCAGCCCTCTACCTGGCCTTCCTACAGAGGGGGTCCGCCCTCTACCTGGTCTTCCACCAGAGGGGACCCGCCCTCTACCTGGCCTTCCTCCAGAGGGGACCCGCCCTCTTCCTGGCCTTCCACTAGAGGGGATCCGCCCTCTACCTCTCCTTCCACCAGAGGGGACCCGCCCTCCACCTCGCCTTCCTCCAGAGGGGACCCGCCCTCTTCCTGGCCTTCCACCAGAGGGGACCCGCCCTCTTCCTGGCCTTCCACCAGAGGGGACCCACCCTCTACCTCGTCTTCACTGGCCTCCTGAAGGGTTCCGCCTTCGCCACTGCTGGCCTTCAGAGGGATTTCCGTGCCGCTGCAGGCCTCCTGAGGGACTGAGCCCTCATCGTCCTTGCCGTCGGCCTCCTGAAGGGTTCCGCCTTCACTCTGCCTCTGCTTGCCCCCCAGGCCGTCCGCCTGAGGCTCCCTGCCATGCCCTGGGGCAGTTTTCTGGCCACCCGCCTGACGTCCCTCTGCTCTGCCCCAGTCCATTTTTTTTGATTCCCCCCGCCTGGCACCCCTCCACCCACCCGTTTTGGGGTGTGACTTTCTTCGTTTTTTTGCTTGTCGTGGGTCGCCTGGGAGGCGACCCTTAAGGGGGGGGTACTGTCATGGTCTGTCGTGTTTTTCTGTGTTTCCCTCCTGTGTTGATTACTGTTCCCTCCCCTAATGTGTCTCAGCTGTTCCTCGTTGTGTTTGTTACTTAAGCCCTTGTCTTTCCTTTGTTCCTGGTGCTATCATTGTGGTTGTTCGTCCTGCGTGTTCCCTATTCCCTGTTGTCACCTGAGTTCCCTGGTTCCTTGCCTTAGCCTTTAGGCATAAATAAAGTGCAGTTTTCCCGAAACCGTCTGCGTCTGGGTCCTACCTGCCTGCCTGCACCCTCAACCCTAACACATAAGTTTTTCTAATGAGTTTTTCTAGGAACAGAATAGTCTAACAAAACCTATCTATTCATTTGTATAAATAAAAATGATAAACAAATACAATTAAAATACAATATGGGTCTAAATCTTTGAAATTGTTCGATCCCCAAATTAGCCTTAATTTGCCATTTTACAATGTACTCTATTTTTAAAGAAATGCATTTGAATTGTTGATTTGCATCACAGGAAATGGTCCACACTTGTACTGTATGGAAGGACAGGGGTCCACTGTTGGCTGATACATAATGACAGAAGTTCCCTCTTAGATAGCATAGAGTGACATTCACACTCCAACATGGATGAGTAAGAAATTTGAATTTGAATGGTAACAATTCCGTTAAATCCTCGTCCTCGTTTTGATAGTCTCACTCATGGCCGATCAGTGTGTTCTTTCTGATTAGCTCTTAATTGAGATCACCTGTCACGCACCCCTTTATTAAAGGTGAACACAATGGATTTGGTTTACTTTTCGCATCGGCCTGTGTCAATCGAGGTTGAGTTTAGTGAGGGTTGAAAGTTTTCGATCTAGATTGCAGATCACTATTGTCACTTTATACAAACTGAAAGTATGCGTTCTTGCGTGTTCGTTTTTGTGGGCATTTGACTGAACAGCCCAGACAAATATTGCTACCAACATGGCACTTCAAAACCGACCACCGCAGTGAGTAAAAGTTATTTTCCTTTATTAAATGTTGAAGTTTTTGGGCTGTCTCCTCAGACACAAGCCATCAGTATCCCTGCTCTTTGCACCTTGACATGCATGTCACCGCTGTTTGTTAACCTAGCTTTGCTGATTTGTATCTTGTGATGTGTGTGTTTTTCTTAACAGGTGTTAGATGACTGACAAGATCTATGGGGGGGCCCCCTTTGGGCCCCCCCATACCAACTTAGTCTTCAAAGGAATCTAGTGCCATGGGACTCCAGTGTCTTCAAAACATCCTCGGAATACATGTGTATGAATGGTCCACCGAAGGGTTGATCTGGAAGCCACCACGGTCCACGCAGTAATCTGCTGCGTGGGCCGTAGTGGCTTCCAGAGCCATCTTTCGGTCTTGGTCAGGATTTGTTACAGTTGCCCTTCAATGTAGCAGGCTACGGGTTTTTGAAGAAGCCTGCTTTACGTAGCATTGGAGTACAAATATTGTGCAAAATGCTCATGTAATTGCACTAGCACTGGTAACCTGTAGATTAGCTTAGTTTAACGTCATTCGGTGCTGTCTGTCAAATGTGTGGCTTACTTTAAGTCCACAAGGCCCTCTGGTAAACCACGTTGGAACACCCCTGGACAAGGTGATTAGTCACTGGGTGTGTGCTAAAGTTTTGTTCCATTTTTCACTAGTTGGTTAAGGTTTGGTAGAATTGTTTGGATGATAGCGACGTGATGGCGTATGTACAAGAGCCTACCGAGGCCAGGCCACAGTTGCGACGGCCACGGCCAGATGGCCTAGTGTGAGTGCAACCTTGATTGCATTTGTATACTGTTTACCATTGGATGTTTATGCAATTTGGCTTAATTCATCCACTGTAAAGCTGCATTTGACTATTCCAGGGTCGTTTTGTACAGGCTTTCAATTGACCATGTTGACTAGTTTTTGGGACGTTTTTTTTTTTTTTTACCCTTGCTTACAATCCAACGGTTGCGACCACTTATGCAACTGGGCTGTGAACCTTGCAATTCTAGTTGCATATTTGTACACGCAAGCTTGTCCATTTCTATCGCCATCACTAACACTAGCTTCAGCATTTCCTTGTAGGCCATTAGCTGACTTGTGTATTGGAGCGATGATTTGGGTATTTTAAGATGCTTGAAAACCTAAAATAAAGCAAAATGCGTGTCTGGTGTGCAAGAGCCAATTTGTTGGCTTGCAGTAGTCGAGGAGTTGCCGTAGGTCGTAAGCCATCTGGAGGTTGTGGCAATGGAGGCTTGTGGTAGATCTGCCATCCAAGAAAGGTTAATTCTTCTGAAGCATGATTAATAGTTTAGTAAATTGAATCTATTCATATAGAACTATAAAATCCAAGACGGCAGCCAGTAACTTGGATCGCAATATGTGGAAAGTATTAGTCTCCATTTTGTAACAACAGAATAATTAACATGACTAACTGGGTTTCTTCCATTTTCTAACTAGGGGGACTTGACTGGTGAGTCTACTGGATTAATCAGTAGCGGTACTTTGCCCAACAGATTTGATGGCATGACTACAGGGTGACAAAGACAATTATTCCCTGCCTATCAAAAGAGACTTCTAAAACATATCTGCTAGAACAGTTCCTATACTTTTTGTATAATTTGGTCATGCTGCAAATTTACTTTTTGTAGTTGCTCCATATTTAGTTCTTTGACAGCCTCACCTGCTAGAAAAGTCTATTCAAATCGGCTAAATATAATGAACTAAATTAATAGCCATGAAATGTTGTCACTCATACTAATGGCAAATACCCCCTTTCAGTTGGTGGTTCAACACTGATGTCTCTCTAGGCTTGAGGGAGAGCTCCAAGTAAATTACACAAATGTCCTGGAGCAATTGGGAATACACTTTTATTTAGTCTACCTGACCAGGGACATCTTTGAACTATAGGTCACCTAACCCAAACTTTTCACTCTTGTTGGGTTGTCATTTTCTCTTGTTTTAACCCGTAAGGGCTGAAAATATCAACATTTCAGGTATTCTGTTTGGATAATGTGCAAAACTTGTGGCTTCTCTAATAAAAATAATTAACGAATGTATTTTTCTTAATGTGGTTAAACTATTTAAAGATTTGTATGCAAAATATTTCTGCTCAATTTGTGGTCAATGAAACTCAAATATTTTAATTTGATAAAACTATGGGTTAAAGGTATTTGCTTTGGGCATCTTTTGATATTTTTAGAAGCTAGCTCCATTGCCGTTAGAAATGGTGTCTCCCAGTACTGCAATTGGCTTCCATAAGTTTAAAAAAGAATGGGCAGAAAAGGAACTGCCAACTAAATCTATTTAACATGGGTAGAAAGTTTCCATGGAAGCTCTTGGCTGCTGGTTCATAACACAGCTCCACTGTTAGCCTGTGACCTTGCGTTTAACTTTTTTGGACTTTTGGTGACTTTCACAAAAGAGAAATGAACTGGTTTATACAATAAACAAGACATTTGAAACTTCAGCTAAATTTTTATCTATTTGTACTGCCTTTGACACTGAACTTGCGATCGAGGCATCGACGCGGACGTTCATTCACATAGCCAAAAACAAGAGAATAGATGGCTAGATAAAATAAACATCAAGAGATACAATTCTAAAAAGAACGGATGAAGCAGCTACCCTTTTTTCATTCGCGGTTTGCCTGAGCAGCGCACCTGCATTTAATATATCCGTGAATTGTCACAATTTCTCAGAATCAAAGGTGAAAGTAGAAACGGGAGGCCTAAAGCTGTCATATTGTTAGTTATCACAGGCAATTTTTAACAAATGTTCTGTACGGAGCTCCTTAAGGGACATTTGGGAGAACGCTCCCGGACAGAACCTTAGTTTGGAAGTCGTGCTTAGTGACACGACATATACTCCCAATTGAAATACATGGGTTTGAAATTTGTGCTTTTTGACACGAACATTTTGAAAATACGTGTCCCTGATCACGTTTCAATAGATTAAATAACGTGACAGTGTCACGTATTTTCGTGAGACCGGGTTGAAATATCACTTAAGTATTCAAGTCCCCTCTTGGCAACTTCTTTAAAAGAAATCAAAAAAACACATTTGAAGTTATATTATGACAAAATAACTTAAAACAAAACTCTGTATTATGTTTTTGTATTTTTTAAATGACCAGAAATAGAGGTCCACACTTGGTCGATGAAAACCGATAGTCGGTAGGGTAAACGTGTGTGTGTGTGTGTGTGTGTGTGTGTGTGTGTGTATGTGTGTGTGTGTGTGTGTGTGTGTGTGTGTGTGTGTGTGTGTGTGTGTGTGTGTGTGTGTGTGTGTGTGTCTGTGTGCAACGCTCCCACCAATATGTAGCATAGCTACGCTGGTAGCTAAACTACAAACGTACTAGTTTCACAATAACGGCTCTATGGCTGAGATTCCTTCTTTCCTTTTTGCCTAGCCGTTTCTATAGGCCTGCGTCCATGTATCATGACTGTCAACGACCTATGGCCATTATTTCATATGCTGTAATTTGCACGCATATATTCCGAATTCATTGCATGAACGGAACACACCCTATTAACACATTATTCAAAACAACCCACGGAAATGATTAATTCTTGGTTCCTGTGATGGGGGCGGGACAATGTGATGAGAAAATTAATATAGGTGTAATTTATGTGGGCAATAAGATATATTGGAATGATCTATTAGGAGGCTGAAACCCTACAGGAAGTCATGCAATGAGTTGGGGACTTCTGATTCAAGAACACTATCAACTGAGCTATTGACCTGGGGTCTCTTATATCAAAGAGGGTCTCAAAGCTCAAAGACCACCACAAAGCCTCAGCAAATGCTCCATCTCATGGCGCCTCACCCAGCAGCTCGCTTGCACTATTGTGAGCTGAAGTTGTTCCTAGACCGACACCCTTCCTATCCAACATGCATATCTGAGAATCAGTCCTCTCTTTCATAACAAAAAAAAGGTTAGTAACCAAAATGCTCATGATCTTCTCTTAATGTGTTGTTTTAAAGTGGCGTGGTGTGCTGCACTTTTTACCTTCTGACCCCAAACCTGAGAACCTGAAACCCAGAGGCCAGATGTGCGGACACACCTTAAGACACAAATGTCCTTCTCCGTCCCACCAAAAATGGGGAACTAGAAACTGACTGCAGTTTTATGCCCATTACTCTACAGTTATAGGTGACACCCCTTTTTCCACCTTAGAAGATGGCTAGAGATGCTATTATTCATACCCAAGTTTCCTTGGGTCCTGGGAACGACATATCCGAGATTGTGGGAAAGAAGAAGTGTTATCTGCAAGACCTAGAGGATCAGAATGTGGTGTAAAAGGCAGTTTCAGAGATAGGAAGGGTTAGGGTTAGGGTTACCTTATTCTAGGCCCTGACTGGGACCTCCACGTAACTTTTGCCCCCTCAAGTTCTTAAACTGAATTTAATTATATTATATTCCATCAAAACCCCAAATGACAAAAGCCACAGGCAGTTTTCCCAACTACCTGACCATCAGATACAATCACTGAACAAAGATTAGGACAATAAAATACACATTACGCTTTAGAAATGTTATCAAAACCTATTTAATGCTGTATGTATATCAACATATTGCATTTTCCACTTCCATCGATTAAATGGCAGACAGAAACTTGTCACGTGACTTGGCCAGAAAGTATGTGTTTCAACATGTGTGAATGTCTATGCATGGGAGTGCATGCATCTACAGTATTTAAAACCCCTTTTAATGCAGTATTTAAAACCCCTTTTAATGCAGCCCCCATGGAATGGAAGACCCTCAAGAAAGACCCTTAAAAATCTCAGGATTTATGTTGTATGAGGCCTTTGGCTCAACGCTAAGGGTTCTAGAACAAGTTAATATGAGGCCTTTGGCTCAACGCTAAGGGTTCTAGAACGAGTTAATATGAGGCCTTTGGCTCAACAGCTAAGGGATCTAGAACAAGTTAGTATGAGGCCTTTGGCTCAACGCTAAGGGTTCTAGAACAAGTTAATATGAGGCCTTTGGCTCAACGCTAAGGGTTCTAGAACGAGTTAATATGAGGCCTTTGGCTCAACAGCTAAGGGATCTAGAACAAGTTAGTATGAGGCCTTTGGCTCAATGCTAAGGGATCTAGAACGAGTTAGTATGAGGCCTTTGGCTCAACGCTAAGGGATCTAGAACGGGTTAATATGAGGCCTTTGGCTCAACGCTAAGGGATCTAGAACGGGTTAGTATGAGGCCTTTGGCTCAACGCTAAGGGATCTAGAACGGGTTAGTATGAGGCCTTTGGCTCAACGCTAAGGGATCTAGAACGGGTTAGTATGAGGCCTTTGGCTCAGCGCTTGGCTTCAGACACTAAAGGATCTAGAACGAGGGAGGATGGGAAATTGTTCCTTTGTTTAATTAGTTATTTGAAATCGTTTAATCGTGTGTTACCTGTCATCTGTTTGTATAAAACCTTTATGTAACAGTTTTTTTAATAGGGCCCTCTTGGCCACGTCTCTCTTGAATAAGAGATTTTAATCTAAATTAGTCTTTTACCTGGTTAAATAAAGGTTTGATGCACAAAATAACAACATGCGGGTTTTCATGCATGTGTGTTTGTGGTTGACGAGGGCAAGACAAAAGAACAGAGTGTCTCTGGTGTCCCCGCCCTAGCCATCAGAAGTTGACAGCCTCAGCACACGGTCTGCCTGTACCTCATCCAGCGTCCCACACCCTGTCATGGCTCCTCTGCACAAACCGAGGCATGAAAGAACCAATACAATGAACTGCTCAGCTATTCACCGTCTCTCTTTGTGTGGCTCTCTCTTGGCTATCCGCTATCTGTCTCTCGCCCACCTACATACCTCTGTGCCGGACTAGTTTCCGTGGCCAATAGAAAAGAAGTGGGAGACGGTGGGAGACAGCGCAGAAGAGGTGATGGCAGTTTCTTTTCTCCTCCTTCTCCCTTCCACCTCCTTGATGAGGTCCTCAACTCTCAAGCACTCCTTTATTTCATAGATGAACATTGGGGTTCTTGTTCTTTGTCGGTTTTCAGCCAACAGGCATATCATGGCATAAGTCCTACAAACCTTGAAGCTGTTTATGAGCTCATTCAAGAGACCTTGAGCTCTGATTGCTTTTCATCTGGATCTGGAAAAATATCTATTTTTATGCCTTCCTGTGTGTGTGTGTGTGTGTGTGTGTGTGTGTGTGTGTGTGTGTGTGTGTGTGTGTGTGTGTGTGTGTGTGTGTGTGTGTGTGTGTGTGTGTGTGTGTGTGTGTGTGTGTGTGTGTGTGTGTGTGTGTGTGTGTGTGTGTGTGTGAATTGTGTTGCATATGTGTTTTTGCAACATAAAACAAGTTAATACTTTTTTTCATTAACACTTTGATATAATTGGGTGTGTTATGGATAAAAATATTTAATTTCACTGCTAGCTCTCAGTATGACAGTTAGAAAGTTTGAGTTTGCATGCATCTGTTTGTGTATGTGTGTGAGTCTCCGTGTGTGTTGTGTATGTGAAGGAGTGTGTGGGTGTTAGCATTTGTGTGTGTGTTTGTGTGTGTGTGAGTCTGCATGTGTGTGTTGTGTATGTAAAGTAGTGTGTGTGTGTGTGTGTGTGTTAGCATGTGCTTGTGCGTGTGTGTTTAGGTGTGTACTATGCATGTGTTTATGTGTGTGTGTGTGTGTGTGTGTGTGTGTGTGTGTGTGTGTGTGTGTGTGTGTGTGTGTGTGTGTGGGTGTGGGTGTTAGCATATGCCTGTGTGTGTGTGTGTGTGTGTGTAGGTGCGTATGTATGTGCGTGTGTGTGTGTATGTGTGTGTGTGTGTGTGTGTGTGTGTGTGTGTGTGTGTGTGTGTGGGTGTGGGTGTTAGCATATGCCTGTGTGTGTGTGTGTGTGTGTGTAGGTGCGTATGTATGTGCGTGTGTGTGTGTATGTGTGTGTGTGTGTGTGTGTGTGTGTGTGTGTGCCTGTGTTAGTGTGAAGGAGTGTGTGTTTGTCAGCATGTGCCTGTGTGTGTGTGTGTGTGTGTGTGTGTGTGTGTGTGTGTGTGTGTGTGTGTGTGTGTGTGTGTGTGTGTGTGTGTGTGTGTGTGCGTGTGTGTGTGTGTGTGTGTGTGTGTGTGTGTGTGTGTGTGTGTGTGTGTGTGTTTGTGACAGGCCCATGCAGGGTTGGGCTTTGGGACCGGTGGAATGTAATCAAGTATTGACGGCGTGGAGATGTGGGTGCGAAGAAGGAGATAATTGGATTTGGTTTTCACACAGATACGCAGCTTCTGAAGACGTGACACACCGCCAGTAATCAGCCCTGCATCTCTCCCAAGAAGCCCCC
This sequence comes from Gadus chalcogrammus, assembly GCF_026213295.1. Lineage (NCBI taxonomy): Eukaryota > Metazoa > Chordata > Actinopteri > Gadiformes > Gadidae > Gadus > Gadus chalcogrammus. The sequence continues at coordinate 17,138,113 of NC_079433.1, read as the reverse complement.
CCCCCCTCCCTCCCGCGCCGACCACACTCACATCCTCCTGCAACCGCAGACCAGATCATGTACTGGCCTGGGATTCATGTTCAGATAACGTGCCCCTCGGCCCCCCCCCCCCCCCCCCACACTGAGGGGACGGTTGGCCGGGGGCCAGGGGAGATACATAATGCATCGCTGCCTGGAGACAGCTATTAGATATATTCTATATATACTTAAATACTTTTTTAATGGCAAAAGTTTCCAAACAATGGGGAAGAGCTGAAGCAAAGCGAGCTGCAGCCGTTCAGCCTCGGAACAGAGCGATACACCGAGGTGACGGGTCACACAGGAAGTGACTAATGAGGAGTCTGGAAGATCAGAACGGAAAAGGCAGAGGATGACATGGCGAGACAGGGATTGGTTTCCTGTACTGGACCGTCACATCATGTCTTGCCGTGGATCACTGCCTCGGCTCATCGTTCCTGTGGATGTTCTAGGAATATACTTGCAGTTCCCCAAAGGTGGACACCGTCTTATGCCCTGGTCTGGAGCCCCTGGGGTGTTGATTACCTGATGTTGGCTCCTCAATGACTCACTAACAAGGCTTTGCTTTTTCTACGATAAAACATTGAAGGATACAAATGTAGGATATCACATAATGTATTACACAAAGCCAAAAGAACAAAATGACATAATTTGCTAATTTGTCAACTGACAGATATATTGGTATGTAGGATGAATCCCTTCAGGGGGATTCAAAGTCTGCATCAGCCTGCTGGGGTGGATTCTGCAATAATGACCAGCATGTATACTTTGTTATCGCTTACTTAACATTAGGCAATGCACTAAAAAGCATTCACTAACAATTAACTCACACTTAACTAACAGTTCATTAACAGAGCCTTAACCCCTATGTTAATGCTCATGTTAGCTCATGGTTAAATGATGTACCCTTATTGGAAAGTTTGACCAGATAAATACATACAGACAGGCCCGGCGCCACAGGGGGGCGATCAACAGACGATCTTCCCCGCCCCCTTAGTGAAAATTAATGTGTAAAATATATATATTTTACGTGGATTATTATTTTTTTTAAATCACCTTATTTGGCCATACACAACTACTTAGTTCCAAAGTAACAGTTCAGTCTACATTAGCAAATCAATTTCATTGGTTGGGGTAGCTAGAAGTTCAAAAAGGTGTTACATTTTGTCTGTGGTGGAATAAACGGTCGCGCAATCATACTGTCATTGTGACCAAGCAGTTGCACTAGTCTAGCTGTCCAGTTTTAAAATGGATGCCCCTAAATAGATCACAAAGGGTTTTTTAAAAGGATCTACTACTGGTTTAAGCTAAGGGATACGTATGTACCTAACCCTTGGTTTTGTGGCATTGTATTGCAACTATGCTGAAGTTGTTGCAGAGGTTGATATAGCATTGGTTTTTGTCGGTTCTTGTTCGTATTGGTGGCGCACTGTGTGCCTGTTGGTTACGATAGCGCTACGTCTGTGATTGTTCGTCGGCGTACAAACTGTACGTAACGCGTTGGTTTTTTGGCAACGCCCCCTCTCCATATTTCATCGCCCCTGGACTGCTTTAAAGCTGGCGCTGGGTCTGCATACAGATATCGTTTGGTAATTTGAGTCTTTTTGCAGTTATTCCAAACCCCGCTTCATTCTGGCGCTGAAATGCGGCCCACTTTGATGAGCTGCCAATCAAAACAGCAAACACATAATCTGTGTTCCGCTGTAAAGGTGCTTTGCCTAATGATCAATTTCAGCGTACATTCCCTCATTTAAAATAGCTGGAGAAGGGAGAGGGAGAATGCTGGCATCCTTGCTTGGACCACCGCTGCCGGAAAGGTTTTGTCATCCTTCTTTCCCAGGGCACCTGTTTTCCTTGATTTTGAAAATTATGAATAAAACGTTGTTTGCATGGAAAGTGCGAAATGGGCTGTTAGCTGTCGGCCGCTGAGGGAGGCTGTGAATCACAAGGCAATTACCCTGGATCGTCTCAGCGCAGGAACAAACCGAAACAAGAGGTGAGCGTCGTCGTCTGAATAAGTGATTGTGAGCCAGATAAACGGAATAAGATAAAAAAAAAAAAAACATGGAATAAATGAATGTCTGCTTGGTTTGGGGAACGCTTTACTTTGATTCCGTTATGTTTGCTTCCAGCTGTAAGAGGCGAGACGGAGGATGCCAGAGCCGCACCGCTAGACTGTCATGTCTGCTCTGCAGACCGGGCTGACAGCAGGTGGATCCTAATAGAGCGCTCTCCCCGCTCTGTAGCCTCGTAAACCCTAATGGGTTTCATAAATGAAGCGCCGCACGGGGCTCTCGCTTTAGTTAGTGCCGTGCGGATTAATTTAGTGCTGCAACTGCTGGCGGGTTCATTTATACCAATGCACACACACATACACACACACACACACACACACACAAACACACACAAACATACACACACAAACATACACACACTCACGCACACACACACACACAAACGCACACACACACACATACAGTAGAAATATGCTTTATCTCGCTTACAGGGTTATAGACGGCCAATGTGTGTGTATGCGTGTGTGAGCGGTGTGGTGTGTCGGATGTCACACAGACCGGTTTCCTCCTGTGTTTGGTTGTGGTTAATACTTACATCTCTCCACTTTTCCACACGAAACCCAACGCTGGGAATGGCTGATCGTACGGAGACTGCTGCACAAACACACACACATGCACACACACACACAGACACACGCACACACAGACACACACACACACACACACACACACACACAAACTTTGTGTGTGTGTGTGTGTGCCCGGCATCAAGAGTGTGTGTGTGTGTGTGTCTGTGCGTGCATGCGTGCGTGCGTGCGTGTGTGTGTGCGTGGCAGCAGGAGGGTGTGGGTGTGTTCTTGGCCTCCTCTGTGCTCTGAGTAATGGCGGAGTCTCGGCGTTGCTGGCGGAGGCATCAGACGCTCGAGCTGCTGTGGAACGAGGCGGGCGGGTGGCCAGGACTCAGACACATCAAGGTCTCCCACGCAACGGGCCCCCTGGGGGGGCCGGGGTGGGGGGGGAGGGGGATTGGGAATGTTTGGAAAGGATGGTGTTCCCATGTTGGTGTGCGTGTGTGTGTGTGCGAAGGGGGGAGCTGTGTAAGAGAATATGTGTGGAGCTTACACACTCGGGGTCTTACCTCCCCCTCAGACACCGCAGGGGGACGGAGGACCACTGAGGACCGGGGGGGCTACAGGGACACAGAATGCATCTCCTCTGTGTGTGTGTGTGTGTGTGTGTGTGTGTGTGTGTGTGTGTGTGTGTGTGTGTGTGTGTGTGTGTGTGTGTGTGTGTGTGTGTGTGTGTGTGTGTGTGTGTGTGTGTGTGTGTGTGTGTGTGTGAGAGGACTCTTGAAGTGCTCAAGCGTGAAGCGTCTGTACTGTCCGTGGAGAGGTGCTGGAGGGTTCCCAACGGTGTTTGGTCCTGATGTAATCCTGCAGCCTGAGGGCCAAGGGGCTGTGACTCAGACCTCAGGCCAGATGCATTTCAATACCCTGTGTGTGTGTGTGTGTGTGTGTGTGTGTGTGTGTGTGTGTGTGTGTGGCGTTGTTACATTAATCTCCCCCCCCCCCCCCCCCCCCCCCATCCTATCTAACATCTCGCCCGCTCATAATTAAATTGTTCTGTCTGCCTATTGGCTCATTACTCAAGCTAAACCAATCAGAGCCCCCCGCGCCCACACCCGGCACACATCCTGAACAGCGACATAACCGGGCACCCATGAGCCTTTCCCCCATTGTGATGGCTCAATTTCCCTCCTTTCATTTACTGTTACGTCCTCTTACTTCCTGTTACCTTAACGGTTAAGCGAGAGGAACGAGAATAGATTAAGAGGAACAAAGAAGAGGGGAATAAATACGACAATGATACAAAGTGTGATACAAAGCAATATCTGGAACATGTAACAGAGATGAATATCTCTCTATTGGGAGTCCCGCCCCTCTCGCCTCTCTATGCTACATCCGTGTTACTCAAAGTCCCTCCCTCTCTCTCCCGGTACCTCGTCTCTGGAGCATGGCGTTCCAGGTGTTCCAGTGTTCTAGGTGTTCCAGTGTTCCAGGTGTTCCAGGGGTTCCAGTGTTCCAGATGTTCCATTGTTCCAGTGTTTCAGCTGTTCCAGATGTTCCAGTGTTCCAGATGTTCCAGTTTTCCAGCTGTTCCAGTGTTTCATGTTTCCCAGTGTTCCAGGTGTTCCAGGTGCTCCAGGCGTTTCAGTGTTCCAGATGTTCAAGGCATTCAAGTGTTCCGGTGTTCCAGGTGTTCAAGTGTTCCAGTGCTCCAGTGTTCCAGTGTTCAAGGTTCTGCCCTGTTCCAGTGTTCCAGGTGCTCCAGCGCTCCAGTGTTGTCGGAAATGGCAAAAATTAGGAAACTTAACAGGAAGTCAACCCAGGGTAACCCAGGAGACGATGAGTGATGATATTATGTTGAGGGGGGACACAGGGCACAGGACCTGGTGAGCTCTAAGGCCCAATCCCATTTCTACCCCTTACCCCTTCCTCTTACTCCTAAGGTAAGGGGTAGAAATGGGATTGGGCCTAAGTGTCCTCTGACCAAGGTTGAGTGTTGGATGAAGAGGACAGCGAGAGCAACAGGAACTCGGCCTGTTTTACTGAGGAGTTAATCAGAGGCTTGACCTCATTCCTCTCAACACGGTGGGGCTCTTCTGATGGGTAGCTTGTTATTTCTGGACCTGTATCCCCCCTCTCCCCCCACCCACACACCAGGTCTGGATCATCCAGACGATCCAGTCCAGACCGGAACATGTTTGAAGTGAACCACGTTTCTCGGTAGTGAGATGCAGAGGGGGGGCGGGGGGAGGGTGCAGTCTTGTCCTAACGGATGGAGGTGGTGACGGGGGGCTGGTCCTCCATCAATCGCTCGCTGCTACTGCTCCATCTGAAGCTAGATAGAGGGTTGGTTTTGTCAAAACAGAAATTACTTTGATAATTCGAAATCACAACAATCCTGATAATATCACTCGGCTGTATGCAGAGTTGAGGTTTGGTGATCGACGTTTGGAAACAATCACCCAGTTCAGATCCCGCTCATCCACCCAGAGCAGGGTGAGGGGAGGGGAGCTGAGCTGGGTGGGGGGGAGAGAGAGAGAGAGAGAGAGAGAGAGAGAGAGAGAGAGAGAGAGAGAGAGAGAGAGAGAGAGAGAGAGAGAAAGAGAGAGAGAGAGAGGGAGAGAGAGAGAGAGAGAGAGAGAGAGAGAGAGAGAGAGAGAGGGAGAGAGAGGAGGGGGAGAGAGGAGGAATAAATGGAGTAGGGGAGGTGATAATGGCCTTTCCTTGTCTGCAGCGTGTCGCCATGCAGAGCGATGATAGAAATGCTGATGTGTTTAACCCACAGAAAGAGAGGCAGAGAGAGACGGGGAGAGAGAGAGAGGGAGAGGCAGAGGGAGAGGGGGAGAGAGTGAGAGAGCGAGAGAGAGGGAGACAGGGAGAGAGAGAAAGAGAGAGAGAGAGAGAGAGAGGGAGACAAGGAGAGAGAGAAAGAGAGAGAGGGAGAGAGATATGCTGACGATCTTTGACTTGTTTCCACATTACCATTGGCAACCAAAGCGTGGTCGGCCTGGCGACAGATGCAGGGTAATAGAGCTCGCTGTATCTCAAACACCCACCCATCTCCTCCTTCACAAACTTCACAAACTTTCTTATGCCTCCATCTGGTCATTTATATGCATATATATATATATATGTATATATATATATTTACATGATGTAAATATTCACTGAAGAAGCAGGCCAATGAACTGAATCTCGGAAGTGCGTGACTGAGAACATGAGTGTGTGTGCGTGTGTGTCTTTGTGTGTGTGTTTTTGTATGTGTGTGTGTCTGAAATCTGAATACATGATTGTTTGTTTGTGTCTAAGTACATGAGCGTGTGTGTCTTTGTGTGTGTGTGGTTTGATATGTGTGTGTGTCTGAATACATGATTGTGTGTTTGCGTCTAATTGCATGAGTGTTTTTGTTTGTGTGTGTGTGTGTGAGTGTGTGTGTGTGTGTGTGTGTGTGTGTGTGTGTGTGTGTGTGTGTGTGTGTGTGTGTGTGTGTGTGTGTGTGTGTGTGTGTGTGTGTGTGTGTGTCTGTGTGTGTGTGTGTGTGTGTGTCTGTATGTGTGTGTGTCTGTGTGTCTGTGTGTGTCTGTGTGTGTGTGTGGTAAGCGAGTGCACAGATAAAACATGTAGACTGGGGAGGAGGAGCAGGATGAGGATTAATTGCTGTGTATGAATGATAATCTCTTTGTGACTTGAGGCATTCATCTAGTTCTCCTTGATGAGAGAGAGAGATAACGAGAGGGAGAGGGAGGGAGGGAGAGAGAGAGAGAAAGAGAGGGAGAGGGAGAAAGAGAGAGAGAGAGAGAGAGAGAGAGAGAGAGAGAGAGAGAGAGAGAGAGAGAGAGGAGAAAAAGGAGAAAAAAGGAACCAGATAAACACAATTGAGGAATCAATCGACTCAAACTACACTGGGGAATCTGGAACACACTAAACAAACAACAGGAAAATGTACACATTAAAAATGGAGATGTACGGGTAAACCCCTTCTCCATCCACTTTGACCCCATCCTAAAGAACAAAAAAATATACAGGAGATATTACAAACACTCAAATCAGTTATTAAAGATGATCAGAACCCACTAGACGCTCCAGTCATAGTAAAATAACTACGGGAAAATAAGATCCATTTAACTCCAATTGCCCTGTTGTGTCAATTCTGAATGAAATGATAAAATATGCAGACCTCAATACTACAACTGTTTAAACTGTACTTATCTCCGGGATCTTCCCCAACATCGTGAACCAAATGAGTGGAGACCAGTCCGACCCTAGTCTGGCTATTACCAGACCAAGCTCAATCATAGATTGCACGTTGGTCTGGGGAAGCTGCCGTCATTTCCCTCAGCACAAGAGGCGTGATCAACGGGCCTAGTTCAACTGAGTCTGTACGCGATTTGCTGCTTGCCATCGCATCCCTGTCGTCAATGTGTTAAACCAGCCAATAAAGAAATGTATTGCTCTTCTCCAGACCCTTATGCAGGGCGAACTCAAATCGTCGGCAGAATGGGCCAGGCTACCCAGTCTGACCCCAGTAACTACCGTGGGTCTGAGGCAACAGCAACCTCTGAAATTCTCTGTCTGATCATAAATAGCAGACTTATTGAAGAGGATTGGGGCTTTATGTGAATTTTTTTGGAGTTCTGAGTTTGAAGTAGAATTCTGACTTTAATCTCAGAATTCTAACTTCAAACAGAACAAGAAAAAAATCACATATGGCCCTAATCCTCTTCATACAGACTCCTTATCTTCCTGACTGACAATAATGCAAAACCAAATCAGCTTTTTACCAAAATTATTGTAAAACAGACTATATATTTACATTCAGCACCCTCATTGACCACCGAATGAACCTAAACAAAAGCTTACTATTCTCCTGCTTCGTAGACTTTACAAAAGCCTTTGACTCAGTTTGGCCTGACGGTCTGTTGTTCAAATGAACAGAAAGCAGTGTTGGAGGAAGAACCTACGAAATCATAAAGTCCATGCACACAAACAACACATGTGCAGTTAAGATAAGAAAGAAACACACAGACAGGGACCGGGCTTTGAGACAGGACCAGGGTGTGAGGCAGGGTCGGGTGTGAGACAGGCCGGGGTGTGAGGCAGGACCAGGGTGTGAGAAAGAGTCGGGTGGGAGACAGGGCCAGGTGTGAGACAGGCCGGGGTGTGAGGCAGGCATGCAGCTTGAGTCCGACCCTGTTCAACATATACTTTTTCCAACTAGCAAAGATGTTTGAACCGTCTGCAGCCCCCATCAAAACATTGGTAGACACGAAATCGATGTTTGCTGTTGGCAGATGACCTGGTGCTGCTGTTCCTAACCAAGGAAGGCCTGCAGCAGCACCTAGATCTTCTGCACAGCTTATCTCAAACCAAACGCCTGTAGCAGCACCTCGACCTTCTGTCCCTCTAAAACATTGGTCCTGACAGTGAACCTTATTAAAATCAAAATAATAAATATTTGAAAAAGGACAAAGCCTCCACAAATACAGATTCCACCTAGTTACGGTTACTCTGGAGCATGAGCTGCACTTCCTCACTTGGAAACTGAGCTGCACTTCCTCACTATAATAGCTTGTATGTACAATATATCTAACCCTATAATTATCTGTTTATAGGAGATACTGGAACTTTTATAGTAGTCCACATTTAACTTTTTATATATTGATTTGATATTTAATATTCTAAATTAGTTTGATACGTGTATAGATATTTTGAATTTAACGTTTTATGCTTTGACATCCTAATTGTTTACCTGCTTTAACAATGTTAACTTTTATTTCTTATGCCAATAAAGGGTAAGGGTGAGAATTTAATTGAGAGAGAGAGAGAGAGAGAGAGAGAGAGAGAGAGAGAGAGAGAGAGAGAGAGAGAGAGAGAGAGAGAGAGAGAGAGAGAGAGAGAGAGAGAGAGAGAGAGAGCAGGAGAGAGACAGAGAGGGAGGGAGGGAGGGAGGGAGAGAGAGAGAGAGAGAGAGAGAGAGAGAGAGAGAGCGGGAGAGAGACAGAGAGAGCGGGAGAGAGACAGAGAGGGAGGGAGAGAGACAGAGAG